>NC_137465.1:62349035-62826974 GCF_964235325.1 Thermobia domestica | reverse complement strand
CTGGTGATTGCGTGTTTCCAGTATTCTTCATTTGGGGACCGTGATTGGTATTTCTACGAAGGAACTTCTATTCTTCTTTTTTGAGTCCTAATCTTCCGTATAGTTTCCCTGGAGGTATGTCTTGGTTTGTCTGGCGTATGAGACTTCTGCTCCTAGTACTTCATGCAGTCTTCATGTTTCTTGGCGAATGCGTCTTGATGTGTTAGGGAGAAGGTTGTAGTGTGTGTGATTTGTAAGTGTAAGCAACTCTCTGGAATAATACCACTAGGTATCCAGAGTTGCGATGTTGGATTTGTGTGTGTGTGCGTGTGTTCTTGTGTGAAATATAGATGAATCGTCCCGTTGGGATAAGTTTAAGCTCCTCTTTTCGGTTTGTGAAACATCAACACTGTCGGGGAGGGGAAAATACGTTAGCTCATGACTCTAAAGAGAGCCAAATAAGAACAGAACGATCCTTGTAAATCGTCAGCACCATCGGAAAGGGATGAAACACAAAGACTGAGAGACCGAATCGAATCATCGTCAGTTTACCTATCCCATGGGGGGGGGGTAGGTGGACCTCTAGTCAACAACTACTTTGTCTTGTGAATCGAGAAGTTTGCAGTTTTGTTTTGTTGGTCGGTATTTCTCTTTTGTTTTTTTTTGTTTTGTTTGTGTATGGGGGGCGGTCGGTTTGGGAGGGCGCACAGCTGTGTGTCCTTGATTGGTTTTTGTTGGTAGAGGAGTTTTTTTTTTTAAGTTTGACAGCATTTGGTGCTGCGTCGCTGTCTGGTGCATGGAATATCGCCTTAGGTACGGGGTTAGGTTTGGCTTTTTTGAGTATTTTTTCTTTTTTTTAGTGTAGGCATTGGGGTTGGGTGAACTTATGTTTTTTTTGTGTGTGTGTTCTTCTTGGTTTTTAGTTTTGAGTTCTTTGTTGAGTGTGCGATGTGTATGTCGCCATTGGTGCTTGTGAGGATGTTTACATTTTCTGAGAGAATTTGTTCTGAGGCTTTGTGGATGGCTTTAAATAGGGTAGATTGATTCTTGTGTTCTGTGATGGTTGTTAGTCGAAAAATCGGAAAATAAATTAGAGACAAAGAGGGCCCCTTAGCAAGAAAGCTCGCCCCCCTTGAGTGATGCACCAACCTATATCTTCGTGCACCTCCTACATGCAGTTAGAGATCTAAGGCAGCAAGTCTAATGTTGTGTCGCGTCACGGTTTTTATCCAAAGACATTTATCGGACAGTGTGTATTAGAGAAAGAAAGAAAGATAAAAGATAGAAGGGTAGAAGATAGGAAAGCGAGTGAAGATTGGCTTGGGTAGTAGGAGGAAAAACCCGGAAACACATGGAGCTAGGAAAAATCCCTTTATCGGTCATGCACGTGCTCAAGTATTTACATGGCAAAACCACACTAAGAGGGGGTGGTAAAATTCCATGTAAAAGCATCTTTACTGTCTGTATTGATTCCCTAACTAAGAAGTCAAGTGTGAGTTATACTATTGCGCTAAGGTGTCTGTAGTTTGGTGGACAAGCTTTGTTAGTGGGAATTTTGTTATTTTTATCACGCAAGTCGGTCGTCTTCTTCATTCTTGGACTGCGTCAATCTAAAATGAGACTAAGATATATATATATATATATATATATATATATATATATATATATATATATATATATATATATATATATATATATATATATATATATATATATATATATATATATATATATATATATATATATATATATATATCTGCGATATGGTTGATATTAGTATCCTATTGGACTTGTCATTTATTTACATATTTACAATTTTGTCATTATTGTCAAACGTGTTTTGAATTGATTTGGAATAAAGATTACAGGAATGGTTGAGGTTTAGTTCCGTACAGACCATCCACTAAATATAACCCTTGCAAATGTGAGAATACTGTGAAACATGACACAAATCTTTGCCTTCCCCCGAAAAATTTTCTGCAGGCGCCCATAGATATATATGAAAAATTTGAGTTAATTTGTGTTTTCTTGTTAGCAACGGATAGTGTAATTAATCTGTAGCACTAGCGGAAGACAGTGATTTCTTACAAATTTTACAATTCACCTTAAATGAAACAAGCAACAGTATCACGTGTACACTACTTGAAGGAATTTGGTTTATATAGGTTGATATTTTCTCAAATTAATATTGAAACTGGAAGTAGTAGTAGTAGATTTCTATTACTTCCGGTATTAGTAGAGAGATGAGAATGGAGATGAAATATATTCTTGAGAACTTGATTGATTGCAGAAAACCGCTTTTCGCTACCTATTACTGTTTTACTCTACAATGATCAACATTAAAACCGGAAGTGATTTTCTACTACTTCCGGTTTGAATAAAAGGTTACGAGAGAATATGGTACATATTTTTAGAGCACTAAATCGATTTCAAAAGAAAAAAAGATTCTCACTATCTTTTATCATTTTTGCTCTATGTAGATTAATATTAAAACCAGAAGTTCAGTGAATTTCTATTGCACGCGATTTTAATAGAAAAATTAGGCTGAAGATGGAATACATCTTGGGACGCTTAACCGGTGGCAGGAAATGGCCTCTCGCTATCTATTACCGTTTTACTCTATAGCAGTGGTTCTCAACCTAATTCCTATCACGACCCACATTTTAACAAATCTTCTTGCCAGTGACCCCTTATAATTTCTGGTTTGTAATAATCTTGTGTAGGGTTTTCAATATATTTATTGCGAGGATCTCTCACGATATCCATCTATTTCTATAATAGTAGAATCCATTTTTTCTATGTAGTGGATGCAGTAACAGCATATTTATTACGATGAAAGTGATGGTTCAAGTGGGCAGTCACTCAATGTGTGTTCGCTTCGCTTCCAGGTTGGGGGGAAGGGGTGTGGAGTAGAGTGTGAGTATTGAGTGGTTTGTTGTGTTTTAGTGGCTCCTTCGTGTAACACCGCAAGGTATCCAGAGCAACTGTGTTGTGTGTGCGTGTTTGTGTGGGGTCCTACAACAACGTCCCGTTGGGATCAGATTAGTCTATTCGCTCTCCGACTGTCGGCAAGGCCTGTACATTCGAGAGTGCCTACTCTAAGCTCGGTCACTCAAGAGGGACAGGAGTGCTGATAGTCCAAACTAATCCTTTCGGTGTGTAAATCGTCAATTCTGTCGGGGAGGGAGAAATAATAATTTAGCTCGTCACTGGCCCTGAAAAGAGCCGGAAGGTACTGCTCTGAGAAGAGCGGCACAATCCATGTCAAGCAGTCAGTCCGATTTACTTCTACAGGAAACTTTAGTGGTGGCTCTAATAAGAACCGGATATCACTACTCTAAGAAGAGCGGTGCGATCCATTGTTTTCTCTTCTCAATTTAAAGCTGCTTTTCAAATCAACACAAATAACACGCACTGCTTATCCTGCTGCTGCCTGGTTTCAGTGACTCGTAATGGTCCTGTGTGTCTTGTATGGAAATTCTATTTGCGGCGCGTAGACTGGGCAACTTGCCTCTCTCAATCCGTGGAGCACTTGCACACAAGCTTGAAGTTCCCGTATCGAATCATGAAAATGAGAGAGATCGGAGATGTGAGTATGTATATATGGTGACTATTTAGGAGCGGAGCTATAAATGGGGCTTGTGATTGGCTGAGGGAAGTGCTGGCTTCTGGTTGGCTGAGGAATGCTACTTCCTGATTGGTCGTTGTTGTAACTATGAGAAATATCTTTGTTGAATGTAGTTTTTGTTCCTGAAAAGGGCCGACCAGATAGGACTGAGTTCAAACATTATCTCTATTGAGACTGTTCGTATGACGTGATATAGCTATGGCTTTCTTTATTATTTTGTCCCAAAAATTGCTGCCCTTGACTACTATGGTGGTATTTGTAAAATCAATTTTGTTTTTTGCATCGTTGTTCTATTGTACATCCAGTTTGTCCCAAGTATGATCTCCCATATTTACATGATATACAGTATACATCAAGAGTGCGCAAGTGAAGGCAGTCTTTCACTAATTTCAGTAATGATCTGATGTTGACTGGAGGTTTATGAATAACTCTTATACCATGTCTTGAAAGTTTGCCAGAGGTGTGTCCAATGAAAGAAAATACAGTAGTAGAGAACTAATCGTCACTCTTAACTTTTTTGAGTACTTTGTGTTAGGAAGTAACTACCCTTTTTATAGCCATGTTGATATTTGTAAGACTATAGTCATTCTCTTGTAGCGTCGAACGAATGTGGTTGAATTCCTCTTGTAAACTTGCCTGATTATATACGGAGACTACTCTGTAGATTAAGGTGTTTAGCACTGTAAGACATTGTGACTTGTGATGAATACTGGTTGCGTTGAGGTAAAAGTCTATATGTTTCGGCTTCGTATGTACGAGTATTATATGAAATAAATAAATATATATAGTTGCATCTTTCGCTGAAGTAGTAGCATGAAAAAGTAACATGTTCTTTGGATTTCTCTTCGCTATTTCTCGATGTCTTTGCTTTTACATTTTTGTCAACGGAATTTACAAAGGTATTGTCTCATTTTCTTTTTTAACCGATTTTCTAGCACCTTCTTGGACATCTTCCAAATTGCGAATTAACTTTTAATTCGTTAACCCACAAAGAAATCGTAAACACTGCTAAGCGAATATTTTCGAAGTGTCGGCTGTACTGAGGTGATCAAAGATTGGTGTGACATGTTCATACGCTACAAGTCTTTCTTGAGTTTGTTTTCTACCTGTTAACAAATTTTCTTCAAATATTTTTTATCTGAATGAAACCGAAACAGCAAAGAAAGTGTTTATTTTAACCCCGCCTTTTTTTTTTTTTTTTGCCCAGTAGGTGTCGGGCAAAGTACTACTACAGTACTTGCTGCTGAGTGTTTATAGAAATAAATTGTCGCTTTCTTTGATGTAAATTGCGGCTGCAAATGAATCCAAGGTTTGCTGTTGCAGTTGATAGTATTGGGAACGACGGTGAATGCTTCAAACTAGACGGACGATAGGTTACATATATTGTTATTTTTGTGGAGGTCGATGATTTCTTGGCGCAAATGTATTCATTAAAGTCCACATTTTTCTCAGAACCTCCTTCAGCTATTAGAGAGAAGCTGGTTCCATCCCATATTTTGTCTCTCAAATTGTATCCCATTGGCAGACTTTGTATTTTGATCAAAGATTACGTGAAAACTGTGGTCATTCCTATATCAAAACAGAAAAATTTTAATGTCACCACATGAATATTGACCCTAGTCTTCACCCTCAACTCCTCTCACTGATCTTTAGAAACACAAGAGTTTCCGAGAAAACATTTGGAAACAGCTTGGCTTTATACAAATACCAGAATTCAGGTTTCAAATGATAGGGACAGCACATCTGACATCTTGAGATAAAAACACTGCAGGTTCAGAATGCTGTTTTCCCCACTATAGAAGGGATTCTCGGAAAACTCGATTCCCACAAACTCCTAAAACGCAAACATTTTAAAAGAATTTAAACATCATTCGGGGCAACAACCTGACAACCAGCTGTTTAGTGAGATTTTTTGTTTTGAAATACAATACGTAAAAAACAGTTGTTTATTCCAATCAAGTGAGTATGTTATGGATCGAGTGTAGCGTATACTAGCATACTTCCTGAATTTTAGATGGCTATATTATAGTTTCCAAAAATTAGAGGTGGGTATATGCCATATACCCGTGTATACCCTCCATTACATCCCTGTCTGACAGTTTACCACTGTAATTCATTAGCATCGTACCTAAAATAAAATCAGTTACCAAGATATTCTTCATAATTTGACGTTTTCTTTCACATTTAATATTACTCTATATTTAATTTGCCCAGACTAAATTATGTGCTAAATGAGAAAAAGTAAAGATACTTTTCCTGCATTCGAGACAGGCCAGTGAGGCCCAGTAATGGTTTGGAGGTAAATACACTTATTAGAATCGCAGTGGAACGAGATTACAGGATATCGAAAAGTCCTTGTACCCCTAAATTTGAGTATCATAGAGAATAAAGTCATTTAGTTTTAGATATGATATAGATAACACTGCTTTCATGGTCACAGACTGCACTGTCTGGTATCCCTACTTTCAAGCATTACCTGATATCTCAACTTTAGTATATACTAAATAAATAAGTAAAGTAGAATTATATTGACATTTCTCTCTGTGATACTCATAACTAGCGGTGTTGGGACTTCTTGGAGACCCTGTATAACGATAAATTTGATTAGATGGGAGTTTAACGTCCTTTTAGCAGCGAGGCTATATGAGATGTGGACCTATACCCTATGGGATGCGAACCACATGAGTTCACACCGGGAATCGAACCAAAGTCTCCCGTGCCAAAAGTGTGTGCGATATCCACATAGCTACGAGGAAGCTCTGTAGAACGATAAATAAATCGCACCTTTATCAGTGATTGAATCTTGGTCATTCTGTTCATAGATCACCCCCTTCACCGACTACACCACTACGGTTTTGGTGTATTACGTTATCTGTTATTAAAATACTTTGAAATGTATGTTCGTTTACTGAAAACTAGTATCAAAAGGCAATTTATGTTATTATAAACTAGCTGAAATGTCCGTTCTTTGTACAAGGAGAATAAGCTTGTGTAAATTATTTGAACCTCTTCCTTCCGCCCCTCTCTCTCCTTTAGGATTCGCATTTCAATAGAATTATAATGATAAAAATCCATAATGTTTCATCCCCATGCCAACCATGTCAATGAGGTTGAACTTGGACTTACACTATATGAGTATCACTATTCATCCTAGCAAACCCAAAAACTACGGTTTGGACACTAACATTGGTCGTTTTCGATCATTTTTACGTGTCACTCACTTTCCACCCTCAGGCTTCACTCCCATGCCACTGGAGGATGAATTTTAACATGAACGGCACCGAGAGTGTCACTATTCATTTCAGCGGCCTCGTATGCTAATAATGTGACAAAAAAAAAATAAAATAAAATAAAAAGCTACGACATGGTCCACTCATGTACCAAAAATCATCAGAATGGTTGCAGAGATCTAGGAGAAATTGGTTATGGAAAATACCCCCTTTGCCCCCCTTAAATTGAAAATTTGGAAAGCATTGAGACTTATGTCCGCTTGTTTATAATGAAGGGTTTATATAGTGAGTTTTTATCTTCCTAATTTGAGAGGCTCGTGAGATACTCAATTTTTCTCATAAATTATGAACCCTTACTCCCTCTGAGAATATCCATTTTAATCAAAGCAGCATGATTAAAACCCAGTTTGAGATAATTGATAACTATGTCTGAAAATGTATTTTAAACAGTTCAACCGTTTTTTTCGTTATTTGATCCCAAACAAAGTTATTTTTTGTTTCATATATTAGGTTAGATATTTTCATCAAATGCATGAGATGTGATTTTATAAACAATTTTATAATATTAATTTCCTGTTTTTTATATGCTTTTTAAAAATAGTTCCAAATTCTATAATCAACGGGACTCTGGGATACGGAAATTGTCTGAAAGAACTCTAATATTACATACCATCAACGAACTATTTTCTAGTAATAAAGTAGGTCTATTCATCAGGAAAAAAAATTCCTGTTAGATTTTAAAATAGGTGTGAAACATGTATAGCAAAATTATGTATAATTATCTTGTAAAAAGGTTTCATTTCTAGTGTCAAGCCATAATTAGTATAAAATTAACTGAAAATCTTAAGATTGTGTTCGTTTTCAATTAAGAACTATAGCGAGTATAAATATATAATAGTATAAAAATTCTATATGAAATGAAATGAAATCTTTCAATTTTACGTCCCACGAATATGCCGGGGAGACAGTGATAATGTGAAATGAATGTGATGGTGGAATGAATGAAGTGGGAAGAAACGGGAGAACCCCTAGAAAACCCATGAACACGACGTTTGTCCACCACAAAGCCTCACTTGGCGCGAGCTGAAAAAATATATATGTAACGTAAATACTGATGTATTGATGTTCTGGAAGATCGCAGCAAATTTGCTTTTTGTTTTTTACAATGTTTGAAACAAGAAGAGTTAAAATTCGTAAATCGTAACGGCCATGTAGTAAGAAAATACGTGGAGACAAAGCTATAAGTATGTTTATCATTGAGTTATTTATTAGGTAATCACCAGTATTGGAGTGTAGTCAATGAGTACCTCAGATTTGGTTGATTAATATTTATATTCTAGGAGCTGTAGATCACAGACACTTAGAATCAGTGAGAAAACTACATTGATTTTAACTTTACTTGTACAGGGCATGCAGAATGGATTTTAATTGAAGAAGAAAACATTGAATATTTGATTAGCTGATATTTTAACTTGGTGCTACAGTTTCAGTGTATCTTAGGTTACAAGTGTAAGAAATACGAATCTGACGTAGGTAACAGTAATAGAAGTGTGAGACGGACCTTGCCAACTCTAGTATGTCGTTACTTAGCGAACGGAACTCTGTACTCACCACCAATATTAGAGATAACTGTTTTCGATTATCTCTTTACTAGTAAATTCAAATTGACTTTCATTGCCTTCCTTCAAGTCTGTCCATGAATCTTCTCTTCGAGTATCGTTGACTTGTTTCTCTTCTTCCGCCCAATTGCAGTATTACTTCCTACTTTTCAGCTTTACGGCAAGATAGCTTTAGTTTTCCGACTCGATACTGTCAACATACTACTGGTTGTTTCTTAGTTAAAGAATGTTGTATATATGGGCTTCCGCAGGCGAGAGCAAAGGAAGGCATTTGCCCTCCCTCTGAATTTTGGAACCTAAATATGATTTTTGACATGTCTCACAAACAATACCTGTCGAAGAACGGCAATATTATATTAGTCGAGGTAGCTTTCTTGGACACATTTAAGGACTCTTTAAATATACTAAAATTAGTTTCATATATAAACTTGTACACAGGATGTGTCAACCGGCAGTAGCTAAGTTTATTTTCTGTAAACTTTGTTGCATGTATTGTCATTGTACAAACAGATAAAATGTCTGGATTTTAAAGTTCTAATGCTCTAATGATATATGTAAGAATATACTGTATAAACATATTGTAAGACGGAGACATTCTCAAATGAATGCGTTTGCTTTCTTATCTGATTATATAAAATATATTTTCTTTCTGATTTCCTGACTTTATTGCTCTTTAGAGACCACGCACGTTCATCTACAGGCACCTGTGAGATCCCATACAATACCCTACTAACAGAGCTCAAATTATTTTTACATAGACTAATACTATGTTTGGAATAAAGATTACAGGAATGGTTGGGGTTTAGAAGATTACAGGCCATACACTAAATATAACCCTTGCAAATATGAGAATACTGTAAAACATGATACAAATCTTTGCCTTTTCCCGAAAAATTTTCTGCAGGCGCCCATAGATGTATATGAAAAATTTGAGTTAATTTGTGTTTTCTTGTTAGCAAGAAATAGTGTAATTAATCTGTAGCACTAGCAAAAGACAGTGATTTCTTACAAATTTTACAATTCACCTTAAATGAAACAAGCAACAGTATCACGTGTACACTATGTGAAGGAATTTGGTTTATATAGGTTGATATTTTCTCAATTAATATTGAAACTGGAAGCGGTAGTAGATTTCTATTACTTCCGGTTTTAGTAGAGAGATGAGAATGGAAATGAAATATATTCTTGAGAATTTGATTGATTGCAGAAAACCACTTTTCGCTATCTATTACTGTTTTACTCTATAATGATCAACATTAAAACCGGAAGTGATTTTCTACTACTTCCGGTTTGAATAAAAGGTTACGAGAGAATATGGTACTACCATGAGCAAAATAAATGACGCGTCTCTTTATTTTGAAGTTTTTTGAAAATATCTCCGTTTTCTTTATATGTTCGAAATTTCGGAAGGTTTCCCCAGCAGGACAGGTTAATAACAAACCCGTTTTTAATTTTTGTGTTAGATATTAGCTTAAAATAAAGAAATTAGAAGCAAAAAACATTAAATCGACAGAAATCTCGAGAATTACCAACTCTGCTAAAGTGGGAAATTTTCAAGAACACGAGGGAATTCTGCAGTTCAACACGAAGCAGCGACATCTGTGTCATTGAGAGAAGCATGGATTAGATCTACAAACGAAAATTTTAACGAAATATTTCTAGTATGTCTTATTATATGCATTATCAGCGAACTCCAAATATATGAATCTATGCTAAGTATTAACGTATAGATAGTGCAAATAGTGGAAAAAGAAAAAGACGAATTACCTATGGAAAAAAGACGAATTGTTAGCCCAATCGTAATGAAAAATCGTCTTTACTGTAGTACAGGTTCAGCTTACGTAAGAGAGCAAATAGCTCAGTTAGGTAAAGCAACGAGTTTGTATATCGAAGGTAGACGGTTCGAATCCCGTGGAAGTACTGTTGTCATTTTTATCACTAAGGTTATTTTATTTATTTTTTATTTGGGAAAGAATCAAATTGTAACGTATGTGTAAAACTCATGACGATACCAAAAAAAAAAAAAAATATCGTCGCATTTGCATTAGTGTGTCTAATTTTTGTTTGCAAACAGATTCGTAATTATTTCCCCTGTGCTCACTGATGCATAACGAATATTTTCCAGTAAATGTTAATTCTAATTTGGAGAATTTTATAGTTTCGCAATGTTTCTCACTACATAGTCTTCTATCTACGTGTTTGGATATTTTGATAACAGATTTCCCTATTAAATGTTTAATTTTCTCTATAAATATTTGTCTTAAATTGAAATTGTTTTGAATTTACTACATAAGGTAAGTAGACCGAAGGAGGAGAACTCAAGTAATTGATATTCTACGTAAAAGCAACCTATTGTAGAATGATGATGCTTCTTACCTTCAGCACATAATCTTAACGTTAGAGAGTCAGAGAGAGAAAAATCCTGGTTTTTCCTCCTCTATGACCACCCATCTTAAACCTCTACATATCATTGTTCGTCTCACATAATTTCGGCTCTCCAAAGACATTCATATTTATTATTATTATTATTATTATTATTATTATTATTATTATTTAACACTCTTTATTCTACATGCCATCTCTCAATTTTTCGATACAGCCCCCTTAGTACTATGAAACTCTCTTCTTCCATAGTGAAATGGAAAAAGATCATATAATTGCCACTACTTTACAAGAATATAAACCAAAAACGTCAGTAGAAAGCACATTATAAAATTTACTTTTTGAGGCTCGTTTTGGTGCCCCTCTTTCTCTGGCGCCCCGGGCAGTCGCCCGGCCCTTAGTCCGCCCTTGAAAGTACGGACGCATAACTAAGGACTGCGGAGGAGAGGTTAACCTTCATGTTATGCCACTGGTTTGACGTGTTTGAAATGTTCAGTAAGTGATCAGTTGGTGAAATAATTTCGACGGTTACTGATGTTTAAAGTTTAGCTAAGACAAAGCTACCTAATCAAATACATTTGATATCGCGATGTCACAATTTGATTTTTCCTCACATAAAAAGATAAAAACAATAGTAATAAAAACCCTTACTCGTACTGGGCTCCTAACTAACTAACAACATAATTCTTACAGACTAGTTCCTCTGACCAACTGAGTTTCGATTTCTTACGCGAAAGAAGTCTGTTATATTAAGAGGCATGCTTTTCATTATCAAAACTGTTCGAAGTAATACGAACATGGCTTAAGAACAGAGACGGAACTGAATTACCACTCGATTGACCTTGAGGGCAAATCACCAAAGCGTAGCTATAAACGTAAGTTCAGCATGCATTTCTCTGGAGTTGTGTTCAGTATTCCTATCTGCCAGTCATGCTTGTTCGTAGGAGTAATATGTTACAAACCTAACTTTTCGATAGAGCACAATGACAGAGAATCAAAATTAATGAATTCTTGCCCTTGTGAACTTGGGATACCACCATGTGCAATAAAACTGTCGCGTCTTCTGAAGTGATATTTTATCGAAAAAACTCGTTTTCCTTTATATATCCGAAGTTTTTGAGGGTTTCAAAATGAGGAAACGTTACTGACAAACAAGGACGCATTTAGGGGTGGGTCCAGGTGGTCCGGACTCCCCTCTGAAATCCCAACTTCTCTGTAAATTTAGCCTAAATTTAAGGATTATCTTTTAAATTTTATTATAATTTATCCTAATATTGAAGTCGGACTTCTCCCGAAATAAATTACTGCATACGTGCCTGCTGACAATTTTCAATATATGCCTTAAATAAGTAAAATAACTAAATTAGGAGCAAAAAGCTTCAACACGGGCTAACTTTTGTCCACTGCCAATATTGTTAGAAGGGATATTAATAGCAAAAACTGCTAGGCAATGCTGAACCTTGGAACTTCACTCCGAACAGCAAGCTTATTATTGAGAACTACATATGAAACATTTTATCAAAACTTATCTAGCTTTTACCTGGCATGAAATTATTATATACACCAAAATTCACTCTCCTAAAATGTGTATCTAAACATTGCTCTACGTATCTACGAAGCAATGAAAATTATTTATCGAAATATTTGAGCAGGGAATTCTAACAGCCAGCCATTTTATTTAAATCGTAGTAAACCCTGTAACCGGGCGTTAACGTGAAGACAAAGCTTGGTCCATTGGTAAAGTGTTGGAAGAATATAAACTCAATGTTCGTAGGTTCGAATCTATCCACTCACCATAACATTTTGTTCTTATGTGTAACGATGAAATAAGAAAGAAAAAATGTATAACCGTTAAGACAAAACTTCAACCAAGTCTGAAGAAAACAATACTAAAATAGTAATACAATGACGTCAACCAAAAATTATTTCATGTAGCGTTTGGACGAAATTACAGCTGTTAACAATTGCAGAAATAAAAACAGGCTGTAATGCAGTCTAGACTTCTGAATGCATTTACTTCCTGAAAACTTCCGTCTCGTCATTGGTATGCCGTTAATCATTGTAAAACCTTTCAACTGGAAGTGAAATGACACAAACTAAAACAGTTTTAAATCAATAAATGTCTATGTGTAAAAGTAGGTGTCTTTTATCTGTAGTTCTGAGTTCCTTTTACTTTGAAGTGACAAATGAGAGAAGAAAGTATGGTGTTCGAAAAAAAAAAATCAAATTTGAGATTTCAACGAATTTACACGTATTATAGCCCCTAACACCGAAAAAGTTATTTTTCGATACATGTCCATCAGTTCGTCCGTCCGTTTGCTACACCTTTCTGTGCACTCGCCTAGAAGCCATACCGTTCAACTTATCTGCACCAAATTTTAGTTTAAGATTTTCATAGTATTTCCTATAGTTTTTTTTTATTTCCCTCCTACTCCCAAAACAAGGGTAGTTTCCTGTACGATGAAAATAAAAAAAAGATATTTTCTCATAACTGGCTCTAACGATCTTGTTTTCTTTCTTTTTTTATAAATCAATATTTAATTAGCAACCCTATTTTGTGGTATAAGGCATTTATCTGAGAAAAATCTACAAGGGGTAGTTTATACTAAGGGGGTGAGTTTTTTCTCAGTGATTTTCTCAAAATGGACTCAAATGTTTTCGTTCATATTTCATAAATAAAGATTTCATTAATAACTTATCAATATGGCATAACTCGTTTGTCCTAAAAAAATGCGAGGGGTAGTTTATTCTTGGTGGAGTGTTGTCTGGGCGATTTTCTCAAAAACGACTCAAAAGAGTTTATTCATATTTCAAAAATAAATATTTCGTTAATAACCGAACAATATGGCAAAACTCGTTTGTCCTGAAAAAATATGCGAGGGGTAGTTTACTCTTGTGGGTGTTTTTCCTCCACGGTTTTCTCAAAAATGAGTCAAGCAATTTTGTTCGTACTCAGAAATAAATATTTCATTAAAAACCTAGTAATATGGAATAACTCGCTTACCCTGAAAGAATCCTCAAGAGATAGTTTATTCGGGGAGTTATTTTTCCCTCACGATTTTCTCAAAAATTACTCGGACAATTTTATTGATAATTCATAAATAAGTATTTCACTAATAACCCTATATTTTAGTATAAGTCATTTCTATGAAAAACAATTACAACGGATAGTTTATTTTTGGGGTCAAGGTTTTTCCCCGACAATTTTCTCGAACGACAGGCGATTTTGTTCAAATTTCGCAAATAAATATTTCATTAATAACCAAAAGTATATCTTAACTCATTGTTCGAAACAATTCACAAGAGGTAGGTTACTCCTGACGTGTTCTTTTTGAACGACTTTCCCAAAGTGACTCATTTGATTTTTTTCATATTTCATAAACAATGATTGCATTAATTGGTCTATTATATGTCTAATGAAAATGTGCTCAAAGTGTGAGTTAGTTTTGTAGTATGGATTTTCTTCAATCGAAGTTTTTTATTCGATAATCGATGTATTTGAATAATACGATAATTTTATTCGTATTATCCAAATACACACTTCAGTAACAACTGCGGCCTAACACAGTTAAGAAATTGAATTGAAAAAGTTTAGTGCGGTGGCCCTGTAATTGAATATTTTTTGAGAAACTCCCTAGCTTTTTGTGGTAAACTCAGGCTTTTCTTTTTCGAGCGACAAAAGAGAGAAGAAAATATAGTGATTGTGAAAATAATATCAAATTCAGATTTCAACGGATTTACATGTTTCATGGCGTCTACATACCGAAAATGTGACTTTTCGACACCCGTCCTTCCGGTCCGTCCGTTCGGCACACTTTTATATGCACTCGCCTAGAGGCCATACCGTTCAACTTATCTACACTAAATTTTAAACTTAGGGTTTACTTAGTATTCTTACAGGAGCTTTTCCATTTTTTCCTACCACCTAAAATAAGTGTGGTTTACAAACAGCCGAAAATCGAAAAACGCTATTTTCTCAAAAATGGTTTTAACAATTTTGTTTATTTTTCATTAATCAATATTTAATTAACAACCCTATATTGCAGTATCAGATATTTCTCTTAGAAAAATTTACGAGGGGTAGTTTATTCTTGGAGGTGACTTTTTCTCGACGATTTTCTCAGAAAAGACCCTGGCGAATTTTGTACACACTTCATAAATAAATATTTGATCTTACAACATGGTATAAGTCAATTGACCTGAAAAATGTATGAGTAGTAGTTTATTCTTGGACTTGAATTTATTCCCAGTGAGTTTCTCAAACACGACCAGTTGGCAACCCTGTATCTCGACAACGAAGCTGAATTCGAAAACTGCAAGAGGACCATTTGTCTCCTTTTGATGTCACGAATCACCTCCCGAAGTTTGTGGACATCTTTCAGGTTCACCCTTAATGAAGCTTCTTTTCGAAAAGTTAACTATTAACTTTAGGGATTGTTTATCTTTTTTTAAATCACAAATGTCGTTATTAATTTTAAGGCAGAGAACTACTTCTGAGAGAATAGATCTTGAAAAAATAATTTTAAAACTTAGACTTTTGTTTTCGAGACATTCCAGACAAGACGAGACACTTTACAAGCTATCTCGTGTCCAAAACATTTGCCTCGTATTATCTTGGATGTCACAAAGCGCGTCTTGTCTCTTTCTCGAGACATGTCTTATCTCGTGCGCATTCGTTAACACTTGGGAAGGATTATCTTTCTACTCAAAGCATTGTTTTTATAATGGTTGCATATTTATGATAATTGCTGTCCACATAAATTACAGTCCTTTCAGTTGAATTAATTATTATTATTATTGAAATTGCAATATCTAGTTTAACGTTGGACGATTATGCACCTACGCTAAGGGAGAATGATGATGAATGAAATGGTGAAATGAAGAAAGTGGGAGGAAAATGGAAAATCTCAAGAAAACACATACCCATGGACACGGTATTTGTCCACCTCAAATTTCACTTGGCACGAAGTGGAATCGAGCCACGGACCCCCTGCACCAAAGGTCCCTGCAATGCTTTATTATTATTATTATTATTATTAATAATAATAATAATAATAATAATTGAAGCGAGCTTAACGAGTTTCAACCGTACGACTGAACCAACGTTTGGGTGCCTGTTCGTTCGTCTGCTCCTCTCATAAAAGACATTTCATTTTAATGAAACTAGTAAGTGCCTTCTTTTAGCTCTGCGAAGTAACTATTGCTTGGAATATGAATCTGCAAAACATAAAAGGTAAAATTAACCAAATGGTGCAAGTTTCCACTTATATATACAAAACAATTTTGCAATATCAACTACGTGAATCTTGTCCCATAAAGAAGCCGAAACCCCTACACCGAAGAGCCCTCCGAGATTTGATCATTGTCCACACGGACTGAAATTGTCATTTGAAGCCAAGACTTTAATATGAAGCCAATAATTTCTTTAAAATAGACGGAAAATTCGGAAGTTATAAGCATTTTTATATTTTTGCCTTTTCGCATAAGGGAGCCGTAGCCCCCTATACTGAAGACACCCCCGGAGATTTGATCATTGTCCACTCGGACTGAATTTGTCATTTGGAACCAACACTTTAATACGAAGCAAAATATTTCTTTAAAATAGACGAAAAATTCGAAAGTTATAAACATGTTAATAATTTTGCCTTTTCTCATAAGGGGGCCGTATTAGCCTACACTGAAGAGCCCCACGAGATTTGATCATTGACCACTTGGACTGAAATTCTCATTTGAAACCAAAACTTTAATATGAAGCCAAAAATTAAACTTTTACATCAATTTAAACTGACTGGGTTCCGATTCCCCCCACTATTGTTTAGTTTAGTTAAGTGGTAATTTGTGACAGCTTCACATCATCAAAAGAATGTTTCACTTCCCCTCCCCTCCCCCAGGAGTTCGTGCTGGATCCACCACTGGAATCAATAGACACTCTTCCTATTCTTTTTGTCACCCTTGATTGTGTAGGGGCTCCCTCGTACAAATAAAGAAGCGGTAATATTACAATCAAGGGGCGCTATATATTAGGTATTTTTTTAGTTACCTACCCCTAACCGCACAGGGCCATCTTTCGTAGAATAAAAAATATTACGTGATATTCCAATCATGAAAAGGGAGAGGATACTGTAAATATATTTCTTATTCATTTTGTCTGTCCTGCTTATCAAAAATTACTTTCTGTTGGAAGGCTACTGAAATGAGAGGGGCAAAATAAAAAGTCGTACCCCCTCCTACATGGTTGCTCAAATAAGTACTAAAGAAAGCATTTTAAAATAAGATATTTAAGATTTAAACTAGGAAACTAAGATATCTTACATTATGTAAGGATGGCATATTCAGGATTATTATTATTATTATTATTATTATTATTATTATTATTATTATTATTATTATTATTATTATTTGAATGTTTTTGGAGCACCGAAATTTTGTGAGACGAACAATGATATGTAGAGGTTTAAGATGGGTGGTCATAGAGGAGGAAAAACCAGGATTTTTCTCTGTCTGACTCTCTAACGTTAAGATTATGTGCTGAAGGTAAGAAGCATCATCATTCTACAATAGGTTGCTTTTACGTAGAATATCAATTACTTGAGTTCTCCTCCTTCGGTCTACTTACCTTATGTAGTAAATTCAAAACAATTTCAATTCAATACAAATACATTGTGAAACTTTTCCGTAATTAAACATCTAGGGAAAATTAAACATTTAATAGGGAAATCTGTTATCAAAATATCCAAACACGTAGATAGAAGACTATCTAGTGAGAAATATTGTGAAACTTTATAAAATTCTCCAAATTAGAATTAACATTTACTGGGAAAC
Organism: Thermobia domestica; assembly: GCF_964235325.1. Taxonomy (NCBI): domain Eukaryota; kingdom Metazoa; phylum Arthropoda; class Insecta; order Zygentoma; family Lepismatidae; genus Thermobia; species Thermobia domestica. The sequence goes on along the minus strand of NC_137465.1, from coordinate 62,809,314 downwards.
ATTCGTTATGCGCCAGCGAGCATATGGTGAGCAGGGAGCACAGGGGAAATAATTACGAAAGTGTTTGCAAACAAAATTAGGGACGCTAATACAAGTGCGACAACAGCATTTTTTTTCTTTTTTTGGTATCGTCATGAGTTTTACACATACGTTACAATTTGATTCTTTCCCAAATAAAAAATAAAAAAATAACCGTAGTGTAGTGATAAAAATGATAACGGCACTTCCACGGGATCGAACCCGCTACCTTCAGCATAAAGACTCGTTGCTTTAACTAACTGAGCTATTTGTTTTTTTACGTGAACTGAGCCTGTTCCGGTAAAGACGATATTTCATTACGATCGTCCTACCAATTCGTCCTTTTCCATAGATAATTTCCACTATTTGCTCTATCTTTATGTTAATACTTAGCATATATTCATATATTTGGAGTTTGCAGATAATGCATATAATAAGACATACTAGAAATATTCGTTAAAAGTTTAGTTTGTAGATTTAATCCACATTTCTCTCAATGACATAGACGTCGCTGCTTCGTGTTGAAATGCAGAATTCCCTCGTGCTCTTGAAAATTTCCCACTTTAGCAGAGTTGGTAATTCTCGAGATTTCTGTCGATTTAATGTTTTTTGCTTCTAATTTCTTTATTTTAAGCTAATATCTAACACAAAAATTAAAAACGGGTTTGTTATTAACATGTCCTGCTGGGGAAACCTTCCGAAATTTCGAACATATAAAGAAAACGGAGATATTTTCAAAAAACTTCAAAATAAAGAGACGCGTCATTTATTTTGCTCATGGTAGTACCTATTCTTGGAGCACTAAATCGATTTCAAAAGAAAAAAAGATTCTCACAATCTTTTATCATTTTTGCTCTATGTAGATTAATATTAAAACCAGAAGTTCAGTGAGTTCACATGCGATCTTAATAGGAAAATTAGGATGAAGATGGAATATATCTTGGGACGCTTAACCGGTGGCAGGAAATGGCTTCTCGCTATCTATTACCGTTTTACTCTACAGCAGTGGTTCTCAACCTAATTCCTATCACGACCCCCATTTTATCAAATCTTCTTGCCAGTGACCCCCTTATAATTTCTGGTTTGTAATAATCTTGTGTGGGGTTTTCAATATATCTATTGCGAGGATCTCTCACGATATCCATCTATTTCTATAATAGTAGAATCCATTTTTTCTATGTAGTGGATACAGTAATAGCATATTTCCTACGATGAAAGTGCTGGCTCAAGTGGGCAGTCACTCAATGTGTGTTCGCTTCGCTTCCAGGTTGGGGAAAGGGGTGTGGAGTAGAGTGTGAGTATTGAGTGGTTTGTTGTGTTCTAGTGGCTCCTTCGTGTAACACCGCAAGGTATCCAGAGCAACTGTGTTGTGTGTGTGTATTTGTGTGGGGGTCCTACAATAACGTCCCGTTGGGATCAGTTTAGTCTATTCGCTCTCCGACTGTCGGCAAGGCCTGTACATTCGAGAGTGCCTACTCTAAGCTCGGTCACTCAAGAGGGACAGGAGTGCTGATAGCCCAAACTAATCCTTTCGGTGTGTAAATCGTCAATTCTGTCGGGGAGGGAGAAATAATAATCTAGCTAGTCACTGGCCCTGAAAAGAGCCGGAAGATACTGCTCTGAGAAGAGCGGCACAATCCATATGTCAAGTAGTCAGTCCAATTTACTTCTACAGGAAACTTTAGTGGTGGCTCTAATAAGAACCGGATAGCACTACTCTTAGAAGAGCGGTGCGATCCATTGTTTTCTTTTCTCAATTTAAAGCTGCTTTTCAAATCAACACAAATAACACGCACTGCTTATCCTGCTGCTGCCTGGTTTCAGTGACTCGTAATGGTCCTGTGTGCCTTTTACGGAAATTCTATTCGCGGCGCGTAGACTGGGCAACTTGCCTCTCTCAATCCGTGGAGCACTTGCACACAAGCTTGAAGTTCCCGTATCGAATCATGAAAATGAAAGAGATCAGAGATGTGAGTATGTATATATGGTGACTATTTAGGGGCGGAGCTATAAATGGGGCTTGTGATTGGCTGTGGGAAGTGTTGGCTTCTGGTTGGCTGAGGAATGCTACTTCCTGATTGGTCGTTGTTGTGGCTATGAGAAATATCTTTGTTGAATATAGATTTTGTTCCTGAAAAGGGCCGACCAGATAGGACTTGAGTTGAAACATTATCTCTATTGAGACTGCTCGTATCACGTGATATAGCTATGGCTTTCTTTATTATTTTGTCCCAAAAATTGCTGCCCTTGACTACTATGGTGGTATTTGTAAAATTAATTTTGTTTTTTGCATCGTTGTTCTATTGTACATCCAGTTTGTCCCAAGTATGATCTCCCACATTTACATTGTATACAGTATACATCAAGAGTGCGCAAGTGAAGGCAGTCTTTCACTGATTTCAGTAATGATCTGATGATGGCTGAAGGTTTATGAATAACTTTTATAACATGTCTTGCAAGGCAAGTATTCTGCTGAGTTTGCCAGAGGTGTGTCCAATGAAAGAAAATACAGTAGTAGGGAACTAATCCTCATATATTAAGTTAGCTTTCTTATCTGATTATGTAAAATACATTTTCTTCCTGATTTCCTGACTTTATTGTTCTTTAAAGACCACGCACGTTCACTTAATAGGCACCTGTGAGATCCCATACAATACACTACTAACAGAGCTCAAATTATTTTTACATAGACTAATACTATGTTTGGAATAAAGATTACAGGAATGGTTGGGGTTTAGAAGATTACAGGCCATACACTAAATATAACCCTTGCAAATATGAGAATACTGTGAAACATGACACAAATCTTTGCCTTCCCCCGAAAGGCAGATGTTTTTCTTCTTTTAAATATAATAAGACTTGTTATCAAGTGTTGAAAAAAAGCAACATTGATTGAAATACTTAATGACACAATATTTCGAAACTTTGTATTAATGTCACCACATGCTTGTTTGTCATTTAGCTCTCCATACGTAATGGAACATTTAGATATGTAAACGAATCTTTCCATATGTAAAAGAATGCTCAAAGTTAATACATAGAACATAATTATCGCCTAAGTACTAAAATAATAGTCAAAGTAGAACAAAAACAGCGTTTCTAGTGGGTATGAATGTCATAATTTTCTTGAGAATATTTATACATCGCTAAAAGTACCTTAGCACAAGTCCTTGTGTTAGCTCACTGGTAAGCTGTTGGATTTCAAATCATAAGGTTGTGAGTTCGAATCCCTTCTGGGTCAATGCTTTTTTTAAATTATATTTTCCGCAATGCATGAAAAATAATATAAAATAATGACATTAAATACATCAGTTGTATATATATATAACATAATCATTGCAGAATGTAGTAATTATTATGTTTAAAATATAATATCTGAAATAGGTAGGTGTCCACAGTAGGTCTGCATTATATATATGAGAATGTTAAATACAAGTTAAGAAACTCGTTCACTAGCAATAAATAAATCATGTAGTGTATTTATTTGCAGCTATTTGTCATATAGAGGGTAATTCTCAACATTCATAATACAGCATGTCATTTATGTTCTTGAAAACTTATTCGATGCATAAACCGAAGGTTTAAACAGAGAATCCAAAGTCGCAACGCTCGCAAGAAATTCATGAACCCCAAAGGTCACGTGAGCAGACTGAAATTGTCCTTATGAAGCACGCCACAGCAGAAAGTCTTTACATAGATTTTCAATTCAATTCCTGATATATGCTTTTGCAATGTGGAAGTGGTGATGCCTTTAGTCGCTCTCTCTCGCTCGCTCGCTCACTCTCTATTTATACAGAATATAAAAGTGGATGGATGTGTGTGTTTCAACATAATTCTGATATATCTAGCGCAATTATAACTATATTTCTTACAGTCTGGAAAAGAGTACTGTCGGGATACATATCAAAAATGCTAGAAACTGGTCGATATTAGTATCGAATCCATAGCTTCGTGGTCGCTTAGGTGAATAGTTCTACTTTCAATTCAAGTCCAATTAAGTTCCCATTAGCACCCAGGGTGGTTACGTAGCGACATAAAAATATCGAAATCAACCGATATTAGAATCGAATCGTAAATTTTCAGCGCCGCTAACAGTGCCGCATTTCCCATTAGTCCACATTAGTCCACATTTCACATTAGTCCCATTGCCTACAGGGCAATATATTTGCAGAGTGCAAAGTTTAAAACTTGAATAATATTTTAATTTTTTCCGTATGAAAAAGTTAAAAATCAAGAACAAATATACTATTTCATGAATATACTCTTTTACTGTTCTAATAGGTATAATAATAGCATAAGAAATCTAAAAATAATTCAGAACACGTTTCACATTTGTTATTTTTTGTTACGTAGTTCTAGCTGTAGCATGTAGTGAGTGGTATTTAAATGTAATAAATTCACTAATTAAGCATATCCGAATTAAGTTTTATTTTTAAGTTAGGGATGAAGAGGCGGAGAAATATGTAGTTATTGAGGGCGCCGAGAGCAAAAGTGCGTAGGGACGCCGAGCTTCTAAATGCAACACTGGTCGCTAAATTAATTGTAAGAAATTTTAATGTCATTTAAGACCAAATTTAGTCCTAACGGTGGCAGTATCCGTTTGCTCTCCTAGGAGAAATGAAAGGGGCTGACATCGAAAATTATATATATATATATATATATATATATATATATATATATATATATATATATATATATATATATATATATATATATATATATATATATATATATATATAAAGACCGACATTAGTGTCGAATCCATAATTTTCGAGGTGGATTAGATAAAGAGTGGCACTCCAGGCTTAATGATATAGAAAATTAGTTTTTCTTTCTTTTTTTACGTTGGTCTACTTTTCCTTGATTTGAGACTTTCAAATTTCATCCTATTTTCTACTGAAATGTGTCAGTAAGGCAACAAAGAAATAATTATATATGATAAATTTAAATTCATTTTAATTCGGAAGATGAGAAACACTTTGCCATTATATATCGTAAAGGTCAGATCCACCAGCATAGTAACAGAGAGGTGCTTGAGCCATTGACGGTAGAAATTCAAACTCCGGTAAGTGATAATTTCACAGTCTTGTTTTATTACAAGTGTAGCCTCTTTAGTCAACGGAGAAGAGGACGTGGATCATGGGTCAGAGTTGATGTCGATGGGTCGGAGTTGGTCGCAATGGTTCAGAGTGGTTCATAGTTGGTGGTGGGTCAGAGTAGATCACGATGGATGATGGGTCAGAGTGGGCCAATGGGTCATTTGGGTGGTGGGTGATACTGGATCATGGTGGGTCGTGAATCAAATTTTCATTGACCCACACCATCTCTGGTTAAAATTGTACTAAAGATAAGAGGCACCGAAGATGCATGTCGGCTATTATGCTCAAATTTTGCACATAGATAGTACCCCACCAGAAAGCAATAAATCTGAAACGGTTCACGGTATCACCTCCTAGAACTCGAGATGTAGGGGTTTGTCTGATTGGCTAAATTAAGACGTTAATGATATATCCATCAACAAGCAAGCTTTTTATGATCGTTTCCGTAGGGAAATCAGAAGAACACGTGCCTAGTAATCGTAATATTGATAGTTCGCGTCCACCCCGGAGTATTTGTTTTGTGTTTTTTTTTTTTTTTTTGACTCACCTAAATATAAACAAATCACACATATAGGCATTTTAACATATTTTGGGAGAGTAATTTTGTGGTTCGTTGTCATTTCATCGTGTGTCTCTGCCGCTGGTAGTAAAGTTTTCAAAATGGAACTGTCGCTGCGGGGAATACCGCGGATTGTCGCTGCGGGGCCACCAATTTTTGGCGAGAGGTCAATAGTTGACCATCTGTAGTCCACCGACGCTTACAGCTTAGGGTAATGAACGATGTCTTTGCCTTGTAGACGTCATGACTACCGACGTCGGCAGTCAACTAGCTTTTAGTATTCCTTTACTAACCATCTATCGTTCATGTTTATACACGGTGTTGTAATAATAATAATAATAATAATAATAATAATAATAATAATAATAATAATAATAATAATAATAATAATAATAATATATTATTATTATTATTATTATTATTATTATTATTATTATTATTATTATTATTATTTGTAGTAATAGTAGTATAATTGATAATAGAATAATTATATTGTCTATGTATTGTCTAGGTAGGACTACACACAGGATTTGGCTCGTTTTAGTTTGACTCGACTCTAATCCGAGTCGAGTTGGAGGATATTTTTCGCGCCGAGTCCTAGAGTAGACCTCAAAGATGTCTGTTTCGACTCGAGTCGAGTTTCAAAGAAAAGTCGCTCGTGCCCATCCCTACTAATGAGAGCTTAATCGGAGTTAAGCGAAATCGAAAGTCACACTATTTATCTAAGCGACCCCGAAAACTATGAATTCGACACTAATACCGATCATTTTCTAGCAATCTTTTATATGTATCCCCCTCCCATTCACCATAGGTAACCCGACAGCACTCTTTTTCAGACTATAAGAAATGTGGTTAAAATTACTCTAGGCCAGTGGTTCTCAATCTAATTCCTATCACGATCCCCTTTTATCACATCCTCTTGCCAGCGACCCTTTTATAATTTGTGTTTTATAATAAGCTTGTGTGGGATTTTTAACATACCTATTTCTATAATAGTAGAATCCATTTCTTGTTTATAGTGAACAGTGCCGTGGCATGGAAATCAGCGCTCGGGACGAGAGTATAGACGATGTCTCCGTACATATGAGTGAGGTCGACAGACTAGCTGCTGCGAAGCGCCACCATGGTTGGCACGAAGCTCAATAAAATTTTCAAAAGTAAATTCTACCTTTTCTTGATTTTGAGCACATTTTATTACGTTTTTCCTTCTATTTTATACATGTGCACATGCACTTTCCTATAGGGATGCACGCGAGACGCGAGAAGTCTCGTCTCGTCTCGCATTTGCGATACGAGACACGAGACGAGAGTGAAAATTTTATGCGAGACGCGAGACGAGACTAAACCATGCGAGACGAGACGCTAGACGAGACTCGGTTAAGTCTCGCACGAGAAGTCTCGCGAGACTTCTCGCAGTCTCGCAACATTTATGAATTACATTTAATTGTATATTTAGTAATTTTACGTTTATTGAGTTTTCTAAGTTGAGCGTTAATGCCTCCAGGAACAAAAAAGTGATTGGGGCAATAGACATTTTATGAGATTTATTATTAATCAAGGTTAATTTTCAGAATTAAAGCCTTCTTTAGTTTCTAAAAAAGAAAAGCTTTGTAAATTGGAAATTTATTACAGCATCGATTTAGGACTTTATTTTGCGACACAAACATATATACGCGGGCGCGCACGAATACATGAACTTCTATTTTTGGTCTGAAAAGCGAATAAGACTCCCTATTGCTGCGAAATATGATATTTCTGTTGTTTCTGTCTTTTTCACATTACTACTAGCGATTAATGTTGGGAGATGGCGGGGAAATCCCCTCTCGTCAAAGTTTATCCCCGGCCCGGCTCGCAGAAATAACATATTTTTACATGGAATAAGTATTTTCTTTCTATATATTTATCAAAATCTACCTCTAGTTCGGAAGTTTAATTCAAATACTGGTTTGGCAGGATGTCCCTATAGGTTTCGTGGGAGATGGTAGGAATGACCCTATATCTGTCAGTAATTTTATTTTCTAGATCCTGCAGTATAAGTTGAAAGCGAAAGTTGATAAAATGCGGTAATCCAACATTGCTACAAGCCCGAACGAACCAAAAGAATTGGGTCGTATTGTGTTGTGAGGAGTTCTTTTGTTGTGTACAAGCGCTTTTGGTGGTATAAAAACATCTTTATACTGGAAAATCACCCTTCAAGGAAACGACCAAAACGTGTAAATGTTGATAGTGGCGACGATATTTTAGAAGAGGCAAATATTGCTGGAGACCTCTAAGCTGGAAAACAATGTTGGATCCAGCAACAATTTATGCTGGTTTTGCTGTAAATTATGCTATTAATTTGACGAAAATTAATGGTCCAGCGATCAAATTCCAGCACAACTTTTCTTTTAATTTGGAGCGGAGGGGACACAAGTTCGGATACCATATTGAACTCTAGGTTCCGTCTCCTTAGGATGTTATGAACATTCATCCCATGGAAAGCAATGGCAAACCACCATTCACCTTGCCAAGGGACTTTTAGGTCAAATACCTGCCTTCGGACAGAATATCACATCATCATTCATTAACAGCCATAGAATAACACATTGCAAAATTTTGACCTAGAATATATGCGAGACCATGCAAGAAAGTCTCGCGCGAGACGCGAGATGAGACTCAAAATTTTATGCGAGACGCGAGACGAGACTTCACATTTGCGAGACGAGACCAACGCTTGAGGTTGCGAGACGAGACGAGACTTTTCCATTTCTCGTCTCGTCTTGTCTCGCGTGCATCCCTACTTTTCTAACATGAGTAACACACTTCCTACGAAATTTGTGCCCCCTTTTTTCGGCGCCCGGCATTGACAGTGGATACAGTAACTGTACTATCTATATTCCCAACGACGAAGGTGCTGGTTCAAGATGGATGTTAAACTCCTTCTTTGAAGAGGCCATTAACGTATCTGATCTAAGCCCACAACTTCTTAACCAAATAATAGAATGATCATGCTACAAGTCTTTGCAACTGGTTTTCTGTAACAAAGACTTGGACAAGTTCTGCCTGATGAGGAGAGAAGAATATCCTGGTCTGGTATCTGCTGCTTTAAAAGTAATAATTCCATTTGCTACATCGTACTTGTGCGAAAGTTTTTTTTTTTCATGGTAAACATTAAAACAAAGACAAGAAATCGCTTATGAAAATGGCTTCATAATGTTCGTCACGAAGATTGAACCGGGCATTGCTGCACTTGTGAAATTACACCATGTTTAGGTATCTCATTAGGTTTCAATTTTTATTGTATTTCAATATGCAGGTTTTGTTCCATGTGTATTTTCCTAGTATTTCTATATACAGTTCTCATTAGTATCATATCATACGTCTTTCATTTAAATTCATTTTTAAACAACTCTGCACCCTTTGACAATGTTCAGTAGACTTATTTTTTATTGTTCTGTACAGTATGTGTAAAAAATAATAGTATGCCTATCAGAACAAAATTCAAAATAATTTCCAGTATTAGATTCTAACTATATTTATTTCTTCCGCTTATCTTCGCGACCTCCTAGGGGCCACGACTCCCAGGTTGAGAAACCCTGCTCTAGGCATACATGAGTTATGTTGGAACATACATACATACACTTTTATATGTATAAATGCAGATAAGAGAGAGTTGAGAGAGAGCGATTAAGGTATTACCGCTCTCAATCTCTTCACTTTACTTTTGCGATTCGTGAGTTTCTTACGTGACAGTTTGGGGCTAGCTAGTTTTTTGTCTTGAACCACGATCCGATTTTCGATATGCTCTACCTAAATGCTGTAATGCGAATATTGAGAAGTTACCTGCGTATGAAAATAGCTGCAAATAAATACATTACATAACTTATTTATTGCTATTACACGATTTTCTTAATTTGTATTTAATATTCACATATAACATACCGACGTTCTGTCAATACCTCAAATGTTATATTTTAAAGATAAGAATTGCTTATGTCGTGAAATGATATGAATATATATATTCAACTGATATATACAACTGATGAATTGTAATGTAACTATTTTACATAATTTTCATGCATTGAGGAAAGTAGAATATCATAAAAGAATCTCACCTGAACGGGTATCGAACTCACGATTTAAACGCTCGGGGGTGTACTACTGAGCTAACATGACCGCTTTTCGGAAGCTGCTTCTGAAATATAACTGAGCTCATACGTAAATTATTTTTTTCGTATGGAAATCACAATGACGAAACGAGAGTGTGAATATATAGTTTCGAAATATTGTATCATTAACTATTTCAATCAAGTTTACTTTTTTTCTACACTTAATACCATTTCAACATGTCTTATTATATTTAACAGAAGGAAGACCATATCTGTACATTTTATCCCGATTACTAAGGTTGGCTTGGAGGTTCGAACCAGCAGCTTTAGTTTACTGTTTTCAGAAGATACCCGAAGTTGGACTTCGAAAGTGTTCGTCTCAATACAGCTATCATCATATCGCTCAATCTGTTTGGTATATGGTATATGTTTTTATACGTGTAAAGTCAGTATAACAATTCATTCTTTAAACAGCTTTTCGTATGTATTAATACTCCTTTATAAAAACTGTTTTTAATATTATTATTACGGCGCACCACTTTCAGATTTCTTTCGCGAGTCGTTGACCAAGTCGTTCCCCACAATAGGCGTGTCGTGCAATTAACCAACCACGTGTCAGGTACTAGCTTTTACCTATTGCTTTCTGCTCACAGCTCAGAACATTGGTAACTATGGATAGACGTACAGCAGTAATTACTTTATGGGAGTTGGAAGGCTATTCTGCAACTGCAGCTAGCAGGCGAGTAGGTGTCCCGGCCTCTACAGGAAAGCGATGGATTCGGAAATATGGTCCTACACGTCAAACTGGTAATTTACGATCTTCTGGTTGTCCGCATGTGTCAACCGAAGCCGAAGATGCGAGATTAGTAAACGAAGCCCGGCTAGACCCACTAAGGACGTCCAGACAGCTAAGGGAAGCTTCTCTTTTTCCTGGTAGTAAGCATACAGCTCTGCGAAGGATTCGTCATGCCGGGTTACGTGGCTGTGTTGCTGCCGTGAAGGAAAAACTCTCAGACGACCACAAAATTTACCGTCTCGCGTTTGCACAGGCGAATGTGGGTCGCAATTGGGAAAACGTAGTTTTCTCAGATGAATCCATATTCACAACATCAAATGAGGGACGCCGTTTTGTGTATCGCCCGAGAGGCACCCGATATGACCCTGGATGTGTTGCTGCTTGAAATCGCAGTGGCCATGTATCTATTTCATGTTGGGGTTGGATTTTCAGGCGCGGAGCAGAACAGCTTCACAGAATTGAAGGACACCTGGACAGTGCTCAGTACTTATATATTATGAGTAATATCATGGTGCCATCTGTACGAGTATTTCAGCCTGATGGTGTTATTCAGTTCCAGCAAGACCAGTCGCCAATACATACTTCCCGTGTGGTTCAGGAATGGTTCGCAGGGCAGCCTGAGATTGATTTAATTGACTGGCCGCCTCGTGGAGCAGACCTCAATCTCGTGGAAAATATGTGGGCAGAAGTGAAGAGTACTCTAAGGGATAGTTGGCCTGAGGCAGATCCACCAGAACCCAAGATGACCTGTGGCATCTTGTTTCCGAAGCATAGCTGGAGGTAGGGGAAGGAGATAAATTTGTCACCCATTTAATAGATTCCATGCCCAGAAGAATAGGGCGTGTAATAAATTCAGAAGGGTGATTTTTTTTTATTCTAGTGTTTGTTTTAAATTGATAACATAGATGTAATATTTTATGTAAGACTCCTGTAATTGGGATTCTCTTGTTGGAGTCAGCGGATTTAAATAAATAAAATAAGTATTGGACACAATATTAATGTCCCCGCCTTAACTCCCGAAAACAGTCCTTTTCAGGGCTACCTAAACGCTTCTGAAAATATTTCTAGAAATAAACCACTCCTTGAATCCGATTTCTATGCAATTCTACTATAAAAAAAAGATAATTCTCTGCAGGCTTTGAACTCAAGACGACCTCATTAACAAGCCCGTACTCTACCAGTGAGCTAACATGAACACGCAAATCCAACCTGAAGAAACACGACTTTCAATTTCCGGTATTCCATTACACTGATGGTCATATACTTTGTAAATGTTGTATTCAACTTAGGATATTCCGCAACACATAAACAAAGCGAAAGAGAGAGAGAGAGAGAAATGAATATCCAAAAGCATATTCAACGTATTCGAATAAGACTCTAAGTAACGATATTCCGTTCTAAAGAGAATTTGTGTTTCTTCCCGTGACGTTAAGGGGATCGGGAAAAGTTATGTGTCTTGAAGCAGGATCCGACTTTGGATACTCTGTTTACACACTTTCTATATTCGTAGGAATATACTGTATTTCACGAATGTAAATGACATGCTGTATTGAGAATATTGAGAAGTTACATCTGTATGACAGATAGCTGCAAATAAATACACTACATAATTTATTTATTGCTATTTAACGATTTTCCTAACTTGCATTTAACATTCTCATATATAATACCGACCTACTGTGAAAATTATCTCAGATTTTATATTTTAAACATAATAATTACTACATTCTGCAATGATTATGTTATATATATACAACTGATATATTTTAATGTAATTATTTTATATAATTTTTCATGCATTGCGGAAAATATAATTTTTAAAAAAGGCATTGACCCAGATAAGATTCGAACTCATAACCTTATGATTTAAGGTCCGACAACTTACCAGTGAGCTAACACAAGGACTTCTGCTAAGGTACTTTTAGCGATGTATAAATATTCTCAAGACAATTATGACATTCATATCCACTACAAACGCTGTTTCTGTTCTACTTTGACTTTTATTTTAGTACTCAGGTGATAATTATATTCTATGTATTAACTTTGAGCATTCTTTTACATATGGAAAGATTCGTTTACGTATCTAAATGTTCCATCACGTATGGAGAGCTAAATGACAAACAAACATTTGCTGACATTAATACAAAGTTTCGAAATATTGTATCATTAAATATTTCAATCAATGTTGCTTTTTTCTACACTTGGTAACAAGTCTTATTATATTTAAAAGAAGAAAAACACATCTGCAAACTTTTTCCCGATTGCAAAAGCTGGCTTGGAGGTTCGAACCTGGTTTACTATTTCCCGAAGATACCCGAAGTTGGACTTTGAAATTTTTTGCCTCAAAACACCAATAAAGAATGCGCTCAACCTTTTTGAGACAAGGTGTACATATTTTCAGAGTACTAAATCGATTTCAAAAGAAAAAAAGATTCTCACTATCTTTTATCATTTTTGCTCTATGTAGATTAATATTAAAACCAGAAGTTCAGTGAATTTCTATTACATGCAATTTTAATAGAAAAATTAGGATAAAGATGGAATATATCTTGGGACGCTTAACCGGTGGCAGGAAATGGCTTCTCGCTATCTATTACCGTTTTAGTCTATAGCAGTGGTTCTCAACCTAATTCCTATCACGACCCCCATTTTATCAAATCTTCTTGCCAGAGACCTCCCTTATAATTTCTGGTTTGTAATAATCTTGTTTGGGGTTTTCAATATATCTATTACGGGGATCTCACACGATATCCATCTATTTCTATAATAGTAGAATACATTTTTCTATGTAGTGGATACAGTAATAGCATAGTCCCTACGATGAAAGTGCTGGTTCAAGATGGATATTAAACCCTTTCATTGAAGAGGCCGTCAAAGTAGCTGGTCTAAGCCCACAACTTCTTGACCAACTAATAGAATTATCGTGCGATAAGTCCTTGCAACTGGTTTTCTGTAATGAAGACTTGGATAAGTTCTGGCTGATGAGGAGAAAAGATATATCTCATCATCATGTATGGTATCTGCTACTTTAAAAGTAATAATTCCATTTGTTACATCGTACCTGTGCGAAAGTGGTATTTCCCCCATGGTAAGCATTAAAACACAGACAAGAAATCACTTAACAGATGAATATGGCTTGATAATGTGCGTCACGAAGATTGAACCGGACATTGCTGCACTAGTGAAATCACACCATGCTCAAGTATCTATCTCATCGGCTTTCAATTTTAATTGTATTTCAATATGCAGGTTTTTTCGCATTTGTATTTTTCTGGTAATTCAATATGCAGTTCTCATTAGTTTCATCGTACCTCTTTCATTTCAATTGATTTTTAAACAACTCTGCACCTGTTGCAAAATGTTTAGCAAACTTATTTTTTGTTGTTGTTCTTAACAGTATATATAAAAATAAAAATATGCCTATCAGAACAAAATTCAAAATAATATTTAAAAATATTTTCCGGTATTAGATTCTAATTACATTTATCTCTTCCGCTTATCTTCGCGACCCCCATGAAGCCCTCTCGCAACCCACCTAGTTGTCTCGACCTCCAAGTTGAGAAACCCTGCTCTATAGTGATTACGTTAAAAATGGAAATGGCTAATTTCTACCACTTGTGGTTTGATCATCACTTCCATCAAGTAATTCTATTTCTAGCTTTTGACCTACATCCTGACCAAAATTAATGGTGATTCATCAAGTACGGTAGTTGCGGTCGAGTACACGAACAGACAGGGCAAATATACAGGGTGTTTCAAAACAACTCCGACAACGTTTTGGAGGTGATTCCTGACACAAGATAAGACAAAAAGTATAGACAAACCTGGGTGCACAAATGCTTCCTTTCGGAGTTATAGATTGACGAAAACATGAAAAAGATGAAATTCAAAGGTCCGTAGCTTCAAAACAATCGGACCTATCGTAGTCTGGTCAAGATTTTACTTAGGAACTAGTATGTGACCTATCCAAATATTCAAGTTTCAGAATCTGCGGTACTTCCGCAACAATTTTTATAGAAGTAGTTGGTGAGTACTTCAAATTATGTGTCCATAGCCAAACTGGCTCTATGAAAATTGTTGCATAAGTACCTTAGGATTCTGAAACATGTACTTTTGGATAGGGCACATATTAGTTCCTAAGTAAAGTCTTGACCCAACTACGGTAGGTCTCATAGTTTTGGAGTTATGGATCTTTAAACTTCATTTTTTCATGTTTTCGGCAGCCTATAACCCGAAAGGAAGTATTTGGGCACTCAAGTTGATATTACTTTTTGTTTTATCTTGGTGTCAGGAATCACCTTCCAAATATTGTCGGTGTTGTTTTGAAACACCCTCTATAGAGAGTTTTGGTAAACCAAACTTCTTACAAGTTAATAAACATTAATCCGTGACTGATCTGTAACATACAATATTATCAATAGATCTAAATTGCAAATTATGAACAATTGAAACTGATTTGTTTAGTACAGAGTATTTTATAAGTATTGGGCCACTATGTTTTTCGAATTCAATAGTGTTTTTCATTTCCTGCTATATTGTCTTCTTTCTTTCTTTCTTTCTTTCTTTCTTTTTTTTTTAAAAAAAAGAGAAATTTATTACAATCTCATGGTAATGGTTGAAATGAATGTCTTCAATAAATTTACACAATCAGAGGAAGAAATTCTGTCTAATACTCCAAGTTCAAAATCTATAGAGATTTAATGAATGGAGATTTAACTTTCAAGTCTTAGATTAAATTTGTGTAATACTTGTATTTAATTCTTTTATATTGAGAATTCTCCTAAATAGAAATGAGTATTTCTTTTTCTAGCACCGGATATATGTTACTTTTGGATGGAAGAAGTTGTGCAGATGTAGATGAATGTAAAGAAAATCCACGAATTTGTAACGGAGGAAAATGTACCAATACACCTGGTAGCTATTCATGCATTTGCAGTGGAGGATTGTTAACAGGTCCTGATGGTACATCATGTGTGGGTAAGTAACGTTAGATCGACGCAACGTCCGTACATTTTCATTATATCATTGAATTGAAGTATTCCCCCGAATAACATTCCGGTACATTTAAGTGAAGCCGAGGAAAACGATGAAAACTGTAATATGCTTCCATTGTACAGCAGTGCTCTGCTCAGAGTTTGCGAGTGAACTAGTGCCATATCTTGAGCAATGGAGAAACGAGTTTTTCAATATATGCTGTCATGTTCTGTACAACATGATTCCCTTGGTAACTCATGAAAGTCCAAAATATGCTATACAGCGTTATTCGGAGGAATGCTTCAATTTGAGATTATTAGGTGGTTAAGGTAGATCGGTTATTGGTAGATTAAGGTAGATGACCTGTATATGATCGATTTTTGATTATTAAAGAAACGCATATGTTTATATTCAACATACAGAATATGAAGAAATAATTAAATTTTCTTTTAAAAGAATCTCAAGGTCATTACTCATCACGATTCTCAAGTTACAGATTTTTGACTATCATGCTGTGCGAAATTGTTGAGTGTGAAGTCTGCTTCAGCTTATATAAGTAGCAAAGAGAGTCACGAAAGAATAAATTAAATGTATTTTGTAATATTAATTATTATTGGCATAAGAAATCATAGCTATATGAAGAATTTGACGTATCATACCGAAACCTCGAAGATTACAGTATTGCCACTGAAAATTAAGCATAAAATTCAGTAAAAACAAATAAGAAGGCTCTTTGAAATTACGAACCAAGCTTTTATTTTTTATATGCTTTGTTAAATAAGAACTATCTTGTAGAAGTATAACAATGTTACGAGTGTATGGCAAGAACTTTTAACCCAGTTTTTGGACATATTCAATCCACAATAATGAGCAATGAATCACTTTTTTCATTGTACAGTGAAACCTGTCTTTAGCGGAATGGAGTGGGACTAGCAAAAATTTCCGTTAAAGTCAGATTTCCGTTTAATAGAGGTAGACCTTTCTTTTAAGAAAATACATGCTTATAACGGACATACTGGGAAAACATGTTGCTGTACGTAGCTTGTTCACTTACAGTACTTCTTTCTTCTACTAACTAATACACACAGACACACACAAAACTTAAAATGAACACAAAATATGCTATGTACACTTTACTGTATTTTTCCAATAGTCACACAGGGTTTTCTGTATGCATTGCAGCTTGGCTGCTTGACTGTTCGCATACCTGTAGCCTGAGAAACTACACTAAGTAAATCAGTCATTATTTCCTAAGGTAAATTGTTCAGAAGGTTTAACAAAAGAACGAAGAAGTGTAATATATATGTTTTCCCCTCATACAATGTCTAAAAATTTTCTAAACGCTGTAGTCCGGAACTCAGAATTTTCCGTTATTAGGTTTATTTTTGCTTTCCGTTGTCCGCGTAACACAGTTTCCGCTTAATGAAGGGACTTTTACACATTTTTTACTCCAAAATTCATGGGACCGTGAAATATTTCCGTTTAAGACAGTTTTCCGTTTAATAAAGGGTCCGTTGAAGGCAGGTTTTACTGTAAATGGTATTTTGTTGAACCGTCTTTTTTGCTGATCTCACGAAATCAGCTGATGTATAAATATTCCTTTTCCTGTTTTTAATCTTTTTGTTTATTCTGATTATCTGTTTTTTTCATTGTTAAATTTTGTTTTTTGTACTGATATGGTCCAGGGCATAAGATGTTTATTTGTGAAGAAGAATACATGTCAATTGTGAAAATTCTACTCTTTCTTTCATTGCATACCGCATCACACTCTTTTTATTGTTTTCAGTTTGCTATTGACTAGATTTAGAAAATTAAGTACATAATACTTCTATAAGCAAGAGGAGTAGGTACGTAATCTTCAGTAGGAGGAATACCTTTTCAGAGAACAGACTTGTAAAATGATATATAGAGGGTGTCCGGAAAATAGGGACGAATATTAAAGTGCTATAAAACTAATATAATATAATATATATTGAAAAAAAATTATAAACACATTGAATAACTTCTCCTATTTATGTATACATACACATTAGGTAATTTTCTCACATTTATGTATGAAAAATTGTATCCGGCATATGACCACCCAAGGCTGCACGGCAATGAGCAATGCGTCCATTGAAATTTGCGATGACGCGTTCACAAACATCTGGTATGATGCCGTTAATAACTCTCTTAATTTCATCCTTCAGTTGTTGTATTGTCTGTGGTTTGTTCACGTACACTTTAGATTTCACAAATCCTCACCAAAAAAAAAAAAAAAAAGTCACAAGGGGTAAGATCGCATGATCTGGCAGGCCATTCCTGATTTCCTCGCAAAGAGATAATTTTTTGAGGAAACTTTTCATTCAGCAGACCAATTGTTTCACGGGATGTTTCAGGTCGCACCATCTTGCTGAAACCAAAAATCGTCATTTTCAATTTCCATTTCATCCAAAACTGGGAAAAACCAATCTGAAAGCATGTGTCTGTAACGGTCGCCGTTCACAGTGACGCCAGCTCCCTCATCGTCTTCAAAAAAGTAGGGCCCAATCACTCCTCGCGGTCATCCAGTTTGCTTAACATTTAACACTGACCCCGTGGTCTCAAACTTCAGGACCAATTTCCGAACTGATGATTCAGTAGGAGTAACATTGCGTCCAAGCATCACACGCAAATCTCGAACGGTTGACGTGGGACTTTCCTTGTTTTTGTAATAACTTTTAATCACTTGGATGCGTTGCTTTGTTGTCAAACGCTCCATGCCGAAATAAACACCAACCAACAATGCTCACCAAACAGGCTACTAATCAGAAGAATAGAGGATAACAAACATGGTAAAACCATGGCTACCAACCGTCATATGACAAAATGGTGCGAAATTCAAATTCGTCCTTATTTCCCGGGCACCCTCTAGAATGCTCATCTATTTTTTTTAAAAGAAATTAAGACTGATTCCGAATTCCTCCTTTAATACTGGGCCATGTTATATGGATTTTGTGAAGAATAGTACTGCATACCTTGGTTTACTTAGGATTTTGCCCTTTTACCGCTTCGCTTCTCATTTCACTAAGTATTTTGATCATTTTGATTTATTTACCATTGCCTGTTTTAGCCTAGAAAGCATGAGCATGGAATACACTTTCTATACGTATAAATGTTCAGTAGACTATTAATAATATATTTTCGCAATTATCAACACTGGAAGCAGTATCTCATTCTACTTATTTCCGTCACCACAATAAAGGTGAAGGGTTGGTAGAGGGGAAGAAACCTTCTTACCTTCCTGTGCGAAAGAAGATTATAAGTAATAGCCCTATAACATACTTCTTTTTCTATTTACACTGCTGCACACACTTAAACAATTCGTTCACTGAATCAAACTATTTGCCAGCAAAAGTATTCATGTACTTTGACCTAAGACCTTCTATACTATACGATATATTATTCGTTGCGTTGTAGTGTTAAGTAAACAAAGGCTGTTTAGCTCTACGCAGTATGTTACCTACACTTAGAAGGAGAAAACATCTCTTAACGTAGAAATTTTACCTTCCTTTACATCTTTGTTACAATTTCAGTCCCATATTATCTTTTCTGTAACTGAGAAAACAATCAAAAGCTATGTGCATCGAACACTTTGACCAACAAAACTTGGAGGTTATGAACATAAACTATGTAATTATGTAAATCACCCTTTCTGTTATTTCTGGTTTTAAATAAATGAAACATAATATTTGAGAATGTTTTAGTTTTCTTTTGAATTGATATTTTATTTATTTTTTTTTTTGTATATCTATATATTAACTAAATATACGCTACTTGCTGATTGATCAAAAAGTTATGAGAGACTATAAGTAATATTTGATTGATACTTACTCCTACTCTTTTCAACGACACAAAGAAGGAATAGCATATAACAGTACAACTTCTACGACACTATCTTCTTGAACTATCGCGTCAGAGATTCGAAATAAAATACTTGTTATGTGTGTAATTAGGATGAAAAAAGAAGGGTTAGTTTTAGTTTTGTGAAAGGAAAATAGACAATAAAATACATAAATCGATTAGTGGTTAGTGTATAAATATCGATTTATATAATTGAAATATTGACAAGCAATTTTTATTCAGCCTGTATCTCTTGCAGACGTTGATGAATGTATGATAAATCCGAACATATGTGAGTATGGAGAATGTGACAACACACTGGGATCTTTCCTTTGTCGTTGTGAAGACGGATACTCGGTGAAACCAGAAGAAGGCCCCGGATGCTCCGATGATGATGAATGTCTTTTAGGAATATATACATGTGACATAAACGCAGAGTGTATCAATAATCAAGTAAGTCGAATATTGTAACTTCTTTCATGCATGTGAAATATCTGGACCTTGCGTAAAATTTATGTGAGGTTAACAAAAATATAATAGTTTATTATACGTAATATACATCTTATATTTTATGACTGGGCGTGGGCTACGTGCTTCACAATCGAGGAATCCCGATTTCTAATCAAGTGAATAATAATTCTAATTAAATTTCTTATAGAGTTTTCCTCTGTTCTGTCAGGCGAATAATAAGGTGGTGTATTTATAAATATAGTGTCTACGTGTTGGTTGTTAGCACAGAACTGATTTATGCTCCTTTTTAAAATATATTACTGCTCACATTAAAGAAAGTATTACCTAAGAGCAGCAAATTATTGTTAGCAAGTTTATTTCTTTAGATTTATTGAATAATGTTAAAAGATGTTGAAATATCTAAAAATATAATACTCCTGTAGACACGATTGACAATTAGATACAATTTAGATATCTAATAGAAGAAAAATAGAAGAGAAATTAAATAGATAGTAAATAGAAGAAAAATTAAAATAATTAAATTTAGACTACTCAGTTCTCTACAGCGGAAAAAAATCGTCATTCATTGATGTCTGGCTAATTTTTATTATAAGTATACACTGCATTTACTTTTTTTAACATGCTTGTTAAGTTCAAACACCAAATTTGATGGCCAAATTCGGGAACTAATGTAAATTTGAAAATTTGACTAAATTTGAAATGTTGGTAGACTCAACGAGCGTAGTAGACATATTAAATATTATGGTGTGCAGACGTTTTGTTCTCTAGTTATTGATCGTCAAATTTGGACTTTAGACTCAAGTCCAAACCCAAAATTTGATAACTAGTAACTCGGGAACCAAAGATCATTTCATATGTACACTATACTTGTTAAGATCTGTCACCTTGCAAAATTTGAACAAAATCAGATAACTTACATCAATCGTGTCTAAATTGTGATTAGTAAGTTTTTCTTTTTGGCGAAAATGTGACTACATCCAAATTCCAATTTTGATGTTAATAGCTTGGGAAACACAGTTCTCCGCTTGACCAAAGTTGAAATGGTGATAGACCTTTACGATCTTCACAGGCATGTGACATATTGTGGTTACAAATTTTTGTTTCCCAAGTTATTGACTATCAAAGTTGGGGTTGGGACTTAGTCAAAAAATAAATCCAAACTTTGATGACCAATAACCCGCAAATCAAAGCTTGGCACACCATAATATTATATTTCTTATACTTATTAAGATCTTGAGGGTCTACAACTATGCCGAACTGTTCCAGATCAAGTGATTTCTGATGATCGCGTACGACATAAACTATTCAAGTAATTAATTTTAAAAATCAAATGAAGAACGATTGAATTTAGAATAAATTGGAGAAAAACATAAATATGTTAAATAATTTTACTTTAGAACAATACGAAACATTTCTTTTTAAAAAAGCATACTGAAAATGTACTTACAAATTAGATTTTATACTACAGCAGGAAGACAAGAGTACCATTTTATTTTTCAAAATATGGCACTCATGTTTTATTATAAGTATGATCGTAAGTATGCAAACGAACAAGAAAAACAACATTTCGCAACTAATAAATAGGAATTTGTCGATGTTTTGATTCCATGAGGCCAAATGATTACTTCGATCGTCAGCTCGAAAAAATATAATATGTTACAATATGGCACACTGGTTCTGGTTTATTAGACTTGACACTACTTGTCCTAGGTATGAATAGTTATTTGTGAAATTGAAGTAAACATATTACCTCCCTTGTTTTGCACTTTGATACTTTGGTCTTTTCCTCCTTACTTTAATTTCAGGGTTCATATGACTGTCGCTGTATGGATGGATTTACCGGAAATGGAGTGCATTGCCGAGACATTAATGAATGTCTTGTCAACAATGGAGGCTGCGACCAGAATGCGCAATGCATAAATACAGAAGGATCATTTAAGGTAAACATAGAAATAAAACCGTGCACTACTGTGTTACTGGTTACTAAGTTATACTCAAAAATAATATGAATGTTTGTTTTAATTTTGCCTATAAATATGGAGAAAGAATGAAACATTAATTGAACTTCATTATAACAAAACTAGATAAAATATACTAAGCTTCTGTAATTAGTTTTACATTTTCAAGGAAAATGAGCTATATAATAAGTAAATAGCCTTTTTGGTTGCTTTAAAGCAAGTGGTTAGAAAGTAAGTCATCATTATTCTTGAAAGATATTGAGGTATAACAATAGACAAAAAAATATTTTAAAAAGGTATTATACAATGTTCAATTAAGATTGCCAAATTTGTTACATACAAGATATAACGCTGCTCAATTAAGAATTGTCAGATTTATAATATATAATGCTCCATGATATCTTCAATGTAACTTCAAGTTTTAAAACTTTTATAATATAAGTTTCGATCTATATTTATTTTCCTCAGAAGTTCAGAACATGTATCCCTACATATGATTATTTTCTTGAAACTTTAGGAACATATTTTTGTATTAATTTTTATATTTTCCCAGACTTTCAGAAGGTGTATCCCTACTTGCAATTATTTTTCTCATATCCCTACTCATGATTATTTTTCTCAGTCTTTAGAAACATATTTTTGTATTAATATATATTTTCCCCAGGTTTTCAGAATGTATTCCTACTTGCAATTATTTTCTCGTACTTTAAGGGCATATTTCTGTACTAATACCTATCTTCGTAGAAATTTCAGAATATGGTGGTTCGCTACTGACGATTATCTTCTTAAACTTGAAAAGAAGTTTCTTTGCTCATATTTGTCTTTCTCAGACTTCCATATTATGTATCTATTCATGACTAATTTCTTGAAATTCATATTTATTTTCCTCACTTTCAAAGCGTGATTCAGCAATTATTCTTTTCTCTTGTTTCTTCTTCAGTTTCTAAACATTTTTTTCTTTCTACGTCCCAATTCCCTGTGAACATTTTCCTCTTCCTTCTTTGTTTTCACTGCTAAATTGAAGTTACTTTATTTCAACAGTCATTTGTTGTCCTGCGTAAAGTGACGCGCGAACTATAATAATAATAATAATAATAATAATAATAATAATAATAATAATAATAATAATAATAATAATAATAATAATAATAATAATAATAATAATAAACGCTGCTCTTCAAATACTATTTTTCTAGAAAAGAAAACTTCCTTCTGCCTGTAGTTAAGCCATACCTAATATCATAATTACGGAAAAGGAGGTTCGAATTTTTGAAAAACTTATACGTTCAGTTTTCAGAACATCATTCGTCTGACTGAGAAAGAAGTTGTATTAATCATATTTAGGGACTTGTTCTTTGAATGATTTTATTTTCGTGGCTTTTAAAGCATTTCGTAGAAACTTCCAAAATTTCTTTTTTTTTTTTCTTTTTTTTTTTAAGTTGAACAGATTAGTACTAGCATGCTCAAACAAGGTGTCGCGTGGTTAAAATTCTTTTATGAATAACTTCCAAATTGCTAATCTACTTGACATAATGATTTAGAACAACGTTTCTCAAAGTATGATTCTCAAGGAAGGGCGTTTCGAAACAACACCGACAACATTTTGGAGATGATTCCTGACACCAAGATAAGACAAAAAGTATAGACCAACCTGGGTGCGAAATCCGTCATTTCGGAGTTATAGGCTGCCGAAAACATTAAAAAATTAAATTTAAAGGTCCATAGCTCCAATACTGTGGAACCTACCATGGTCGGGTCAAGATTTCACTTACGAACTAGTATATGTCCTATCCAAATATCTATGTTCCAGAATCCTGCGGTATTTCAGCAACAATTTTTGTAGAGGTAGTTGGTGAGTACTTCAAATTATATACCCGTAGCCAAACTCCCTGTTTAAAAATTGTTGCGCGAGTACCGCAGTATTCTGAAACATGTATTTTTGGATAGCACATATATTAGTTCCTAAATGAAGTCTTGACTCGACTACGGTGGGTCCCATAGTATTGGAGCTATGGATCTTTAAAGTTCATTTTTTTATGTTTTCGGCAGCCTATATCTCCGAAATAACGGGTTTCTGCACCCAAATTCGTCTATACTTTTTATCTTATTTTGGTGTCAGGAATCATCTCCAAAACGTTGTTATGAAATACTCTGTGTATAAAGAACTGAAACAAGTAGGTTATATAAACAATAGGCTATACTATTTAATAACGTAGAGATTGTACAAATATCAATAATTTATATGGAGATATTATTTATTATAAAATATTCTTGATAACCTTCAATTATTAAAAAGTATATGTATTTTCTTCTATTAATACTAATATAAAATTAAAGAGATTTCAGTTAATATTGTTTTATAAATATAAATATATTGGTATATGTTCAAACAAAGAATAAAATTATAAACTTGCTATGAAAGGGGACAGGAGTAGGGGTTTTTTATCGCCCACAGAACATTCTGACTAATAAAAGAGGTCCATACCTGAAAAAAAATAGAGAAATGCTGCTTTAGAGAATTGAATTTGCACTTTACATCTTTTATACAAGCAATTTATATCACTAAATTCTCAATTACAACCACCTTTCAACTACAAACGGATGCGCAAAGTTCAAATAAGAAAGTTTAAGTTACGTTACAAAATAATTATAGGGATCATCTCTTATAACAAATTAAAATCTTGTAACTATTTAGTCACGATCTGCTTTCGTATTAGCAAAGCACATTGAATAATGCTTGTGTGCTTTGCCTAATTATTTCTGGCACTTCAAACATAACTTCCTCTCATAAAAGTTATCCGCAGCAACAACTATATCACTTCTTTATGTTCTGGTATCTTACTTGATCGTTGAATAGTTCCGAAAATTACCCTCCACTCACTTCGTTTCTATCTAACCAATAAGCTAATTTGCTTTGTAACCATCTAAGGAAAAGTTTGTCACGTGTGTTGACCTATGGATGCTAACAGCTTATTTAAGGATTAGGCTGGCTATGTTCTTCCACATGCTTTGAACATCTCTCTGCTATAATTTATTTTAGCCTTGGAACCAACTGATTCTGCTTGAAGAAAAATAAAAATACGATAAAAGTGTATTAATTACGACTCTTCAACTTATTATATAAATAACTAACACTTTCTGACAAGAGTAATATTAAAACTCAAATGATGTGTTACAGTTTCAACAACTTAACGTTGTCTTTCTCAGACTCAGGGGCCGTGGTGGCTCAGTGGTAGAGCGTTCACCTCTGGTGTAAAGGGTCCCTGGTTCGATTCCAGCTCGCGCCAGGTGGCCTCTGTTTCCTTCCACTTTCTTCATCCCATTATTTCATTCATTTCTCATTATCACCGTCTCCTTTAGTCTAACCGGAATAATCGTGGGACGTAAAACTCAAAGATTTCATTTCATTTCATTTCTTTCTCAGACTCAACCATAGAATGCGTGAGAATGACAATATTAAGTTGTTCAAATTGTAAGATATATTGACAAATTGTAAGATATTTGAGTTTTAATAAATAAGCGTATTACTCTTGCCAGAAAGTGTTAGTTATTTAAGTAAAAGTTTGTTTTTTCTACCAAAATATTATATTATATTAGTCTTCATATACATAAAAGATGCAATATAATTAAGTTATGTCTTTTTTATGCCCGTATACAGAAACCAAGATAATCTTCCCTTAGATTTTTCTGTGTACCATTCATAACCATACCGTTTAAATGTTTTCATGATGGTTGTAAATATCTTTTAGCTGTATCATAAAATCATATTACAAATGTATATTTTTTTTATCGGCATAAATAGTTGTTTTTTATTTGAACATAAAGAGGCATTAGAAAGATGGAACAAAATTCATTAATTTTATAATGGTGTCGGATCGACCACAATGACACTAGACATGTTCAAGTTATATTATTATCCTTTCTCAATATATCCTATGCATTTGGAATTGAGTAAAATTGCATTGAATATATTTGAGTATGTTTAATTTCTAGTGATTATAAAAGTAAAATGTAATCCAATGCTACTCAGTATAATTTTCCACTTTAAAATTGTAATTTACAAAATAAGAAAAGCAATTTTAGAAATATACTCAATTTAGTTGATTAAGAAAATATTATTCTTCTTTTGTTTAAATAGACTATAATTCTGGCTTTGTTCTGAATGATTTTTTAAAATGTCTGTTACATAGTAATACTGACTTTGTTTTATTAATATCATGTAAATTATAATTAAAAATAGTTAAGTTTATATTTACGTATATACTTGTACTTAGTAAAATAATTTTTAGAATGTCTACACAGAAGGAACGTGTAGATTAGGAATATTAACTCTCAAAAAATACATATAAATTAATGAACTAAAAATCAAAGATGTTGCTGGTAACCTGAGATTTAAATAAATGTCTGAATAAAACGGTTATCAATACTGTGTTCTTTTCTCAGTGTGTATGTGATGCTGGCTTCCGAGGAGATGGTTATTCGTGTCAGGATGTAGATGAGTGCTCGAGTGACCCAACACTTTGCGAGAACGGTCATTGCCTCAATTATCCAGGTTCCTTCCGCTGTGAGTGCGAGATGGGATTTATGCATCCAGACGAAAGGAATGAGCAAGCTTGTGTTGGTACGTAACACTACAAATATCTGAAAATGATATACTACTGTTGTAAATATTTTCTGGATAAAGTTATTTTGTAAATGCTATTCATCCAAGTTTCCATTTGAAAATTCTTCAAACTCTTTTTTTTTATTATTATTATTATTTTGAGCAAACGAACTAAATTAAATATAGATAAAGGTTTATTGGAAGATAGTTGGAATTTTATATATACACCGTAGGTATTTAAAATTCATAAGTAATTCTTAACTGAACTAGTAATCTAGTATTTCTTGTATCATTTTAGAATTCGAAGGTTTGTCTGACACTTTTATTATCTCAATCTGGATGCAATGTTTTTTCTTCCATTGTTGACAAAGAAATGTTCATAGTTGTAAAATTTATTCAAGCTGTCCTTTGCTTTACCTTTTACGTTATTTTTCTTTATTATCAGCGGCTCATAGGTAACTCTTCATTAAAAAATGTAGAGTCAATTGGTTAAAAAGATATCTAACAAGGGAAGCTATCCAACTCCTCGACGAGTATCGCATTGAAATGTACACAAGTAGAAAAACATATCGAAAGATGAAAACATGTTTACTCCGACGATTCGCAACGTCGTCGAACAGGAATTATAATGATCGTTCCCCATAGCCCATGCAAGTTACGTACTCTGGTCATACATGCCTTGGATGGGATTTGAATCTGATACACTGGAACTTGTTTTCTCATGAAGACAAATGTTGCAAACTTAAGATGATAACAGTCGATAGTGATTCTAATCTCTGCTACGTTATTGATGCGAATCGATGTCAAATGGAACACGATACGCGATC
This sequence comes from Thermobia domestica, assembly GCF_964235325.1. Taxonomy (NCBI): domain Eukaryota; kingdom Metazoa; phylum Arthropoda; class Insecta; order Zygentoma; family Lepismatidae; genus Thermobia; species Thermobia domestica. The sequence goes on along the minus strand of NC_137465.1, from coordinate 62,782,060 downwards.
GTAAGTTCCAAACGAACACGTTTACCCGGTGAAGAAAACGGTGCTGAAACCACAATGCAAAATTGGCTTTCTATTATTATTATTATTATTATTATTATTATTATTAGTAGTAGTAGTAGTAGTAGTAGTAGTAGTAGTAGTAGTAGTAGTAGTAGTAGTAGTAGTAGTATCATTAGTAATAATAATAATAATAATCATGAGAAGAGGAAGAAGACAACAAAGATATTGTTGGGTCCGTTCAGTAACGAAGGACTTGGGCCCGTCTTGATTGTCCTCTAGCACTGCTATGAAGTTTGTAACATTAACAAATAACCATACCTCAGCCGGAATTCCAAGCCGAGACATTGAAATCGCTGGCTTGACTCTTCAACCCCACGATAACCAGGTAGGCAAGAAGATGAAGATAATAATAATAATAATAATAATAATAATAATAATAATAATAATAATAATAATAATAATAATAATAATAATAATAATAATAATAATAATAAAAGAAAGCTAATTTTGCATTGTGGCTTTAGCACTGTTTTCTCCACCGGGTAAACTTCTTCACGATCATGTATCGTGTTCCATTTGACGTTGATTCGCAACAATAACATACCAGAGATTAGAATCACCATCGATTGTTATCATCTTGAGTTTCCAACATTTGTCTTCATGCGAAAACAAGCTTCAGTATACCAGATTCATATCCCATCCAAGGCATGTATGACCAGAGTACATATGCAGGGGCTATGGAGAAAATCATTATATTTCCTGTTTGATGATGTTGCGAATCGTCGGAGTAACCATGTTTCCATCTTTCAACATGTCCTTCTACTTGTTCACGTTTCAATGCGATACTCGTCGAGGAGTTGGATAGCTTCCCTTAGTTTTAGAGATTACCACGAAAAACGCAAAAATTTCTCTCTCTCTCTCTCTCTCTCTCTCTCTCTCTCTCCTTTTTTTTTTTATAATATTAAGTTTATGATGTGATTATGTTAATTAATAAAGATAATTATTTTATCTAGGCGAAGTTCTGGTAAATAAGAATTGTATTTTTTATTTATTGAAAAAAAATATTTTATTTCAGATATCAACGAATGTCAAATGTTTAGCAACTTATGTGTCTTTGGACGTTGTGAGAACATCTTCGGAATGTTCCGTTGTGAGTGTAATGAAGGTTATCAGTTGGATGGTTCAGGAGGTAAGTTCAAGTGGTTTATCTTTTATTGTTGTTAATCCTAAATATATATAAAACTACATGAGCTGACATAAATTATTGAGCACTTCTTGTAGGGTTACAATGATTAAATTTGGCATGATTGTAGCTTTCCGGAAGTAACCTACAGGAAAATTGCCAAAAGTGAATATTTTTAATTTTTAAGGGGTCTAAAGAGGGGATGAAGAATTTCCCATGTTATTTAAATGGGCCTTTTTTTTTTGGACCTATAATCTCATGTTTTAGGTAGTTGGAATTTAAATAAAAACTTGAAATTCGGTATGCTTGTACGTTTTCGTTAACGTTACCTAAGAGAATCATCAGAAAAAATTCCAACCGTAGAGTGGTTTTATGGGGAACTGAAAAATCTTTCTCATGTTATTTATATGTTATTTATATGGGATATCTTCTATACTCCAAAATGTTTAGGCACTTTCAGCAGGATTAGAATGATGAAATTTGGCATGATTGTAGCCTTCTAGGACAGGAAAGTTGCCAAAATTGAATATTTTTAATTTTTTTTTAGGGGTCTAAAGAAGGATGAAGAAATCCCCATGCTATTTAAATGGACGTTTCCTTGGGATACAAAATCTTATCTTTTAGATAGTTGAAATAGGAAAAGAAACGATAGAATTGTGGGTTCAAGAGGTGCGAGACCGTAAGGCGAACAAAGACAGTGTGTGGGGGCGTAGCCTCTGGATGGGCAGATTCAGGAAATATGAAGAAAAAGTTCACGAAATTCACTGTTGATGCAAAGGCCGATAGATAAGAAATGGGAGGCCGTAGGCCGAGCAGACTCGGGGGTCTGGCTAAGATAACAGTGACATCGTTAGCTAAATTGTTATCCAGAAAAGTGCGAGAACCATCCCATATCGGATGCGGTAGAAATTATGCTTCCAGTATTAAATTAGAAGGCTATATAGAAGCAGGGCTGGCTCTACTATATGTGCAACGTGCATTTGCATGCGGCGGCAGGTTTCGAGGGGCAGCAAAATCTACCATAACTATATTATTTAAAATAAATATTTCTTGTTGGAAACAGACTTCATGATCATGGTAATTAAATTTACTAAGCTGACCTTCTATTGGAATACTACATTCATAAATCATGTTTAGGTCGCATTAGTTTAATGTCACATGGACAGTGCTAAAGTAAATGGGCAAACAAATCCCAGCCTGGCTTGCTTGATTGTTGTCAAACACAAGAACTCTCAATTCTCGAACAATAGTGAATACTAGTTTCATTTAGATAGTTATCAAAGTTTTGATATGAAAATTAGCATTGTCTTTGTCACAAACTAGTTCCTTATCACTGAAGGTGGAAACAAGTTTTTTTTTTTTTTTTTTTTTTTTTTTAATTTTTAACAAATATAGAAGGGCAATCCAGAAATAAAGATAAAAAAGCTAGTTGCACTGGAATTGCAAACTGATATATTGAGATTGAAGCTCGATATTGAATTCTGTAAGAGTTTACCATCTTTCCTCTGTAAGTGAGCTTTATCTTTCACTATCATAAAAAAATAGATTATTATTTAAAGAAAAAATAGATACAAAGAGATTGTATTTGTAGTGTTTAAGCCTTTCTGAGTGCACTTTCCCTTCCATTCGTTGTTCATGGTGGGATAACATACTTAAAATCGCGGCTTTTAAGATTTGTTCTTTCTGGAGAAGGGGAAGGTGGAAAATTATGGTATTTCACGGGACGGAAAATTGCCTACGGCCGGTCCTGTATAGAAGAGCAAATGAAAAAGTTGGAGAACAGTTGTGTTTAGGAGGAGTAAGGGATGATATGGGTTTATTAGTAGTAATCAGCAAGAGATATGTAAAAAAAAAAAAAAATGGATAGTGTAGGTGCTTATTGATCTAAAACAGGTGTTTGATCGAATGAACCAGGAAGTGTTGAGCGGAGTTCCAAAGGAAGTTGAGTTAGAATAGAAAGATCGACGGTTCATAAGGTAGATATATGAAACAACAAGTAAAAATTAGAATAGCGGCAAATAGTGGAATAGAAAGAAGAGTTCAATTGGAAGGGGAATTCCATAAAGATGTTGTCTCCCATAACCATTACTTAATATCCATCTAAAAGAGATAGTGAAAAAAGGTCCACACATGGAAAACTGTATTTGGATAAGAGGTAGAAGGATAAGGTGTACCAATTCTTTGTAAATCTATAGGCCACCATTGAAAAGTACAATATTGCTGCTAATCTAATAATTCATTTCAAAACTTTTTAAAATTTTAGTGTCTCATTTCATAGGTAAGTATATTGGATATTATATTTGGAATTTGATACATTAGTGCATGTGTTTAACAATAACTTCTGTTTCCAAATCTATTCACTTTCCTTTCTCTTTGTAGGTAATTGTACGGATATTAATGAATGCGATAGTCCCCAAGCATGTCTTTATGGCACTTGCATCAATACACAAGGAAAATTCATATGTCAGTGTCCTCCCAATTACGAACTTGTACCCGCTGGAAATGCATGTGTTGGTAAGTAAATTGAAAATATACCCAGCATAAAGGTACTTTAATATTAAAATGTGCTGTCATCTTGTACGTAAGTTGATCCAAAACATATCCCAAGTTTTAAAGAATAATATTCTTTTCGGAGCTGAGACGTTTCTGTTTCCTCGATCTACATTATATAATCTAGTATATACATCATAGAAAATATATAACGTAGATTCAAAAAACTAGATATGTCTCGACTCTGAAAATCAATTGAGGACATGAAACATGCCAATTAGTATGGTATTGCCCACTTTCGGTCATAGAGTCATATTCTACTTTCCGAAGTTGTAACGATTTATTTGGTCATTCTGAATAGACTGATGTGTATATAGTGTGTAAGGCAAATTCTAGAAATACCACACCTTAAAAAGTGAAGTAGCTCTAATCCAGACTTGCTACCCGAAGGGGACAAAAGTAAAAAGTGAAGTGACTCTAATCCAGACGTGCTATCCGAAGAGATATAATCCAGACCTTTAATTGTTTTGTGCCGTCATGTTGAATCGATTGATACCAATCTGTAAGCACTGTTCAATTTTATTTTTTAAAAATATTTCATTAGGCAATAAACACAATTTATAGTGGTCATTGTTATAATATTCGATGGTTAGTTACATTGTTATTACCTTGTAACTACGTGAACAATATTTTAGAGTATGGAAATCATGAAATAAACGAGGTTCATGTCAAACTTTTCATCAATTAAATTTGATAAAAATCGTAAATACTGTGAAGCATTTTTGAAGCAATATATAAAATAACAAAAGAGTACGTAAATTGATTGTCTCTTTTTAAATATTTACTCGTAGTTTTAACTACTAACGTTATAACTCTTACAAACACTGTTCACATTTCATGACATTTTCTGTTTTCAGTTTTTTTGAAGATGTTTGAAAATCGATTTTCAACTTTGAAAACTAAAACTGATTTTCGTGTTCTGAGAAAAACATCTGTTATAGAAATTGAAAAAGAATTTCGGTTTTGAAATAATAAAACAGTTTCAAAACCCAGCAACTACTGACTATTTTGGTCGCTCGAATTAGGAGAAACGGTATTCCCTTTCTTTCGATTTCTTTAAGATTACTATTCCCCTAGTTTTCGAAACATTCCCTATATAACTAATGCTCGAAACGAGAAATGCCACATGCTAGAGCTGGTAGCCTATATGTTTTGTAGCTTATATATTTTGCAAATAAATGTTTAAGTGTATTGTTTAATTAAAAATTTTACATGTACAATCTCACGATCTCACTATGAATGGTGCCGGTATGAAAATTAATGGAAAGAAGTAGTGCCAAAATATATTATACGGGAACATACAATCCGTTTCGAGCATTGCATAACATACTTAGCGCCGTAATAAATCTCTTCAGGGCTCCGGTGCAGGAAGGTATTTTTGGACCTTATCAACGAGTTGGCCAGTGGACTACCCCCTAATCAGTTATTTTCAAGAATAAAAGTTGAAACTTGATCTTTTCAGAAGCCATAATAATGGACTCGCTTGAACTGATTTTATGTATGTTGTTCCTTGATTGGTTTTGTGGGTTACCTTGCTGCAGCAATGGTTAACTCTCTCCTTCTGAGAGCCACGAATGGGTAACAACATTAAAACAAAAGCCAGTCTACTACATCTTTCAATGTCGACAAAGACGCATTACAAATGAAGTGTGTAATGTATCTACTGATAATTTATTACGATATATTGATGATTGACTTCGTCATCGTTTCAGTGACTCATTTTTTATTTTGCATTCAAGGGCTTAGCCTAAGTGAGATATTTGCAAGTTATTGCGTATTGTACAATGCGAACTGTGTTAGTTATTTGAATATTTTAATGATTTTTATTTTTGTAAACATTACTTGTATCTTAACAATGAAGGAGGGGAACAAATCCTGTTTGCTACTAATATGAAACTGTAAAACGTACAAATCTCTCGTATGCAAAATGAGTAACATAGTAATTTAGATATTCAGTAATTTATTATATCAGCTTCAAATAGTTGTTACGGGGTGGGCCGGGAACCCTTCGTACGGGAGACCTGGTACATTGCACCGTTTGCATCACCGATTGTTATGGTTCTGACCTACTTCTACCACTGGTTAATACTAACTTCCGGATATTTAGAATGAATGGTAGACAACGAAGGAAATACAAAGTAGGTAAATTTCTTTTTCTTCTTGCAGCAGCGCGTTATCGCCATCGGGTATCGAACACACGACCGCACACACCAACGGCGTACGCGCTAGCTAGAACAGTAAAGAGTGCGATTTTTTTAGTAATGCAAATGTGTTTAGGCGTAATAAGTGCCAAAACCATTCAATTTTGTTCGGGTAAACCGAATTTTTCGAATTGTGATTTTGTATCACAATATCAATATACCTGTGAGTGTAAAATAACTACATATATATTTTCTAGAAACATGTTTCTAATTCATTCCTTCTACATTTGTGTGACTTAGTTCACGTGGAAATACATGAAATGAGGTGATCAAACCGTTATCTTAAATTTCAGTTGACATTTTTAAAAATTAATTTTGCCATATTTTAAACATAGAACAGAACAATCTTAAAACAGTGTGACTAGGACTGCTTTCAGGGGACAGTAAGGGGGGCGTAAAAATTTTGAGTTATCATTTTCGTTTAATGCGCTTTGCTAAATAAAGAAAAATAATACACATACTAATTAAATATTGAGCAGTCGCGGTTCAGTTGGTACATTATTGACTTAGCATTAAGGTTTTCAGGTAAAGTGACAAAACTCTTATATTCGTAGGTAAATCTACATCGGGTATTCTCAACGGAGAGTGATGCTAGAGGTAGAAAGAAAACGAAAATATTATGACATTTAACCTTCCAAGGCCTTGCTTCGGTGCTAGATCCCAGTAAAAATATGACGATAGGGCAACATCGCACGACAGATGGTGAAACAAGTATCTAACAGGAAGGAACTGTAATTTCCCGGTGTGAAGTAGGAGTAAATATGTGACTATCAAAGAAAGTGACGCGTGTTCAAACTAGATTTCTGGACATTTTTTTTTCTTTTTTTTTTTTCTTCGTATTCTGACAGTGTCTTTTCATGCATGTCCAATTTCACATATCGTGGTGTAGATACTGTTTGGAACCTGCAGTCATCATGTTCTAATTTACCAACCTCGAGACTCAAACAGGGTTCACACATACTAGAGTTAAGGCTCCAAGCCGCCTTTCACGCAAGGAACACGCATATCTTTTATATATATATATATATATATATATATATACTTCTTTGTATGTTGTAGAACATTCCTATCGTATGCCCACTTTGTAGCACAAATTAAACACATCCAAATATGCGAGTATACTATTTCTGTTTCAGCACATTATTCCTATTTCGTTTCACTGTTTTGTTTCCCATTCACCTTAAATAACGTTTGCACAATGAAAAATGAAAACAAAATCGAATTTTGGTTTTGGAAACTGAAACCGTAAATCTTTGAAAACCAAAATCGAAAATCGGTTTTGAAAACGTAAAACGAATTAATTTTGAAAACCGAAAACCGAAGGTCTATTTTAAAAACCGAAACCGAAAAATTTCGGTTTTGAAAACTGAAAATCGAAAATCGATTTTTTCAAATTTCAACTTTTTCAAAAATCGATTTTCGGTTTTCCGAAAAATCGATTTGGACAACACTATTACAAACCAACACATTCTGTCTATGAGAAAATAGAAAGCATTTTTTATAACAAATATATATATATATATATATATATATATATATATATATATATATATATATATATATATATATATATCAATTTTCTCTTTTGAAACGAAACTGTACGTTCTTGAGTGAAAAATATTCGTAAAAATTCAGTCATTAAATATCACAATTACTTCGTATTTTGTTTTTTTGTTGTTTTTTTTCAATGTCTTGCGCTGCAAATTGAATTCTGATCTATCATAGTAGGCTATGTTGTGTAATTCCTCCAAAAGTAAAGAAATAGAAGTGTAAAATAAAAGTGAAATTGGAAAAATCATAATGCGTGTATCAAAGAAATTTAAAATGATATTTCCATATTTCTTTCCTTGAAGACAACTTTTCAAGCCATATGTTCTTCAGCCATGGAAGGAATAGATTAAAGAAATATTTGTTTATTATGTATTTATTTTCTTTTAGTAGAAATTGCTTAAAAACGATATTTACACTAAAAATTATGTAGAAAATTAGTACTTCTTAAATACTTTCTGCCACAGATCGTCGAGTATCGAAGTGTTTCCTGGAAGTTACAGAAAGAGGTCGTAGGCATCAATGTTCTAAAGAAATGGCCGAACAGCTCACTAAAGCTACTTGTTGCTGTAGTTTTGGGAAAGCATGGGGTCCTTTGTGTGAGCTATGTCCTGAAGAAGATAGCGATGAATTTAAGATTTTGTGTCCTGGTGGACCAGGATATCGCCCAAATCAAGGAACAGTAAGTAAAACTATGCACATATACATTTATTTCATTTTCTGGACATACAATGATAGAATGAACGATCACCTTATAAGAGTCACGACAGATAATGATCAAATTCATCCTGACTTTAAGTTTCTGTAGGGCTTTAGAGAGAAATTTTCTACATAGACAAAATAGCATCATACAAATCCTGAAAATTCATTTTCCGTTTCTTTTTTTTATATAAATCGAAAAATATTTAATTTTTTAAGAAAATATTACGTCTTTACATACTCTCGCTACATTGTGATATTTTCTTTTGTAGGTGGATGATGGTTGTTTATAACTGAAAAGTATTTGGAGGAGCTAAATTAAAAATTAACGGAACTGAGTTGCCTCTGACTAACCGAAATTTGGTTTGGTATGTTTCAGTTCAACGTCCCACAATTATGCCTGGGCAGCTAAGGGGACGTGGACCTACTGATTATAGTGGAATCCTAACCACTTTTTTTTCGTTCAACGGTACCCCCACCGGGAATAAAACCCAGGACCACGCACACTGACAAACCGAGAATTCATTATCATGTCGCTAGACTCATTTTATTATTATACTAACCCTATGACAAGAATCATTTGATTTTGGAAATATCAATCGTCCTGTAAAATATTTGTGGATGTATTGAATATTGTGGGTATGGATGTATTATGTAGCCAACAATTATGTAGCCAACAATTTGTTGCACCCAATATTTACTACCAGGAATTTCAATCCATTTTTGTTACTCCCTTATAGTCTCATATCTGGATCATTTTCTTGTAGTAAACTTGTCGAAACCCTGCCCAGCGGTTGCTACAAAAACAAACTTACCTAGTAATTCGGATCTCAATAAAATAGTAATGAACTTGTTGTTATATAAGCATGTAAAATACAGTTATAACCATAATCATAACGCGTTCTATAGAAATTTCTTGCGAGAATTCTACCCAAGTCACTCAGAAAATGAAACCAATATTAAAGTGTTTCTATTGTTTCAGCCCATACTATTGTCAGGAAAATTTTATTCTTACCGAATTGGTAATCCAAAAACTAAGTAGTGCTGACACATTGGGGTTAACTATTTCTAATAGTTCAATAAATTCATCCGAACCAACACTGTCTATAGAAATTTCTTACGTGTGAATTCGTATACATATTCTTGAGAATAGTTTCGTAAATACTTAGCGAAATATGTATATGCTAGTACATATAAGTTTATAAAACCATGTATAATCTGAAAGAGACAAGAAAACATTGGATTCGTTATTTTGTAGAGAAATATAAATTATTTAGTTTTATTTAAATCCTGTAATTTTTGTTGCTTATTCGATTGCCTTTACACACCAGCTTTTTAGACTTTCAAACTATACTAAGTATAAATATCAGAAGTCTTATAGAACTGCTATGCCCGCCGTCCGTTCGTCTGTCTGTCGACAGGCAGAGCAAGAAAGGTAAGAGACATCAAGATAAGTTTTTTTCGCAATCAATTTAGCTTCACAAGAATAGGTTCCATTCCTCCGTTCACCTGTTATTCAAACCGGAAGAGGATGAAATTAGCCACTTCCGGTTACAGTATTATTCACCGTGGAACAAAAATGGTAATTGATAGCGACAAGCTGTTTCTTTCAAACGATTCAGCGTCTCAAGGAAATAATGTATATCGTCATCATCCGCAACACTCTGCCGAAATTGGAAATGGTTGAAATTTACTATTTACTACTACGGCCAAGAGCTAATCTTTGCTCTTCCAAGCACACTTCAGCCATAAACAACTATCTATCATTACAAAGGATAACAACATCACGCAGTTGAAGTTATAATTTTCAGTTGAACCTTCGAATATGAACACTTTATTAATATATAAATTTAAAACAAGTGAGTTTCGTTTCACAGTATGAAACTACAGTAGACTTCCAAAGTATGGGAACTCAATACTCAAACTTCAAGTAGTACAGGGTGCGGCAGCGTTCATAGTAGGATATTAAAAACACACCATCAGGCAGTAGCTGTAATTTATTTATTACCTCTTATGTCAATTAATAGCTAAAGGTATGCCATTTACTAATGTGTAAGTCTTGTCCATTACGTGGATTACTTTTTGAATATGACTCCTGTCAAATGATGCCCCCTCTGCACAACACATTCATCTAGGCGGCGTTGGAAGCTTTCCATAACTCGGCGTAACGTATTCCCTGGGACATTGCCGACGGCAGTTCTGATGCGATCCTTCAACTCAGGAATAGTGGCACAACGTGTTCGGAACACTTCTTGCTTCAGGTAGCCCCAAAGAAAAAAGTCTGCACATGAAAGGTCAGGTGAGCTAGGCGGCCAGGAAATGTCACCAAAACGGGAAATTACTCTACCTGGAAATGTCTGTCGTGTGCAAATTCTGGCCGTATGCGAGGTCGCTCCGTCTTTTTGAAACCATAATTGTTTCACATCCACATCGACCATACCTAATTGGAGAAGAACCAAGTCTTGCGGCATCTTCAGGTAGCGTTCACTGGTGTCAGTTACAGCCACACCGCTGTCATCCTCAAAGAAGTAAGGGCCAATAATCCCAAAGGAAGCAACTCCACACCACACTGTGACACGAGAACTGTGCAAGGGCTTGATATGCAGTTGATGCGGGCTTACATCACTCCAATAACGCATATTCTGTTTATTCACTGAACTGCATAACTCGAAATGAGCTTCATCTGACATCAGAATGGTGTGCAACATTTGTGGATTTTAGCGAAGGAGATCACGCATGGTTAAGTAGAATGTTTCTCGTGAAACCCAATCGCGAGGCCTAATTTCCTGAACAATCTGCAGCTTATATGGGTGAAAATGGAGATCTTCGTGCAATATTCTTCTGAATGAGCGATCGAATATATGCACAGTTTGCGAATGACGACGAGCAGATCTTTTTGGACTACATAATATTGCAGCACGAACATTTTCCACGGCTTCTGGTGTCCGCAATTCTTTCGCTTCTTTCCGGTTTGCCATTGCAAACAGAACCTGTTGTTCGAAATGCACGTACACACCTCACAATGGTCCGTCCATCTGGAACTTTCCCATGACGTCCCAAGTTGAAATGTTGCTGAAATAGACGCTGGGTAGCAATAACAGAGTCGTTATTCTTGAAATAACTTTCAACAGCAAAGGCATGATGATGTACACTCCACCGCTCCATATCACTGTCACACTCGAAATGGCAGTTCATTAGTACACGAATGCGGCACGAGCTGGCGCGCATTCATGCAGTACGTCATTGTACTACGCGAGTCAAATTACGCTATGAACGCTGCCGCACCCTGTACGTCTATAACTATTGGTTGCAATAGAGGACTAAGATTATAAAAATAGATTTACTGAATCCATATCAAAAAGCCATTACTCGCTATCTCCTATTGTTTCTACTTTTTGGTGATTAACATTAAAACCGGGAGTAATAATTGATGTCTATCACTTCTGGTTACAATAAAAATAATAAAATTACCTATTTATAATAGTTCAATAAATTCATCTAAACCAACATTGGCATTTTAGATTTAGTGTTTCGAAGCATGAGGCACGATTTCGCCGTAACAGGTATGTAGATGGTCTAAATTACCGCACGTAGGGATATGAAAACTCATATGTGTTACTTAAAACTCTTTTACACTTAACAGAAAGTAGAAATGTGGTGCGTTGTTCCATGCCATCAAATAATCCTCCTCGATTTTTTTTATTTTTATTTATTTATTTATTTATTTATTTATTTATTTTTTAGCTTTTGCCGAAATCATGTGGCAATTCATTTCTTCGCTGATATATAACAACGGGATTTATGAATTCAGTAAGACATCTTATTAAATCACGTTACTGCCCTACTATTCATCTAAAGTGACCTTTTTAGCAAAATTATTCATATATTCAAAACTATGATTATCAGACCTTTGAAATCTTTATTCTTTTCTTCTTGTGGGGGTTCTTGATAAGGCTGTATCTACTGAAGCAATCCTCCCATATTGAAGAATAAAATTCCTGAAAATACCTAAGAGTTTAATGTTCAATTTCAGCACCGAGCCTATATGAGATCTCTAAGAAATTGAATGGAAGAATGCAAAAAAATATTGCTGGAAACATACTGAAATGTATCGAAGTTGATAGACACCATTTTCAACACTTCTGTTATAACGATAAGATTAAATCGACAGTTACATTAGCAAAATTAGTTAGTAAATTAGAAAAAAAAAATTAAAAATGAATTTGGAAAACATATATGATGATTTTCCTAGATTACATGCTTTCTGGTGTATTTATTTCTTAATTTCAGGTTGTATTAGAAGACATAAATGAGTGTGAGGAAATGGAACACATCTGTAAGAACGGGCACTGTACAAATACATTTGGAAGTTTCATGTGCTCTTGTAGTGATGGCTTCAGGTTAGACGACTTGCATGTAACATGCTTAGGTATGAATATACGAGTTACCAGTATTCTTTTTGTATGGTTTTTACTCGTTTTAATTAAGTAATCATATAAATGTTGATTTATTTTAATAAAAAATGGAAATACCATTACCAAGTTAGATAGACTCGTATTGATTTCTTACAAAGGAACTAGATAACCTCAATGGTAATTTATTAACTTATATTTTATGTTTTTATTATATAGCCTTCCGGAGAAATTCTGAAATCAATTGCAATAACTAATTCCTTATTCAAACAAATTTTAGCATTTAGCAAATATGTAAGGACAATAGTCTTGAAATTCTTGTACATATTTAAATTTGCTTCTCTTTAAGCATTGTAATTATTTTCTTTAAATTGGGAATACGAACTACGTATTAACTACTATATTTCATACTTACCACCCTTACATAATATGCACTCTTGGACAGTGTAGTGTAATTTTGTTAGAAGCTAAACACATCTACTTAGTCCAGTAGAATTAGACTACGAAAAAATTCCGAACAAGTTTGATTTTTATGGAGATCTTGATTTTGATGTCCTCGACATATCCTGAAAAGTATCCTTAATGTGAGGCGTGAAGTTTGTTTTTGGGTGATGATAGAGTAAATTCTAGTTTCTTGCAATTATCTCGAAAATTATGAATTTTTCGAGGAAAATAGCTACGAGAAAACTTTTAATTTATAAAATTCCACATGAGAAAGGTCCTTAGACTTTTTCTTTTTGTAGAATCAGGATTAGGATTGGGATTTAGATTTCCGGGCTGTCGGCATCTATAGTCTTGTTAGTCCGTCACGTATGAGGGATGATGTCCCTCGGCGGTCACACTATTCGAGGAAAGGAAAGAAAGAAAGGATTGGGGAAGGAAGGAAGCGGCCTGGGGCCTATATGTTATGTATACCAGCATTTGCTTGGTGTGAATGAGGAAAACCTCACTTAGGTGGCTGGCTTGAAAAAACTTTTACACTTTTCGACCGAGTGCCCCTTTTTGTAGAATCAATCGTTTCAAAGATATGGACTGAATTGTATGTGAACAAAATTAGCGCAAACTATAATCTTGTATATCAAAATATGTCTATGTTTGTCTATTTGTCCAGTATACAAATCTAACCCGTTTGCTGGCATACTTGGAACTAACTTTAACGAAGAGAACATAGTCTGGAAAAGATTGTAGGCTATTTGAAATGTTTTGATGCGCATCCTAAAGAGGGAGAAAAATGAAATCTTTGAGTTTTACGTCCCACGGTTATGCCGGTTAGGCTAAAGGAGACGGTGATGATGAGTAATTAATGAAATGGTGGAATGAAGAAAGTGGGAGGAAACGGGAGAACCCCGAGAGAACCCCCACACACGGTGTTTGTCCACACAAAGTCCACTTGGCGGGGGCTGGGATCGAACCCGGGACCCCAAGCACCAGAGGTGAACGCTCTACCACTGAGCCACCGCGGCCTCTCCTAGAGGGGGAGAAGAGGGACACAAAGGGGACGAGGTGGTTTATCTTCTATATAAAAATGAATATTTGTTTGTCCGGTCTACAAATCTCGTAGTTGGCTTGGCATACTTCTAAATAACTGCATCAAAGAGACCGTAGGCTTTTGAAAAGTTTTAGACATGTATCCTAAGAGTAGAGTAGAGAACTTAAAGGAGGAAAGGCGGTTTATCTTATGTATAAAGTGTTTATTTTTATGTCCGATATACAAATCCATACCGTTTCCTTAGCATACACCTAAACAAATGCATCAAAGAGACCAAAGTTTGGAAGAGACCGTAGACTAAGATTTTTTTCTAAGTTTTGCCCCTTTTTTCTTATTTTCTTATTTTCCTTGGCCACAAGGCTCCCAATCAAAGAACCTTTGTGCAACTAGTTTTCACTTATTACAGCGCCACCTATCACGATCAAGAAGAATGTCTCGAATAAAATGTACTTCTTTTACCACGTAATATTTGAACTTGCAATTTAAAAAATAGGGCTCTCTATATGAGTTTTCGAAGTTGCCCCTATCCAAGTCCTTGGGAGATCGGCTGCGTACTTATTTTATTACAGATGAATTTCCCTTTCCAAAATATTTACTTTTTATTTCGAACATTTTTTTCTGTCTGATGCTTATTTTTCCATATTTTGCAATCTCAAGTTAAAACCACCCAATTTCTGTTCAAACATAATTTAATCTCTAAACGATTAATTCTACGAAAAAAATCTAAGGACTTTTTCTTTGTAGAATTTTATAAACTACAATTTTCGTCACAACTATTTTCCTTTAAAAAATTGATAATTTTCGAGATAGTTGCAGAAAAGTAAAATTGCCCCTTTTCCCCTTTAAAAAAAAAAAAAAAAAAAAAAAAAAAAAAAAAAAAAAAAAACCTCAATGTCCTAAGTCATGGGTACATTGGTTTTTATAATATGATGAAGACATAAAAATAAAAATCTGCAAAAAATTCAGCTCGTAAGTATTTTTTCAAAGTTTTGCTCCTCCCCCTTTCGTTTTGTCTAATTTTCCTGGACTAAATAGCAATGCTTAAACAGTGCTACAGAAGTACCCTCTTTCTCCAGTTTTCTTGTAGTTTCCTAGTTTATATTTTATTCACATTTTTCTTAGATAAAAGAAGATACATTGATCATTTCTGTGATAGAAACAATTGAAGACCAAAAAATACTCACGTCATCAAATATTTGTATTTAACTTTATGTTGTAGAACTTTCTATATGCAAAAATATTAGTTTAGTTTAAGTAGTATTTTTATAGTAGGAAAATTTCAACCGTTAAATTCTATTTATTAATACATGAGGACAACAAATATTACATAATATATTGTTGACGTAATATACAGAATTTTGATTATCTAAAAGTATGGCATTTTCTATATTGCATACTAATTGCGTTTTCTACTTTTAAGAATAGTACTTAAACTTTCAACTTTATAATGTGTACTTTGAAAGACGAAGCGTACGTCGAATGTACATGCATACCCTTTACATGAAATCCTAAAACGAAGCACACGAAAGACAAAAATTTAGTATAAATTATTAACATTATTTAAAGTAAGAAACCTTAGATAATATGAAAAATGTTAGATTTCTCAATTAAAAATTTATATTTTCTACCAAAAGATATGCAGAAATGCCATGAATAACGCTGCTAATTGGTTCCAAGAAGTGTCAGCACTATGTTAAACCACATTGTTCGATGTCTATTTATGATAGTTTTAAATTTAATTTCTTCATCACAAAAATTTAGGGTAATAAATAAGTTTAAACATGAAAAGAAGAATTGCCTGGGCTGCTCAGAAAGTTCCAGACGTTTTGGCCTATTTCGGCAGTGGGCGGGGCTAGAGTCGCCACCTTGATATCACAACGTTGCTGAACTCAGTACGCATCCAGCTGTTGTAGCGTGAGGATTGTGACACTCTTACTGTGCTTTCTGTGACGTGTTACAATGTTCGTCGCAATAGAAAATCCCGTCTCTTGTGAGGTTCGTTCTGTGATTAGGTGTTGTGATATACTGCGAAACAATGAGAAAGTTAAGGCGCGCGATTCAAACAAGCGCAGGAGAAAACTTAGAGCGAATGTGTTTTTTCACGACAACGCACGTGCACACACGGCAAAGCATACCCCAGAGCTCTTGGATGGTTTTGGATGGGAGGTGTTCGATCACCCACCATACAGCCCGGATTTGGCGCCGAGCGACTACAATCTCTTCCCAGCAATGAAGACATGGATCGCTACACAACTGTTTGATACTGACGCCGAACTGCATGCTGGTGTAAGTCAGTGCAGATTTCCACCACGATGGTATTGAAAAACTTGTGTCTCGGTATGATAATTGCCTTAATTTGCATGGTGATTATGTGGAAAAATAGTTTAAGAGTGTACCTTTCAAATGTATATAATACAATTCGATTTGTTCATTGTGTTACCTTTTTATTTCAAAACGTCTGAGACTTTCTGAACAGCCCTCTTATTAATAAATAAAATAACAGGAAATCTTTTCAAAGATATAAAAGTTGTGAACACCACAACAAATATAGTACGTATTTTTTCAATTATAAATGAGAAGTCAAACCTTCCTAATTTACAGCTTACAGTTATGCCCAGTATCCTACAGAAGATGGATAATTAACGAAATAAATTAATAGAATGAGACCGTGGGAGGAAACGGGAAAATTCCGAGAAAACCCATTGATACGATGTTGTCCATCACAACGTTATAACCTGGGGTAGAACCAGGGACCTCTTACAACAGAGGTAAGAGTTCTACCACTGAGCACTGTGCTTCCATTCTTCAATTGTGGTTAATATTGTCATAGGTCAATACTCGATCAACATATATATAGTGGCTACATGTTGTTTGCTCCTTTTATTTTGTTATTTAAAAAAAATGAATTGGTAAACCTACTGCCAATTCGGAATTGTGTAATAACAAGAAACATGTTGGAGAAAACACGCGTTATGCAAGGTATACTTGTATACGTAGGTATACAGGGTGTTACAAAAAAAATGTCAAAGTATTTTGGGAATAGACTCCTCACATACAAATAATAAAAAAAAAAAAGGTTCTTATGGACCTGTGGTCGGAAGTGCACAGTTTCGTAGTTACAAGGGTGCAGAAAACGTGAAAAAGTTAACTTTAAAGGTCCATACTTCCATTACTATAGGACCGATCGTAGTCGGGTCAAGAGATCACTGGGGAACTAGTATTTGAACTATCCAAATATTCATCTATCAGAGCCTCCGTTACTTTCACAATCATTTTTAGAGAGACTGTTTGGGAGTGCTTGATCACTCTCCACCTACCTCTCTAAAAATTGACGTGCAATTACTCGAGTATTCTTAGGCATGAATATTTGAATAATTCACGTATCAGTTCCTCAGTGATGTCTTGACCCAACTACGATAGGTCCCATAGTAGTGGAGCTATGAGCTTTTAAAGTTAATTTGTTTTACGTTTTCGGCACCCTATAGTTCCGAAATTATCTATTTTTGAACACAGGTCCATATGAACTTTTTTTTCTATTTTTGAACTTTTTTTTCTATTTTTGATGTTCCCAAAATATCATGATATATTTTTGTAATACCTTTTTTTTTTTTTTTTTTTTTGTTTGTTTTCAAAATCTGTACAGCTAAATATGAAAATTTTATGACAATTACATCCAGTCTGAAAAATCCACTAATAATTTTTCATTAGGTAATAACAAATATGAAAGAAGATTGTCACTATTTGTCAAATCTTTATCTTGTGATTTAATTTTGTTCAACAAATGATCTTTTTTTTTAATTTTTAGATATTAATGAGTGCACTGAAAATCCTGGAATTTGTGGAGTAGGTACATGTGTAAATGAATTTGGAAATTACCATTGTGTATGTCCCGAAGGTTATATGCTATTACCAAGTGGAAGTAAGTAAAAGTGTTGGAATTTTAACATTTTCTTCGTTGAAAATTATTAGAGCTTAAATTTAGGTATTAATTTCTGTTTGATGTTAGTAAAATAAGGAAACATCTTAACTTTTCAGAACATCAATTTGAAATTCGTCATATAAGGTGTTCTATTAATAATCTTTCTGTTCTCCTACTCATAATTATCCTGTGCTGTAATATTTTGTTTGAAATGCCTCTATGTACCATATCACATATCGATTTCAAGAAAATAATCATTATTTTAAATAGATTTGATTTTTAAGACAGTATTGTCTAATAAATATTTCTTTCATTTCGTTTTTCTAATACCAGTTTAGATATGTTTGCAGATTTTTCTTTCCTTCCTTTTTTTTTTTTTTTTTTTTAATCTTGATATCACTTCTAAATCGCATATTGAATGATGTGATTTTATGTTAAACACATGAAATATTGATTTTCATCAAAACAATACATAGATAAATCCGAACTCTGAGCTGGCTGAGCTAAACTATATCTTGTGTTTGTATTTAGTTGTTCTGTTCTGAAAATTCAAACTGTACTGTATAATTACATTGTTTTATTGTACCTTCAGATATGTTCGAGAGCATTCAAAAAATATATAACAATAATATCCAAGAAAGTAATATATTTTTTTTCTTTTTTAAAATTTTGATTGTTTAAGCAATCATAACAATGTATATGTTACATAGAAACAATAATACGAAGTTGACAAAAATTGCATCAAACGGGGGACAAGTAACAACATGGCGGCCAGATGAGTACTAGAGTTTAAGAATAATATTTAATTCAATTTTTACTATTTAACAATGTTTATATTCAAGACAATTTATATTTTGTTGTGAATTCTACAACATGAAAATCAAATGAAATATTCCCGGCGCCAATATACACTGAAGTACCAAAAGTGATGGGATAGCGGGAGGGAACTAATTGGCGTCGTGGGAACATCACGGAAAACC
This sequence comes from Thermobia domestica, assembly GCF_964235325.1. Taxonomy (NCBI): domain Eukaryota; kingdom Metazoa; phylum Arthropoda; class Insecta; order Zygentoma; family Lepismatidae; genus Thermobia; species Thermobia domestica. The sequence goes on along the minus strand of NC_137465.1, from coordinate 62,763,079 downwards.
GATCAAATGGCGCAAAGCAGTTTCAGTGTTGTCAGTTGGACATTTGTGCCGTGTTGCTGGCAACCCAATGCGCAATGGTAGTTAGTCCTAGACGAGTGGAGACTGCGATTTCGGAAGTCGTCCGGACATTGAACTTTTCTTGCTCCACAATGTTCAGGGGTGGACCCTGAGTACCACATTGGATGTATTAAACCCATCACAGGAACGACGCAATGACTGCCCACGTGCGATGAGTGACCGCAACCGGCGAAGTCTGGACAGACTTTTCCCAGCAAACAGACAAGTAACAGTGTGTGATCTACAGCACGAATCAACGCAGAACGTACCAACAACGTGTCTCAGAAATCAATGCAGCGCAGATTGGTCTCCATGAGGTATCGGAGCCGCAGACAGATACCAGTTCTGTTACTAGCTGCTATCGGCAGCAATGACTCACGTGGGATTTGGAACACCTGGATTGGGCCTTAGATAAATGACAATGTGTAGCGTGGTCAGCTGAGTTCTATTTTCAGTTGGTATGCGCTGGTAGTAGAGTTGAAATGTGGCACAGACCTCATACAGCCATGGATCCAAGTTGTCAAAAATACAGTCTCCAAGCTGATGATGCCTCCGTAACGGCATGGAGCGTATTTACGTGACATAGTTTAGGTTCTCAGGCCCACTTAAACCATCATTGACCGTTCATCCCATTATTCAATGCTTGGTGACTATTTCCGACTCTTTGTGAACTTCGTGTAATCTGCCAACAATAGGATTTTCCAGAATGACAATTCGCCATAGTTCCAGGTTGCAATGGTGCGAGACTAGTTTCAGAAACATTCTCACCAGTTCAAATGCATGATTTGGCCCCGATGATACCCCTACAGAACCCTATAAAGTAAATGTGGGATATCAGGAAATGAGCATTCGTGCTCAGGATCCTCCGCTTGCAACAATCACCGAATTGTGGACGGCAATCGAGACTACATGACTTCCCATCCCTCCAGCAAACTACAAGCGACTTAACGCGTTCCTGTCACATCGAGTTACTGCACTCCTTCGTGCTGGAGAAAACCCCACAACTTATTAGGTAAGTGTCCCATGATTTTTGGTACTTCAATGTAACTAATTATTTTTAACAATTTAAATTGTTTGAAATTTCAACTTAAAACAGGCATATTCGAACTTATGTCCATGCCATTTTGATTGCAGTATGTGCTGTAACTATTTAGTATCTAATACAATTATATGGCATATAACAAAATCAGTGATAAGTCGACTTGGCATTAGAGCTGCGACTGTAAGTTTAATAACCATAATGTTAATTGAAGAAGATTACACCAAACATCTGTAGTCTATATATAGAACTCATTGTGAGTTCACTTGACAGGTTTTAAAATCGTATTTAATGTTTTCCAGAGGAGTGTGTAGATATGCGTAAGGAACAGTGTTTCCAACAATATAAGAATGGTGTATGCTCCCAGCCAATGCAGCAGGAACTAACGAGGATGTTATGTTGTTGTTCAATGGGGAAGGCATGGGGAAGAAGATGCGAAGAGTGTCCGGCTCAAGGAACAAGTAAGTGTATTTATTTTTGCATGTGTCAGTTATTTTTATTTTTTTATTTGAAATAATCGACAACAAAACTATCACTTTCGTAAGTATTATGTAAATAGCTGAAATCCTCGTTCTTTGCACTTAAAAAATAGGTCTATGGAAAATTTTTGAAAGGTATATTTCAACTCCCTTCTTCCCGCTTAGGATGCATATTTGAATGGAAATTGAAAAGTAAAATCTCAATTCAACATAAGTACAAAAATTCATTTCCAACGATGCAGTTGTTATTTCTTGCGAAATATTTGTCTCCCTCTCCCTTCCTCTCCATAGGATAAGCATTTCAATCAAAGTGTGATTATATAAGCATAGGTCAACCCAAGTGCCATGTTCAAAAACTGATTGTAATTGTTCAACTATTTCCTCGCCTTTGTCATTTTATGAATACAAAGTGAGAAATTAAAACATTATAGAAACTGACTCACTTTCCTCCTCCTTCTCCCTAGAAGTGGAATTTTGTTAAAAGCTGGGTCATATGTTCACTTACTTCTAATAAGGAGTTTTTATACAAAATTTCATTTTCCCAACACGAGTACTTAGAAAAGTTTTTCAGTGATGCGATCACAAACAAGATCATTTTTATTTGTGTTCATACAGATTTAACTACTGCTCTCGTACAATAGTTTGCCAAAAAAATCTAAATGATTGGAAATTCCATGTTAGGACTATACATATAGTAATACAATTTATTAACTTATAGTAATTTCTTATTTGCCATCAGTCTTGGAAAATCGACACAGTTTATAAGGTTATACTTATAGATTTTAGTACATAGCTTATTAGCATCAATTACCCGACTTTTTACTATCATCCTCGATCATTTTTATATATATTCCCCCTCTCTCCCATAAGTAGCACTGTCAAAGTGAAATGACAAAAAAACATCCCAGTCCCGAACCTCATCTATGTTGAAAATTTGATCGAGATTGATCGAGTGGTTCAAGAGTTACTAAGTCACAAAATATAGTCACTTTTATTTTTATTTATTTAGATTATTCGTTTATACAAACTAATTGGATGCATAATTTCATGAATCCATTTTCTCTTAATCTGTAATTTTCCATTTTGTCCTAAATTATGTAACCTCACTATTGATTTACGCTCATACTTTTTGTGACATTGTAAAACAAAACCATTACTATTCTTTGTTGTAAAAAATTATCCTGTTAGCTACAATGCTCATAAACGTGTGCTTCCCTGATTTTCGTCCTACTCAACTGATCTTCATCAGACATACGATTATTGTAGAATTTGACCTTCTTAGTACATGTATGGGATATTTTCCTGTACAGACCTTTAGTTTCCGAGCTATGAGTCATCAAATTTGGGATTTGGACAGTAAAGTTTGCAAGAAATTTCTCTAATTGCCATTTAGAACAAAAAATACGTGGAACAACCCTGTTAAACATTAACTTGATACAAAAAAGTAAATAATGGAACGGCTGATAAACTACGTTGTAGATGAATTGTATACTTATCAAGGATCTTATAAAATATAAGATCTGCCCTTACAACAAAATCTTGAAGCCATACGCCACAGTTTCACCACCCCTACTCTAACTACTCCGCCCAATAAGATTGCAATATTTTGGGCCAACAATCATGGCGGAAGCAAAAGTAGCCAATCAGACGATGGCGAAAACGAGAGTAGCCAATCAGACTTGTCGATGCTCGGTTGTTTTTTGTCTTCATTAATTTAATAGGATAAAGATACATATCGGTAGATCCTCTATTTTATAACATCCTTGATACGTGTAATAAAGATTTCTTGAAATCAATCAAGAATGATTTTTTCCCACAATGCGGAAACATATTAGTGAATTTTTAGTTGCACATTATCAAAGGGATAAGTATGAAAAGTAGCATGTCAGCTCCATCCCCATTTTATTTTGCTTCTTTTAAAATACAGACATCAAGGAATAATATAAAAAAATTCTCTATATAATTTTCTAAGAAAATACTAATAGGACTTACTAAACTAATTTATGCCCCTGAGATGATCATCTTTTTCTCCATTTCTTCGTGTAAGCTTATGACGTCATATTTTCTATATAAAAAAAGGATATTCTTTGACATTCATGAATATTTAAACAATAAAAACTTTGATAACACACTGTTATATTTTGTAAGTACTAAACAACCATACATTAATATTGTATTTTGACTTCCGACAAGACTAATAAGTAAACAGTACAAGTAAAATTAGATATGCACATTTGTATTGCTACGAACAATTTTATACTCTCTCTTGTCAATCTTACATCTTCTCCCTTTGTATCTTCCATATTGACTTCATGCAAGTGAATGGCAAAAATTTGTATTGTCAAAAATAAATATTCTAAAGTTCAGCCTTTGAAACAAGTTCAGAAGAAACATAAAAGAAAGTGTATTTTATGCTTTTTTATGCAACAGTTTGATAGTAGATTTTTCTCTTTTCTGAGACTACCACATTGAATTCGACGGTATTCATATATTGTATTGTATCGACTGATTGTCGACTTGTATATTTCTAACATTCTTCAAATTAAGTCTTTCTTATCAGTTCGTGCGAAGATTTGTTATTAAAAATAAAATTGTAGAGTGAACCGAAGACAGTGAGTTTCTTCTTCAGGCACATTGGGTTAACAATTGTTCATACCTTTAATAAACTTGTGAAAAGACTTTGGACAAAGGCTTTTTTTTATTCATGAAATTTAATGTTATTAGAAAGGCAGAAGATGAGATAATATTCAAAGTGAAAAATTATCTAATTAATCATAATAACAATATTGTTCAGAAATCATTCTAAGTTGTTTCAAATGATCATATTTTGATCTCTTACTTGGAAGATATTCATTACTAGATGTGCTCCAGTTCAAAAGTTTTCAAAACCAAAAATATCTAGCATACTATATCCATTAATAGTTAAAAATTGCTTGTCAAAGCCCATTCTTTCGTCTTCTTACCATGAAAAAAAGCCAACAATCAAAAACATTATTAATAAATATTAGTGTTACTTAAAATATGGTGTCAGGTTTGTCTAAATATTTTCGAACTATGTGATAGTTTTTTCAGATCAAGTTAGGGGAATATGTCAAGTTGATTGCAAATAAACATTTAGCTAACAATCATCTGTTTTATATAGCGTATATGCAGTTTCTGAAACAGCAAATTTAATTGTTTAGTAGATAAAATATGTATAGTGTCTTTAAACTTAACACAAGTAGTATAAAGAAACTAACAAATTTTAATGCTAGTGATAACATTTGGTAAATTATGCGTTGCATTTTAAAAATGAAACAGTATCAACATTTTGATTTGGTCTATCATTGTATTTAACTTACCTATCATTGTATTTAAATCAAAACATACTTTCTTCCATCATTATACTATGATACATTCTCATGTGTATCTCTAGTAGGTAACAAAACAAGTTTCTTTCTCTATAGTTATGTATTATCTTAACTGTTAATTTTAATTCTAGGTGGCTATTTTGCATTATGTGGTGGAATGAAACCAGGACAAATTTGGGATCCTATCCACAATCAAACCAAAGAAATAGATGAGTGTAATCTTATGCCTCAAATGTGTCAGCATGGTTTGTGCATGAACACACCTGGAAGCTTTGAATGTCAGTGTAACAGAGGATACGTTTATGATATAGATTCACATCAGTGCATAGGTTTGTATTTCGTTACTATTAAAAATAATAGTTATTTTCTTTGTTTTTTTTATAAATCTGGAAAAAGTAAATTACCAACAAGTTCAAAACTCATACTTTTAAATATTAAATTTCTTGAAGTATTTTAATTTTGAAATGATAACTTCTTGTTTTATTCTAAATTATTTTCTTATTGCACGTGCTATATTTAACAAATATATCTTTTTCTTACTTCTGTTTTATTAACAAAAGGAACAAGAAAGAACATACTTGTTACATATATCGTGTACAATGAATAGAAAATAATTATTTCTTGTTCTGTATTCATGATTAAATAAATGGGAAAAAGAATGAGAGATTAGATATTATCACCACTCGCAATTCAGTGATAAATAAATCCCACGATGTTCATGGAAATGCGAAAATTCGGAAAGGATACACTAAACTTACAAAATAGCTCTTTAGACTTGCAATTTTTGCAGTTATGCTTCTACCAGGGATTAATTCCAAAATTCTTAAAGATAAAATTACCACATTTGGAAAATAAATTTGGTGAAAAAATCCAAAAAATAAGAAAGCAACTGTCACAAACAGTTATTAGATCAAAGCATAGAGAAATTGACCTGTTAAATCGTAGCTTCTATAAGCAATTGATGACCTTGCACTCACATGTTGATTCTTGCACCTTACATAACTGGATGAATACCATGTTTACTAAACAGCGAAAGTATTTTTATTTTAAATTGAATAGACTTAAGAAGAAAATTCAATTATTAGGTGGATCCTGGTACAAAACTAAAATACAACATGACAATAGACAAACCCATACAGAACAAACGCTAGTAAATCTTACCGATATGGACATTCCGAAAAAGTTTCATCAGATCTTTGCTTTGGGACTGAAATTCAGTTTTCAACCTACGCATCTACCAATTCATGACTTAGTTTACTCTGTTGAGAAAGCTACACATTTTATTTCTAACCAAAAGGACACTACCGAAATGAGAAAAGAATGTACCCTTGTACTATCTCAGCATCATCAACGCAATGACTCTACTGCACACATAAGAAAGTTAACAATGCAATTAAGATCATTTTTACGTAAACATGAACATTTTTGCATTAAAACCAACAAAGGAAACAAATATGTAATAATATCATGGCAACAATATAGTGAAAAAATCCATAAATATGCTTGTAAATCCAGTTTTACCGTGTGTAACGGCAATCCACTACATTCTTTGATAGCAACAACCAACCATTTGATTAATAATTCTTCAATAATTTCTGACAAAGTTAAAACAAAACTAAAAATCCATGATCCAGCCTTATCCATTATATCGGTCTTCCAAAAGTACATAAACCCAACGTTCCGTTATGACTTATAATAGCTGGTTTTCATCACCCTACATACTTACTTTTAAAATGGTTGTATAATAAACTTGTATATTTTTATATACCAATCAAATATACAGTTAAAAATAGCTTTAGAGTTAAAAACATGTTTGAATTCGTTTGGCGCGGCGAATTCTATCCATATGGCATCCTTTGACGTAGTGGAAAACAAATCTTGCGGTGACTATTAGTCTTTTACTTACGTTATTTCTAGGATGTTAGATATTTTATACTCGCTTCAATGGCGTATTTAAGGGGGATTCCGGGCTTAAGTTTCCCCCCGAAATTTTATTTACTATTTTAAAATAAATGAAATATCTTGCAGAACTTTCATATTTCCAGGAATAAAGTTAGCAATCTTCCCCTCCCCCCCCGAAACAAAATCGTAAATACGCCACTGCTCGCTTTAATAAGTAAATATGTAGTACTTATTAATTAAATATGTTGTATGTGTCTTTTAAACATCCATAAATATATATTTTTATTTCTAATCTCTGTAGGGCAAATATATCTATATACCAATTTGGCTTTGTAATTACTGTGTAAATATATAATAAATAATGAATACCTTTATATCGTACCTTTCTTAAGTTTATGTATTTATTTTATCTATCTTTCAGATGATAACGAATGTATACGTATTCCTGGACCTTGTAGGGGAAACGCACAGTGTATGAACACACCAGGAAGTTTCGAGTGTCAATGTCCAGAAGGCTACAAACTTAGTGTTAGTCAAAGAGATTGTATTGGTAAGTGTGAATACAGTAAATCTAATCCAATTGTAATTTATATGGAAAGGTTTGAAGACATTATTTAATCAAAAAATAAAATAATTGCAATTACACTGGATGAGGAAATGTGATTGTAACAGCCAGTTTCAAAGTTAAAAAAAAAAAAGGAAAATAGATTTCAAAAATCGTTGATGTAGGTTTTATAAACAATTTACAATCATATTAATATAATTGTTATATTATATTAGCAAAAGAAGACACAATGCTGTGTTGAAATTCTTTCTATTTTTATATTGATAATTCCTTAATACTCCTCATAAGACTCATTTTAACATTTTCTTATCTTTTGACACTTGGAAATGAATGCCGCGTAAGTAAACTCACCAAAATAATTAGAAAAGTAAACCCAAAACAATAAAAACGACCTTAAAAATAATACAACAGTAATGTATTGCATGTTGTCTAGATCTCTACACAGATACAGTAGAATTATACTGGATAGTGGTACGGCAGAGCTAGAAATGTTATCAGGAGAAGTGGTTCATTGAACTCAATAGCACGCGAAATTACAGGTCCCTATAATATCTTAAGTTTTGTACCCTGACAGTGTAGGAGTGCATGTGCTGTATTCTGTAGTGGAGTGATGAATAGAGAAAATGCTGTCACTACATACTTTTAAAGGATCTATAGCGGGAAAGGTATTAACAGAGTGAAAGTAGGGTAGACATAATTGAAAGGTAGCAAAGGCCTTCGGTGTGTGTCACAGTGTAACTTCCAAACTGTGAACCTACCTCCAATGGAAAGGAACTGTGCAACGGAGGGAACGACAAAATAATCCACGAACAATAGCAGCGAAGGACGACTGGTATTTAGCGTTAACAGCTCATTAGAACAGGCAACAAACTGCTACATGATCTTTTTTTCTGGCAACAGAATGCACGGTTTCAATCAAAACAGTCCGGTTTTCTCATTGTATGTTCTCGTAAGTGCAAATTCAAATGAATAGAGAATATGGTATGAGAAAAATCGTTTGTTTCATCTACATATCATATGATACCTGATGTAAGTGTCATAGGTGCTTAATAACATACATATTGGGTTGTCCGAGCACAATAGGAGTACTGGTGGGGAAAAATGGTCAGAATTATTGAACATTGACCAAAATACATGATAGGTCAGAAATCAAAGCGAGTAGCGTAGTAATTACCCACCGGCATGATAAGCCAGACTTGGGTTCGATTCTCAGTCCAGTCACTCAGTGTACGTTTTCTGAATTTCACTTACTTCTTATTTTTATTGGTTGATTTGGAGTTTAGCGTTTCTTTCAACACAGAGACTGACCTACAGCTTAACGTGGAATCCGAAGCACATCAGCTCCAATCGTGTATTGAACTCGGGTCTTCTATTCTTTGTTATTGTTGTTATTATTCTCCTGTCCTGATGATGCAGCAGCCATTTCCAAGTGTCAAGAGACAAGAAAACGCTAAAATGAGTCTTATGACGAGTGTCAAGTAATTATATCAATATAGAAAATAACAATAATTTTAACACAACACAGCCAAACTAGTACCTGTGTGTTTTGCCTTCTGTCCTGATGATGGACTTTGTAGTTTGCCTGACATATGACAATAATGTATTGTATTTTACATTGAAAATTTACTAAGGTATACTATCGTTTTCCATTTTTATAAGATAATGTTTTGCTGTCTATTTACGAAGACTGAGCGTAGTTTACGTTTCAATACGTATTTTTTAAGTTACATTACCTGAAAATCTGCTCTTCGATGTCGTAAAACGAATAATAATAATAATAATTTTATTTATTTTTTATTACGCACATGAGGATTAAAAAAGTAAGTACAAATTGCTGTTTAGTCAGTTGAAATATGAGAAATGTTTGTTTATTTATTTTCATCTTCAATTTTATAAATAAAACACTAATAAATCATCTGAAAGATAAGAGTATCGCAAAATTATGATGAAGATTCCATCTTGAAAATTTGAGACTAGATTTCATACACAAAAAGTATCCAATAAATAAGTAAATAGATCGAAGATTTAAATAAATAAATGAATAAAGCTAATACAAGAAACTTAAGTGAGTTTGTCTCTAATGAAGAAAGGTTTAAAGCAGTTTTCCATTTTTATAAGTGTTATTAAAGATATTTTTAGGACATAAATTAGGAAGTGTTATCGTATCTGGTAGGAATGTATTCTTTTTAATTATAGATATTGTAGTGCGTAAAATACGAGGTGAAGTCAAAAAGTAAAGAGACTTGAAATTTCTCGTACTAAGGTTTGGTAACACTGCTAGTATCCAGTGCTGAATTAGTGTCGTCTGCAATACTTCTATGCAACGTGTCACTCTTATTCCCACATTAGCCGTTGGAGTATAGCAGACCGTTAAACATGGCAGTTCCATTGTCGATTTGTACCAAGGAGGAAATGAGGGCAGTGATTCGCTTTTTGTTTGAGGGAGGTGTTAAACCTGCGGAAATTATTCGTCGAATGGAAGCGCAGTATGGTAACAGCTGTTTATCGCGAAGCATAAGGCACAAAGGTTGCACATCTATCGTAAACATTGGCCCGTTATCGTCACGAGGGAGATGGATTTTTATAGCAAATCGTTTCTGTAGATGAAACTTGGGTACATCATCACGAACCGAAAAGTAAGGCTGCAAGCATGGTTTGGAAACACCATCATCCTCTGAAATTAAGAAATTTAAACGTCAGACATCCATTAGTCATTGATGCGGTGCAAAATTGGTTACAAATGCAACTAAAAAAACTTTTTTTTTCGACGTAATCAAGAAACTTGTGAAACGTTGGGAAAAGTGCGTTGAAGTGCAGGAAGATTATATAGAAAAATAATGTATGTTTCAGTTTTCTATCGTTAGAATAAATGTACCTTTTCTCAAGTCCCTTTACTTTTGGACTTACCGTCGTATTTTAACATTAACACGTCTGTAATATGCGCTCTTAAAAAGATTGCAACATTAGTAAGTGAAATTATTTTCTAATATTTTAAGTATTGGAACATGGAAGGTTTATTGTTTCTATTAAACATAATGTATTTCCTGCATTTCGCACCAATGTTTTTAACTTCCTAGCTCATAATTTAATAATAAAAAAGTTATTTTAAATTATTAAGCCAATTCTTCAACTAAATGTGAGAAGAATGGCTATTTATAATTAAGTTATCTGTTCATGTTTTATTGACGATAAATGTAAATATTTCGTCTATCGTTTTTCTTGTTCTAAATTTTATGTTTAATCTTTATAGATATAGACGAATGTACAGAGAAATATGGGATGTGCAATAACGGAGACTGTAATAACTTCCAAGGTAGCTTCCAATGCATTTGTCATAATGGATATGCTTTAACTTCAAGTCGAGATTCTTGTGTGGATATTGACGAGTGTCATCGCCATCCTAACATCTGCAACAACGGAAGTTGTGTTAATGGTGTTGGATCTTACAAATGCCATTGCTATCCAGGATTTAAACTTAGCCATAACAATGACTGCATTGGTAAGGAGGTACATGAGTCGTTATTTTACTCTTTTCTCAAATGGGTAATTGTGAACGTTTAGAATTTCTATTTGTTTGTACTTTTTTTTAAATTTATAATACTTAAATCGTATAATGTATTGCCACGTCCATTTAGATCATCTTAATTCCCCAAATAGAAGGAAATTACGTATATTGACAGTTAGAAATATGAATTTTATAAAGTAAATAGTATGTTTACAAAATGAAATCATTTTATATTTTAGGATTGTGAATTGTAAGATAATATTTCAATAAATAATAGAAAATAATTCATATCATGAAGTATGCTAAAAGCAATAATATTTCAATAAATAAGACTTCTGAAATTCCATCCCTATTAATTTTATTTGACTGACGTTTCAAACGTACTGACTGTGTTTATCTCCAGAGTTGTACTAATTAGGATAAATGTTGAATAATTATTGTGATATAATTTTTCTCTGTAATTTTTCCTGGTCTGACACTTTCGCGTCATCCAACCTTACTCTTTCTTCATCACGAGAAGGAACTATTGTAGCCCGCAGAGAATGCGAGAAAAGAAGAAAATATAATATAAAAATCAACTCGATAGACACATGTTCGTGACAATAGCCATTGAATCGAGCGGCACTTGGGTCCACGAAGATCTCAATTTCATCAAACAAGTAGGCCACATTGTATTGCACAGGTTACTGGCGAAATCGGGCTACTGCTTTTTTTATCCAATGTATACGCATAGCAGTTCAGCGAGGCAATGTGGCTTCCATTTTAGGTACATTACCTCCTGGCAAATCATTAGAAGAAATTTTTCTTTTATAAATAATTGTGCAGAATCAATTGATATTTTCTCATATCATTTTTGTTTCTTTTCCACCCTTCATTATTTTAACTTTTTGTTACCTTCTTTGTCTTTTCTGTCTTTCATAATGTAACAAAATTGTATGAAAATCCAATTTTGTAATCTTTGTACGTAAATCTTAACTATATATAAAACTACATGAGCTGACATAAATTATTGAGCACTTCCTGTAGGGCTACAATGATTAAATTTGGCATGATTGTAGCTTTCCGGAACTAACCGACAGGAAAATTGCCAAAAGTGAATATTTTTAATTTTTAGGGGGTCTAAAGAGGGGATGAAGAATTTCTCCATGTTATTTAAATGTGCCTTTTTTTTGACATATAATCTTATGTTTTAGTTACTTAGAATTGGAATAAAAACTTGAAATTCGGTATGCTTGTACGTTTCCTTTAGCGTTACCTAAGCGAATAATTAGAAATAATTTCCAACCGTAGAGTGGTTTTATGGGAAACTGAAAAATCTTTCCCATGTTATTCATATGGGACGTCTTGTACACCCCAAAATGTATAGACACTTCCGGCATGATTAGAATGATGAAATTTGGCATGATTGTAGCCTTTCAGGACCAACCGACAGGAAAATTGCCAAAAGTGAATATTTTTAATTTTTTAGGGATCTAAAGGGGAATGAAGAAATTCCCATGTTATTTAAGTGGGCGTTTTCTTGGGAAACACAATCTTTTCTTTTCTTATTTCAACTATCTAAAGATACGATAGAATTGTGGGTTCAAGAGGTGCGAGGCCGTAGGCCGAGCAAAGACAGTGTGTTGGGCAGATTCAGGAAATATGAAGATCAAGTTCACGAAATCCACTGTTAAGGGAAAGGGTGATAGATAAGAAATGCGAAGCCGTAGACGGAGCAAAGACAGTGCATGGGGGCGGAGCCCCCAGCTAGCCAAAGGCTAGCATTTTTATAATACAGCATCATCAGAGGAAAAAAAATAATTGTTACATTGTTATAATTTCATATCTCAACATTTAACAATTAAATATTGTTACAAAAGTTCGCATTCATACTCTTTATTCACAATATATCGAATAAAATAAGTAATTTATTGAATAAAAATGGAATAAAAACAAGCCACATGTTGACGTTTAAAATCACAAAATGGCTCCGAGATAGATCAAGAAAGATTAGACACCCCAAGTATTTACTCAACCTATGTAAATCTGGCCTAATATACATTAGACAAACGGGGCGTACCATTAAGACTAGATGTGAGAAGCATATAAGATATATGCGACTAAATGAACTAGGGAGGTCAACATTGGCTCAATATGCCATAGGAAAAAAATCATAAAATTTTGATTAGAAATGCGTCGGTGATATGTAGATCCACTCATGGATATAAAAATTGTTACGAGAAGAAATAGAAATAAAATTACGCAATAACTCCTTGAATAAAGAAAAAGGTTTAGAATTAAGTTAAATTTGAAATATAGCATAAAAAATAAATAAATAAATAAGAGAACGAAAATAATAATATATTTAAAAAGTGAAGGGTAAGGGGAAAAAACAAGGAATGTCCATGTGTGTACTTTATCGGGATCTTTGCCCTATCTGTTGGTGACTCTTGGTACTATTTAACTGTATATACCATGCATGCGTAGATGTAGAAATATCCAAGGAAATGGGCAAAAGATTTGACTAACCCTATTCATTTTATACGCGGTTTTCAATATTAAAACGCCTTTTTCTCAAAAATGCAGTTTTGTGACATTCCTTGTTTTTTCCCCTTACCCTTCAAATGGTTAATATAAATTTGAATCAAATTATAATTTGTAACAATATTTAATTGTTAAATGTTGAAATATAAAATTATAACAATGTAACATTTAAAATTACGAGTATATCACAATAATTGTACAACAATTCCTCGAAGGTAAACGCAGTCAGTGTGTTTGAAACGTCAATTAAATAAAGTAAATACGAATGGAATATCAAAAGTCTTATTTATTGAATTATAAAAATTAAGTGGAATATATAGCAATCATGTTTATTTGTAATACGTCAAGACTAAGCAAAGTAAGATCTTGACTTTATAAACAAAATGTTGAAAAACTGCATCCATCTTATACTTAATATAGATTACTAATATTTCATAAGATATGAGCTGTCTGAAGTCAGAGCGAACTAACTTTCTTTTAGTGTTGTGGGAAATTAGCGCTTATAGGAACAGTGACAACCTGGCACAAGTTGCTGTCATTGGGAAATGGGTTTCATGTGTCTGTTAAGTCAATGTCTATACTTTGTTTGTTGCGGCACATGATTTCATGGTTAAAAGTTCTGGAATCTAGTTAGTACTCTGGTTTCAGACAGCACAAACAATAGTAGTATCATTGAGTGTAATTATTATTTTTTCCTGTTTCACGTGAATATAAAATAACAAAATCAAACCACTTTTGTATACAATATATTTTGTTTCGGCAGCAATTCGTGTCAAGTTGTCACTATTTCCATAGAGCTAAGTACATTTCTCTCAGTACTAAAATGTAGTTAGTTTAGTCTGGCTTCAGACAACTTATATGATAGATAGCTTTGATTATTATATTGTAACAATATTTTCTGTATGATAATATAAGAAAAAAATTGCAATTGTGCTTTCTAATGATTGATAAATTAAGAATCTAAAGCATTTGTTAAGTTAATTGGATTTGCTCAACTGTATAGTATACCTAACTATGAGTACATGGTATATTCAATTAATTAAGATACTAATTTTAAGATGCTTATAGACAATACTTTTGAGAAACATTCAAGTTTTCACTGTATTGAACTTTCACAATCCTTGAATTCAGGAATCCTTGGGTAAATTTTATTATTATTAGAAAAGAGCAGTATTCTTTGCAGTTTTTTTTTTTAAATGTACAAGTAGACCAAAATACAAATAACATTTGAGTAATTGCTAAGTACTTGTAACTACATAGATATATATAAAATAAATAATTGTATCTTTATCCTAACTTTTATATACAAATTATTCAAGTCGTAAGTAAAGATTTGTATTCTAACAGCACTGAATGTGAAGCTTACTGCGTTTCTAAATAGTCGTTATCTTGAAGGAGTTAAGATATTGCTGCAAATGTTTACTTAATCTTTCTATTATACATAAATTACAAATTACACTTTTTTCATGATCACACAAGATCCATATTATGTTTACGTGATCTTTCTATTATATTTACATTACAAATTATACTTTTTTACTGGTCACACATGATCCATATTATGTTTACTTAATATTTCTATTATACTTAACTTACAAATTATATTTTTTCGTTGGTTATACTAGATCCATATTATGAACGTCTGAAGGAGGGTGTATACTCCCACTTAACTACAAAACCCAATATTCTCCAATTTCTAATCGTTTGCAGACTACATCCCAACATCCCAAACCGCTAGAAAAAACAATACTAGCGCTTTCTTGTATCATGTCTGTTGATTTTTATTATTTGTAAAATGCTAAATATAATCAAAATTAACGTAAGTGAGGTAACTGCAAGCAATCGGAAATTTGAGATATTGCGTTTTTAACTATTCTATCAGGCCTTGTTTCCATACTGTCAAACTAAATACAACAATACACTGAGCAAGGCTATATCATATATATATAATACATTGCGTTTTTGTTTAGTATATGGTTTTGATATCTATGTACCATGGGACAATATGAGAACATGACTCCAATTTCCTACAACTGTTAATTTTGGTAAATGTTCAATCTCGAGAGATAATAGTTTTCAACTAATATTGGAAAATAAAATTCGAGAAGTTGAAAATAAATTGATTAATTTGAGGTGTTAAGAAGTAAAGAAGAAATATTATGACGTTATTCGTAATAATTAACTAGCTGTAACTTTAGTGCATACAGAGAATAAGAGTCAGTAAAGAATTATTTTTCTCCAAACCATTGGAAAAAATACAGTATAAGTAGTACTAGTAATAGGGTTTCTTGGTTTGCAATTTACAGTTGTCAATTGTTGTCAACTAAATTCTAATTAAATATTACATCCAGATATGTCTTACGCTTTCAGACATTGACGAGTGTCACATAATGCCTTTCCTATGCAGAAACGGACGATGTCGCAATGTAATTGGATCTTTTACGTGCGAATGTGCCGAAGGATACACATTGACTGCAGATGGCCAACATTGTAGGGATGTTGATGAATGCCACGAGGTAATTAGATATTTGGATTTTAATAATTATACGTAATTTACCTTATGCATAGTTTACATAATTGCCCAATTTAATTTCTTTCTTTCGTTTTGAATTCTACATAGAAGTTAGTAAAGGAAATTAAACGAATTAAACGATCCCCGTTGGAAATCTAGTTACTTGTGTTTACAAAATAATCAGAAAAAGAATTTTAGGAATAATAAAAGAATGGATTAAAAGATTGCGATCTTAGCCAATAATTAGTTTTTGGATCAAGAGCCACAAAATTTTTGAACGACCTCTAAATCGAGTTTTCGTATTTTTTTTACGGAATAAGCACATCATACTGAGTTAAGTGAAGTTTGGGTTTGGCTACACTATATGTAATTCTCCAGATATAAGGCATACAAAAAAATTTTTGATTAAATATATTGAATTTTCGATCAGGGACCACAAAATTTTTGAACGGCCCCTAAATCGAGTTTTCGTATTTTTTTACGGAATAAGCACATCATACTGAGTTCAGTAATATTTTGGGTTTGGCTACATTACATGTAGTTCTCCAGATGTAAGGAGGCCTACAAGAAAATTTTTGCCTGAAATATATTGGGTCTTTTGATCCAAATAAGGCTTAAAAATAATATTTCTAATTAAAACAAAATCCTATAAATAAGTATTTACGTTAAGTAAATCAGGAATGTTGACACTTCAAAGGAAAGGGAAAAATACAGTATACTAGGGAGTAATATTCAAAGTGACTACAATACGAAGTGATTCAAGATACTTACTCAGTTAGTCGTATTTATTATGCATTTTACGTCTCAATATGGATACTGCGTGCTAACTTCCATCTTCAAATACCAAACGTTACGTGTGGGATATCTAGAAACCATATTACAGTAATTACTATGTGCTGCATCACTTAATGACATTCTTGAATATTTCCCTGAAGTAAAAATCAGTTTCCATTAGTTACCCTCTGTTGTCCTTATCGATCTCCTTGGTCACCATGGACTTCTAAGTCGCCCACGTTTTGACCTTTGGACTACACCACATTGTTGGACAGAAAGTATTGCACTAATTTGTAATGCACCAATTGTTGCTGACGAGATAGTCTGTCCAAACTGTTAAAGATGGAATAATGATTATTGTGATTGATAATGTAGCTTGATGTTGCAAATTAGAAGTATCCTTATTTTGGGTCATTGTGATCAGTATTGTATGAAGATGTAAGTAATTGGTTCGTGTACATGTATTTCTGTAATAACCATAATAAGTGAAATATCAGGTGGATGTCTTGGGAGTAGTAGGCAACTTAGTATATGTACTTATTCTATTATTTTTTTTAATATTTTTTTTTTAAAAAAAGGAAAAAATAGAGAAGGGGAAGGGAAAAGAAAAAATAATGGAGGAGAGAAGGAAGAAAAAGAGAAAAAAGAGGAGAGAATGATAAAATTTCACTTATATATACTTTATGAAGATGTTTTTTCACTCACAAGCGAAAGCTTCTGTGAAGAGCCATCTATTATAATCATATTATGTCATTAGGTTGTATTATGTATGTGTCTTCTTGTTGAAAGATAATGTAAAATTAATAATAAATTAAATGATAGTTAATTAAAATTGTAGTAAAAAAGTAACAGCTATAAAAATGGTTTATAATATAATACTGATTAATATTAAAGAAACCCTGCCAAGGACTGGAACCTCAAGGAGGTCCGGAGGTTACCAGTCGTAGTGCTAATAAATGTAAAAGAAAAAAATAAAATAATTTTATAGTTGTGGTGTGTGTATTAGAAGTGTTGCCACCAATATATATTTCATACATGTATTTCATTTCTAATAAGTAACAATTGAAGTAACTTTCTGAACTTGGTATAACTGTAAATTAACAAGTCTATGGTTACAGCTGGAAATAAGCAAACCTTGTGTAGTAACCGCAAGCTAACACACTTCACCGATACACTAACCTCTATGCTGACCAGCCGTCTTCTAGAAACGTATCAATCTCTGTGTCTGCTAAGATGTTATATTTTCCTCGTAGACCTCTGCCTATTTCTTAGACCTCATCAACCTCCATATTTATCGCTCCACCCTCTGGAACCTCATCAATCTCGCTACTCGAACTCTGTTCTTTTCTCAAACCTCGTTTGACCATGGGTCAACCTCCGTGTTCCTTTGTCCTGGATTCAAGCGTCTAGAAGCGTTGATACGTCTCACTTTTACTGCGTCTTTTTAAAAATAATTCTTGTCAAAATGTGTGTAAACTATTTCATTAAATTTCTTTAAAAACTTCTCCAACTTCGTTTTAATATATAACTTCTGTTCCATCAAATCATATATGAAAAATGTAGCATCTCAAGTCAGTATCAACAAGATATATATATGTAATAACAAAGCTCCCACAAGCTGAATTGCGTAGAACATTCAAAGTAGACACAAAAGTAAACTTCATTTCTATCAAACAGATATCGCAGAATTAAAACGTAAAACTTTTAATAATCATAACAATTGCATCCCAAACATGAGATTTCCATGGTGTTTAACCTCCTAACAATAATATAAAGCAATTTTCATCAAGGCCAATTTTCATTTAAATTCCTTTCTCATCAGAATAAAATTGTTTAACAATACCATTATCATTATTGCTTACGTCTTAAAACTAGGTAGCATTTTACTGCTTTAACTTATGAACAATGGACAACAATTTTTAAAGATTGATACACTAAAAAGATAGGATTTTGATTTGTATTATTAACTATTTACTTCTATTTGTCAAGATAAAATTAACGTAATATATTTCATAGTATAGTGATACCTTGAAATCCGAAATTAATCCATTCCAGAACCCTGATCGAGTTTCAAGACATTTTTTCCACTTTACAATAATATAAATTAAATTAATCCATTCCTGGATCCCACGAACTCGAATTATCAAAATGATTTTAATAATGCATTGGATTACAAGGTAAAACATGGAAATAATAATAATGATATTCGAATAAAAATATAAATTAATAAATCTAAAAATACGAAACCATGTATTCACATTTCTAAAAAATTATGATGACGCATGTGGAAGCTGAAGGAGGAGGAGAGATATTACTGCTTGGAAAGTGTGTTACCTTCCATAAAAACATCAGGTAAACGCATTTATAGGGAAATGTATGCACAGATATACAACGAACAACATGCTGGGTACTCGAATTTCAAAGCAGTGTTCGAGTTCTGGAGCAAAATTTACTCGAATTTTTAGTTGGAATTCCAAGTTGTTCGAGTTCTGCAGCTTTCGGATTTCGGAGGAGCAGTGTTTCTGCTGTGATTTGCAAGAATGTTACCTTTAACATATCTATTCCAATTTTTAATGTATCTTTTCCTAACACTCAGAACTTTTATTGAAAGGCTTTGATTCAAATATGGTTAATTTATTACGCGTATTATAAAAGTTTACTACTAGTATTTGATACGTAACATAGTCTACTTTTTCAGTATGTCAAAATTTGAAAATATTATTCATTATTCATAGCCATAAACAGTCATTATCTAAATCTAAGTATTTATTGAATCACTATACAGGTATTGGATATACATTTTCAGTATACCTGCACAGTACTCATTTTTATTTTCTTTAGCTTTTAAACGTGAGCTCCAGATGTGGAGTTTTACAGTAGAAATGCATACTTTTGGTTTACATATCTTTTTTAATAAAATTTATTAAAAATAAAGTCAACATTTTTAAAATTATTGTGGTGTACTAAAAGAAAACCTAAACATTTCGTAGTATCTCTACATCTTAATATTTTCATGAAACAAAATGTTCCCATCATCAGACACGTAGCCAAGGGGGGGGGGTCCTGGGGGTCCGGACCCCCCCTTCGAGACCAGAAATGAAAAAAAAATTAAGGAAGGATTAAACAAAATGAAATGAGAAAAGAAAGGATCAGCGTTAAAAATAAAAAATAAAAACCTACAGGAAGCCTTTAGTTACTCTTTCTTACGAGGAGATTTGTATTACTTGCAATACATGGTGGCGAGGTGAGCAAGATATCCTAGAAGAGTCAGGGAATTTGAAATTTCTAGAAAAGTTACCGAATTCTCAGAATTTCCGCTACTACTGAGGGAGATTTCAAGCTTCCGAAAGCATAGTGCCGTTGAGTAACAGCGTGGACATTTTTTATCATGATTTTTCGTCATCGCATCCTTGCAGAATCAAACATGTTATTTAAAAAAAAAAAAATAAAGAAACAATTTTCTACTGCTCCTTTAACCTGTCATTTTGAACGGACAGCAGTTGACGGAATAATAAAAACAAAAATTTATATGGAAAATGAGTTCTATTAGCATTTTATTTAACAGAAAAAGGAACGCAGATGTAAAATATTTTACAAGACATTATTGAGTGTGTACTTTTTATAATAGTGAATACGTACTTTTCATATTAGTTGGGATCATAATGAAAGGAAAATTGTTATATTTGAATGAACAAAGAAAGAAACGTAAATATTGTAAAATCTTTTTCAATACTTTTTCTTTTTATTCTTTTATTACTCGAGATTTCTTCGTAGTTTATTAAAATACTTACCAACATATCCTCATTTTATCCTAACAAACCAATATATGTTTAGTAAAGTAGTTTACATTGATCAAGCTCCTGAGCCTTCAGAATTTCATATCACCCCCACCACCCCCTTCATTATGGAATCCTAGCTAAACGAACCAATATATGTTCCAGTAAAATAGTTTAGAATTTTCGAGCCCCTGGTGTGATGACCACAGTATTTCATGTCACGGACCCCCCTTCACGAAATCCTGGCTACGTGCCTGCCATCATCCATCACTGAAGCAAATGTTTTCTAAATTTTCTTTTTCTAAATTTTTACCATTTGGACGTACCAGCATATAATTTTCTTTTCTCGTGTAGAGTTTTTACGTTTTCTTTGTGTTTACAAATATTTTATTTTTAGCACCTAGTTTCCTACTTTGTCTATACAAATTTGGAGACTCACTACATCATGATAATATTACAGGGTCCCTACTGGCCAGGAAAGTCAGGGAAAATGGTGTAGATCAGGGAAGCTCAGGGAGAAAGACTGGAAATCAGGGAAAGTCAGGGAAATTTTATAAAATATATTTTTTTCTAACATTAATTGTACACCAATTTCAGCTTAGCCGACCATTATGATACCTATTTGGTTAGATTTTTATGGGAGGTAAGTGGAATGTACATATTAGCAATTGATTACTATTGTCTCTATAGAATAAGTGTTATCATATATACATAATTACCGTTATTTAGTCCTTATTTATATGATGTCCTTATGTATCATCCGACACCTGTCATGAAATTCAGGGAATTTCCTGTCAAAGGTCAGGTAAAGTCAGGGAAATACATTTTTCTGGATCAGTAGGAACCCTCTGTTAATAATGTTGTACAGTTTTCTTTTTATCGTCACTGCACAGTAAGATATCAACATAATTTATTAATTCTAGTAAATCATCCATAAATGCTAATAACATTAGAAGTCCCATGCAATATCTCTTATGTTTCTCTTCGAACCATTATTAGCTTTCAATTGTGATATGGTTTTGTAGCCCACTTCTCATGGATGCGGTGTAGTGACGCGGAAAGCGGCCTATTTTCGTCTTATATGATCGAATGTACACCGGCAAACGGGGCTTTGCCCCGGGCGCTGGATTGGGAGGGCGCAAAATTGGGCAAATATTTGGGGGAGCGTTTTGGTTTGGTTGGTCAGGAGGGCGATGAGGCGAGTTCTTGCCCCGGGCAACAACTAGCATAGTTGAGAAACTGTCACTTCGCCACACAGTGAGGGAAAGAAATGGGAAGAAATATTTAACTTTTACTCTTACAATTTCATTAAATCTACATATGTAGAGAATACGATAAAACGAAATAATACTTGATCCTCTATTTATTATATACGTACCTTGGTATAACTTGTTTCCGACTCCCTCGTCATTTTTTTCCACTGTACTTTTTTTCAAAATAAAAGATACTTACATGAGAGTTATGAACAAGACCACATAACTAAATATAAGCATGTAGCTTTCGAGTCTGAGTGTGACATTGAGGTGTAGAAATGGGTGAAGAAAAGAATATGAGAGACGAGAATCCAATCTTATGTCACTGTCAAATATATATTGAGAAACATTCTTATCCTTTTCTTTTTCGTTACTTCGTACGCACCAATACGAAATATTCAGCTGCTAAAGACGTATCTGTATTTAATTTTTTTAGTGTTTCTTTTATCACAACTACTACATAAGTACACTTTCTTCTGATGCTCATATGCCCATAATGACATTCCTTTGTTTTAAATATGTTTAGAGAGTTTCATGCAAAATACAAGAATATTTTCTGTAAGTGAAAATTATCTTCAGGTAGAGAATGAAATAAAAATACTTCTGCAACATTAGCAAACATTTAGTAATATGAGAAATATTAATAGTGTACTGTACAGTTAATAATAAAATGCAGTGTCTATAATTATTACATGAGACTGTTGGTAACTATACTACCCAAGTGCTAAGTTTTTTTTTTCTTTTTTTCTTTCTTTCAATATCAGGATCACGACCTTATTTATGTCAGCAACAATACATGACAGCCCTTCCGTCGAAATTTGAGTATAAATTGTGTGGGGAATATGAACTGATTTGTATCGTTTTTAATAGTATTTTTATTTTATTTTATTGATTTATTCTTTTTAGATCCCAGGTACCTGTCCTCATCCTGGAAAATGTCAGAATTTGATGGGTTCATACATATGTACTTGTCCGCCAGGATACGAACTAGATGCTGATGGGAATGCTTGTGAAGGTAAAATGTTACGATTAAAATTACGATTAAAAATATATCAGTTCTATTCACATGTTATTCTTTGTAATTTTATACGAATATGAGAAAGTAAATCCACAAAACTTGTGTAGTTCGATATTTATATAAGTTAGATATTTCAGCCATATATTAAACAGATATTGTACATCAGACATGTAAAACTCACTCTCGTGGGCCCCATGTGACTCGAATATCTGTGGCCCTCGGTTCATCCGAAGAAGAAATAAAAAAAAGTTATAACTTACTTATATCTGGCTGTGGAGGTGGTGCGTCTTTTTTAAGCCGTTCACAAAAGCACAAAGAAAGCCATCTTGGAAACTGGTTCTGCGGCCCCACAGTAAGCACGAGAAGCAAACTTAAGCAGTTGTTGTGCTGAAGATGTGGTGTCGTGTAAGGTGAGAAATAAACGTGTTTTATCTTTTGGAGCAGCGCTCTAAGATAAAAAGGAAAAAGGTAAGAAAAAATAGAAATAAAAATAAAGAACACAAATAAAAGTGATGATATGAAGTAGCTGTGAAGTCTCCAGTTGAACGTCATCTTGAAATTTAATCGTATGATCGTGTTTCAATATTGAAAGCAGAGAGTGTTTTGGGTGGAGGGAGATAAAACTAAGAGAATAGGTTGGTTGGTAACAGTTTGGGAAAGTTAAAGACTAATAAATAAGTTAAGATACTTTAAAAAGTAATAAAAATAGAAAAATCATAATAAAAGAATTATGAATAACCAGAACGAAGAGCAATTATGAAAATAGCAAAAATAGTTAAAAAAAAAGAAAAGAAAAGAAATAGACTAGGTTAAAAATAGGTATTGTAAGGACTCAGTGTAGTGAGGCCATGAAGAATGGTTCACAAATAAGCTAGTAATGTATCGATCTTCTTCTTGAGGGACATGGATGAATCTGGGGGAAGATTTTTGAAAACACTAGGGCGTAAGATGTGGTCGAAGTACTTTTGGAGTAGGTGGTGTGTACTGAGACAGAAAGATGGGAAATTTGTGCACTGCAGAAGTACATATGGTTGTTAATATCAATTGAAAGATGGGTGAGAGTTTCACCAGTATTATCCAACTGTATTCATTTCAAGATGACACAACTTTGACGTTTCACAGCTACTTTTCTGTCTTTCAAGTTTTTTCTTTCTTGTTTCTTACTTCTTGATGTCCCTAATAATTATAGTGACCTGTTTCAGTGTCGTGTGACAATGCTTTCATTATTTTGTGGTAATGAATCCGAGGAGTCCTTGTTCCAACTTGTATATTTCCAACCAACAATTTATTTCAATTATTTCAGACATTAATGAGTGCCTTCAGCGACTTGATATGTGTGATGGTGGAACATGTGTGAATACTGAAGGAGGAGTAGTGTGTGAATGCCCTGAGGGATATATTTTAAGTCCCAATGGTATAAAATGTATCGATGTACGAGAGGAGATGTGTTATGGAGCATACCGAAGAGGTTAGTTAGACAATTAAGAACATAAATATTTATATATAGTTAAAGTAATATTTTAAGTAAAAGTCAATGGAGATATTTTTTTCTTTATCTTCATTGTCAATAAAAATATGTGACTCGGGTGTTAAATCTTTGCATCTAGGTACACACTATAATAATTTGATGACAAGAAGATACGTTTGTAATAAGAAAAATACTACTAATCATCAAGGATCGCAAATTGTAATCTTCCTAACTTATAAACTCCCGAAAATAAGAAAAATCAGTTTTTAAAACATTCTACTCGAAAAGTACGTCGTGGCTTTGCGTAGCGTAATCGCTAACGTCTTTCCCTTTGGTGCGAGCGGTCCCGTGTTCGATTTCTGGTGGGGGCACTCGGTCGAAAAAGTATAAAATGTTTTTTCAGGCCAGCCATCCTGAATGAGATTTTCCTCATTCACATCAGGCAAATGCCGGGGTGGTACCTTACATATAGGTCCCAGGCTGCTTCCATCCTTCCCCAATCCTTTCTTCCTTCCCTTTCCCCGGATAGTATGCTCGCTGAGAGACGTCATCTCTCTAACAAGACGAGCTAACATGGCTATAAATGCCGAAGTTTTCAATCCTAAATAATTTTGCTCGCCGAGAACGTCATACCTCATACGTGACGAGCTAACGTGACTATAGATGCCGAAAGGCCAGAAGTCTAATTTCTAAACCTATTCCTAATCGAAAAAAATACGTCATTTACGTAATGTGAATCAAAACTTATTATAAACTAATATAATCTCTAAATATTTATTACCCAGAATTGCACGGTATGTTTTCAATGGAATTTTAGAAGAAAAGATTAGATATCAACTTCACAAAAATTTTCAGCCACAACTATAATGTAAGTTCGAAAATTTAGTGTCTAGATAAGTCACAGATATTGAGTTTGAGCTTATACTACAGTTTCTATAATATCTCTCAACAGCTTTAGCTTGATAGATGCTTGTGAGTTATGATACTTCGAAAAGTAGTTTTCTTAATTTTTATTGCCTCGTAAAATGATACTTCTTCAATTCTTGTTAATTAGAAATCTTCGAATATTGATGGAAACGTTAAATGTATTAGTACGGACGTGTATATATATAAAAGCTGCATATATTTAGGTATTGTCTAACTTAGTGCAAACAACCTTTAAAACTACTAGTTGTTCGTCCAGATGTTCAATATTGTAAGTTAAAATCATACTTAATTAAGAGCTCTTAATTGTTTACATTTAACATTTTTTACATAGTTAAATTGAAACAATACAGTTTTTAAATTGTAATTAATTAAATCGTCACAATAGCTTTAAATAAGAAAATTGCCGGGAGTTTAACGCCTGATAGTGCATCTGTTAGCGTCAGGCAGGCAAACAATAGCGCAGCTAGTGCCATCTATTAGCTTGGTTATTTATTAATATGAATTAGCGTGACTCATAGACTGAGACGTTAGCCGTTTATTATTAGGAGAATTACAACTATTCTGTATTTTTGATGGCAACAAGTATTTGCGTTCTTGTAAAATTGATGTGATTGTTAAAAGCAAAATACAGTTATGAAGTTGATTTCATTATTACTAATTCAGTGTTGCAATCATCATTATAGTGGGATGACTAGCAACAATTAAGAATATATATGTAAATAAAAATTAAATAAAAACAGAAAAGAGAAAAAAAGCACTTATAATATCAACGGCGCTACAGACTGTAGTCTGTGCCACAATAAAAGCCTTTCGTTTACAGGAAACACATTAGAATTGAAAATATAATACAGGGCGGCTCAGAGCCCACTGACATTTCAAAGTTGAATATTGCGGAGGCGCGATAGCTTGGAGTGAGTTGCAGACACCATTTCATAAGAACACTATAAGAATTGCAATAGACCTTTGGAGCTATGTCAGTTAACCACGAAAAGTTATCTGAAGAATCGATGCTCTTTTATAACGGACTTCGTTTTTGCAATAAGTACGAACATAAAACATGTTGTTCAACGTTGCAACGATGTTCATCGTAGCTGCCACGGTTTCTTATACAATGGCGTCCTATCCTTTTCCAATTCCCCATCCGCAGCCCACTCCAAACTGTCACGCCTCTGCAATATTCAACTTTGAAATGTGTGAGTTGGCTTGCGTCACAATATTCAAGAATTATTAAAAAATAATAATAATAAAACTTCTAGAAAACAGTAATTGTTTTTACGAAACTCCTCCTAAAAAATGTCTTTTTATTTTAGATAGCATATCCTATCATCCAATGATTTCTTCTATGCTACTCAAAGCAAACCGTACTTTTCCATATAGCTTTACATTTTTTCTTATTGGCTTAGATGAGACGGAGTTTTTTCTCTTGTTATATATCACCAATAATACGTTCAACAAATTCAGATTCCTTTGTTCAATCGGGCGAAACACATTTCTAATATTCTGTCTTAATTTAGATATAAAGCCATTAATATACGATTTTTGTATTTAAACGTTTAATTTAACGTTCTGAGGTCTTTCAATTGTTTTTCTGCAGCTCTCAAAATTATCTCTTTTACAATATCGTCCTAATAATATCCTTTCAGTCAGATGATTTTCTCAGTTTATCGTTCATTTGACATCGATACGTGCAATATTTTCAAACTATGCTAATATGTAAATCTAATTTTCAAAGGGCAATTGCTTGAAGACTACGTTGTGAATATTGTATTTTGTATTTTAGTGTTTAATTTGACGTCTTCAAGCAGTTGTTCTATAGGTTTTTTTTTTTTTTTTTTTTTTTTTTTTTTTTTTTTTTTTTTTTTTTTTTTTTTAATAATGCTCAGGAGGACTTCGTACTTCTGGGGAATCTCCGTACGCAAGACGCTCCTTTGCTTTTTTCAGTCGATTCTTCGTGCGCAGTTCATTTGATTTACAG
Source organism: Thermobia domestica (assembly GCF_964235325.1). Classification (NCBI taxonomy): domain Eukaryota; kingdom Metazoa; phylum Arthropoda; class Insecta; order Zygentoma; family Lepismatidae; genus Thermobia; species Thermobia domestica. Next base: position 62,735,956 of record NC_137465.1, on the reverse strand, counting down.
TTATTTTAACACGGAAATATCAACAGTACTAGAGTGATATACAAGCTCCAATACCATGTACTTTAGTTTTCAAACGGTACTAGCTCGAAAACTAAACCGTTGCGGACCTATCTTGATGGGCACTTTTTGTTTTCATGTTAGGAATCACTTTTACACTTGTACTGTTCTGATCCTGTTAATCGGAGACGCCCAATATAATTTTTCTTCTGAATAAGTTAATTAAATTTCGAAAGATCATATTGCCTTTTATTTGCAAGCTCTTCAACCAACCCAAATCCAAAATTACTGTTATTAGTACTTTATCAAAAGGGAAAAGTACTTTTGAATTTAGGTATACAAATCATAAAAGTAAATTCAGGAATATTTACACAAAGGAGAAGAATTATAACTTGTTTTCCAAACATGTCGCATTTGTACTATAGACACATAAGTTACAATTTAATGAGAAAAAATAGAAATTCAAATTTTCTATTACATCCACATCACATTCAAACATCCTATAGTCCTTGGTTGTCTTAGTTAAAAGTCTGATTGGTATCATCTGATTGAAATTTTTCCTCTAGATCTGTCAAAATGTCTACAAGAGTAAGCAGAATGCTCTGAAACAAAGGTGCCCCTACTCCGTTAAGCCAAAATACGAGTGTGTTTCTTTATGTAGTATTAATATGATATTAATATCGGAAAATAATACTTAGCTTATGGCTATAAAGTACTTAATTATAGTTAGTTGTATTTAGTAAATATTTGAAATTATTTCTAACAATTAATCTGTTTATTTATTGAATTACAGGATTTTGCTCTTTCCCTCGACCAAGGCGTATATCTCGAATGGAATGTTGCTGCACAATGGGAGTTGCGTGGGGCGTTCGTTGTGAACCATGCCCACCTGAAGGATCAGGTAAGAACGTTACGCCTGTTATTTGACTTAGCGAACGACTTTCTAATTATTTACCTAAGTTAAAGCTGTATTGTTGAAATTATATTTGAGATTTAAGAAACATTTCAGAAATTTATTAATATACTACAACTTTGGTCTCTTAACTTTTAAAGAGAACAAAAGAGAACATACACATTAGAACAAAACATCTAGTGTAGGAACAGAAAGGATGCTAGGAATTTCCTCTCCCACAAAAGTCTACCTTTCTTGGAGAAGAAAATTTTCTTCCCTCGCAGGGAGAACATTTTTCTCCTATTAAGAATTTTTTTGAATGTTCATGAAGATAGAAACAGGAACTTTTGTTTTGTGTAGTCAAACTGGAAAATCAGTAACGGTTTGTTTACTAACTTATCACTAAATGAACTTTCGTAAAATTTCTTTTTTTTTTTTTTTTTTTTTTTTTTTCCGGAGACGCGCTTCAGAAAAGTTCTTAAAAAATCTTTAGACATTTTCGAGGTAGTGTATAAGCAAGTAAGAATTTCTTGTATGATTATATATATATATATATATATATATATAGTGTGTATGTAATAACTGGGTGCGTATATGGGTGAAATTCATCTCCCCTTCCCTGGAAAAAATGTTCAGTTCGCATGTTGAAAACACCGAACGTTAAATGTGGATAAAGGCAGCCTCTAGAATTGGGAAATAATTATATAAAAAATTAATTAAAAACTAAGCTCATTGTCTTTAAATGGTATACATAACATAATTTTTCATATATTCAGAAGGTGAAAAGTCAAAGAAAATAATAGTTGATACCGGTACTTCTGTATTAGTGTTTTCTTTGAAAAACACTAAATTAAAATAACATGTACTAAACCTTTGTGAGGCTTGGGTCGTTCAGTTAGTTTCTAGTAGCCGATAGCAAACAGGATTGGTTTCTGAAAGGATACCAGAAAAGTAGTCATCCAAGTAGGATTATTCTGGAAGGTTTATTATATAATATCAGCGGCAGATCCAGGGGGTGGCGATCGGGGTGATCGCCCCCCCCCCCAAAAAAAAATAGGAAACTTTCCTTAATTTTATATATAAATAAAACCCATCCCAGAGTTTGGAGCTCTTAAAAGTAGCTCTAAGTAGAAGTATTACAACCCACCGTCCCTTCCAGAAGTCCGTCCTGGATCTGCCCCTGTATAATATATACGAGAGTATATATTATAGTTTATAGTGTTGATATTTTTGAAAGATTATTATTCTAGACAAATGTTAATTAGTAAATAAACTTGATCAAAGAGAATCTAAAAGTGACATTTTGAATGATTTGAAGAAACGAGAACTTGTGCTCCATACATTGTTAAGGAAGTAAGTAAGGCGAACGATTTCCCGCATCCCAAAATTTGTTGAGCATGGTCAGTGAGGACAAATACTGCAAGATTTATCTCCCAGTGGCTACTTTCTATTTCAAACATTAAAATTACAGCTGTAGGGTGCAAACTTGATAAGATTCACCATTGATAAGATGTCACCATTGATAAGATTCAAAAACGTTGTGACTAATCAGTTTCTGGAGAAGATTTTTCAGCTTCACAAAGAACTTCCACCCGGTAAATATGTGCCAACCATTACATTGTGTCAAATATATTCTATTTTGAGAAAAGAAAAAAGAAAAAAACTTCCTTTTGTATGTACGTCTCTTTTTGTAAATTAAAGTGTTTGAAAAAAAAAAAACTTCTTTCTTATAACCAATAATTGAAGTTTGAGTGAATTTATTATATTTCTGTCATGAAATAATATGCTAAAAGTGTTTCCACTATCAACAAATATGTAATATGTATATTTTCTCTGAACAGCTGAATTCGAAAAATTGTGTCCTGGAGGCCCTGGTAGAGGTCACACAGGAGAAGATCTGAATGAATGTGAAACAATGCCTGAAGCATGCGATGGAGGAGAATGCGTCAATACAGATGGCTCATTCCGTTGTGAATGTTCGACTGGTTATGTACTTGATAGCTCAGGGAAAAAATGCATAGGTAAAGTGATTCTCAAATTAAATGGTAACACTAAATCAAAAAAGGGATCAAGTTATTATTATTATCATAAGCAATGTAGAAGTAGTACAGAAATATTTATTAGACTACTATCTTATAAAATTAAAAAAAAAAAAAAAAACAGTATTATTCTCATAATTATGAACATAGCTAAGCAATTGTGCTATCCAGCCGGTTCGCACTATTCACCAGAAACGGTTATTAAAATATTTCCAGTTCGCAGAACCGTTTGTTATACTCAAACATAACAGTAAATTTTACCCAGTTATACCTAAGGACAGAAAATTTAGTTCAACTATCTTCGTTTTTAGAAATTCTTACAGCTACAGGGTTAAACATATGATATCTTTTAAAACAAGTCATACGCGTTTATTTCTTAATCTCAACTGGCCAGATATCAAGAATGAAAACTGGGATCTCATAAATGTAGTGGTGAGAGCTATTTATATTTGAAAATGAAATGAAATCTTTGAGTTTTACGTCCCACGGTTATGCCGGTTAGGCTAAAGGAGACGGTGATGATGAGTAATGAATGAAATGGTGGAATGAAGGAAGTGGGAGGAAACGGGAGAACCCCGAGAAAACCCACGCACACGGTGTTTGTCCACCACAAAGTTCACTTGGCGGGAGCTGGGATCGAAAACGGGACCTCAAGTATTTATATTTGAAACGCATACATACCATTATCAACAATTGTAGATCCATTGCTGAATTAAGGTCTTTCCAATACTTTTTGACAACCATCTATCTTGGATAATTAGTTTCCAAAATATTCGCAGTGCTACCTAATTTTGTCACACCACCTTGTGTTAAGGCACTGTAGATCTTTACTTGTCATTTGTGGTACCCAGTAAAAATATTGCTTTTGCCTACCTAGTATGATTTGTTTCCTAAGAAAGCTATATCTATCCATCTACTCTCTCTCTCTCTCTTTCTCTCCATATATATATATATACATAACCGGTTGTTAAAAAATTAGAATAACGCCACTGTAGTTATGCTACTGGAGACTCGAAACTCTATTTGAAAGAAGGAAACTTATTGATAAATCGTATATTTATATTGCATTAGACAATAAGTACTGTAGGGAATATTGTTTAGAAAATATAGGTATAAGAGTATTAAATTATAGGAAAGAAATCAATCGACATTGGTACCATCAAATTCGAAATGTAAAATAGTAAGAAGAATGAAAAATCTTATAATTTAAACTGAGATTACGAAGAAAACAGTGTGTTAGCTGTATAATAAAAAAAATTTGCAAATCTTTGGTATTATTGTTTATTTATCTCCAGTTTATTTTAACCGACAAGACAGCAAAGTAATATATTTTAGCTTGGTGAGCATAAAACGTTAAGAATTTTGACTAATGTATTTTAAATATACCTTTTAATTATTAATATGTGTTTTGAAAATTGTATTTTAGGAAATTGACTATTTTCATCTGAATCTTAAAGTTAAGATCATTCTGAATTTAACAAGTTGTAGATTTTAACATTTTGACCAGGATGTTAACCTGCTCAATTGAGAATTGTATTAAATTTATTATTGTCATTTTACTTTTCAACTTACTGCACCGGATTATATACTGATATTTTGCAAAGTGATTTATTTTTGCCCAAGAGCTATTCACAGCACTCAAAATAAATTATTATTATTATTATTGTTATTATTATTATTATTATTATTATTATTATTATTATTATTATTATTATTATTATTATTATTATTATTATTATTATTATTATTATTATTATTATTATTATTATTATTATTGTCTGGTGTATACATGAGTTTTATATTAGTTCTTTCTCTGTTGAGTTCTTGGTGATGCTGGCTGACGTGCTTTGAAGTCTTTTCTGTTCTCTACTTATATCAGCACTTAATGTGCAGCCAAATAAATTTATTTTTAAAACTTGATTAAGTTCTAAAGGCGTAGAAGAAATTCAGATTAATCCAATTTAAAAGGAATACCTTAATTCTAGTGTCTGTTAAAAATAAGTTATATAAATTAGTCCCAGAAATAAATGGTATCAAATAAAGTTCTAATTACTTTCCTGAGGAACTTTGCGTTTAAGAAAAATTAAAAATGGGAAAGTAATGAAGCTAGAGTATACCTTGGCTGAACCTTTGAGTTTCTTCTTCAATGTTTGAATTCTTTTGAAGAAGAACTTTCATTTTTTTCTACCTCTTAAAATAAACGCTTTAATACAATGTCTAACATTCCCCAGTTTTAAATCTTTTTCATATTTGTCTCTATATATTGCGTAATATCATAAGTGATGATCTGCTTTAATGGGATTAATATATGTAGTTTATTATTTTTCTTTTCCTTTTTTTTTTAAAAAAAAAGTAACCTATCATAATCAGAACAGAAAAAAATATTAAGGTGAATTATGGAAGACATGTACACCATCCCTCAATTTGTGTGTATTTTTTATTTATCTTCTTATCGTCAAACACGTACAATTCATTTCGTACGTCAGAACAACACTATTGTATAAAATAGCATTCAACGACTGACTGTATTTTCCTAGCTCATTGAAAAAATGAAACCGTTATGCCAGCTAGGCTAAAGAAGATGGTGATGAAGAGAAATGGATGAAGTGGTGAAATAAAGAGGGTGAGAGGTAACGGGAGAACGTCGAGAAAACCCACGCATATAGTATTTGTCCACTACAAAGCTCACTTGGCGTGAGCTTAGATCGAACTAAGGATCCCAAATACCAGAGGTGAACGCTCTACCACTGAGCCACTGCGGCCACCTAGCTCATAATTAGGTGGATAGATGAAAAGACTCCTCTTGTAATACATTATCCAAGTGAAAAAAGACTAACGGAATAAAAGAATTGTGAGAAAACTATAATTTATCTAATTTATGTATTTTTTATATTACAATAGTCACACATGTATTAGATTGGTGCGGATGAAACATCTGCCCAGGTGCGTCATTTCCAAAGGCGAAGGAAAAAAAGATAAACTATACTTGGATAATCAAAAGAGAATCTGTCTGCAACCACATCTTTGCCATCGCCATCGCTTAGCCAACGACTGGATTCAGTGGTGAAAGAAAATTGGAGTCTCCGATGTAAAAAAAAAAAAAATACATCTCAGAGGTCTTTCCTCCCAAGAAGTCTCGAGATGCTGGAAGAAGTGGTAGTCAAAATAGTAGTCAGTGGGAATACGGTGGGGGAGGAATGGTTTCATACAGTAACTCATGGAGGGTCTTCATCGTTGTTCGTGGTACAGCATTGTCATGAAACATGAAAACATCATGTTTGTTGACTACTGCTGGATGCTAGTAGACAATTTTGCTGTGCATTTCATAGAATTCAGCACTGTAATGATCTACATTGTTGGTTTCACCTCAGCTGAGAAGAACATGATGGATTATTCTCCCATAGATCACCATACCAGAAAAACACTTTCTGTGGGTGGAGAGATGGTTTAGGAAACCATGCTTGACATTAATCACGATCCACCCATTGTCCTGACTATGTGCGATTGTCATATAAGATTCTTTTTATTTATTATTATTATTATTATTATTATTATTATTATTATTATTATTATTATTATTATTATTATTATTATTATTATCTGAAGTGACAATCCGATGCAGGAAATTTTCCCGATTATACCTTACACTCAGAGAACTGCACACCACCAGACGGTTAGCCAGTCATTTTTTTTTCTTTTTTATCTTATCGATTGTACGACAGTAGCATGGTGTATGCCTGGCTCATCTGCAATGGTACGAATACTTTTCCAAGGGCTTAATTCCAGGATGATCCCGAGGAATTCATCCGAAAGTAATGTTGGTCGATGTCATGGGCTTAATTTGCAGTATTGTGTAAGCGGAATGAAATTTGACAAACCAAAGGCGAATGGCGCGCTCATTCGCTATTCCTGACCCAAATGGACTGTTATTTTTTCCGGTTTTCTATGCAGAATGTCACACGATGATTGACTGATAATGATTGACTGTAACACACGATCGAAAACTCTCACTTACTTTATTCTCTTCCTCCCTTTCTATAGTCTATCTAAGAGCTAAATGTTTCAACATTTAATGTTTTAAATTATTGTTCACTTGACTATTAATATAAACACTTCAGTATTTCAAAGAGGAGGCTGCTTAACATAAATCTCGCTAGTCATAGTCGTGAAAAGAAGTATCTATGAAACTTTGTAGGGTATTCAAATTAATGTTATATTTTTAGGAAACTATTTGGTGAAGTCACTTGTAAAAGAAAAGTTTGTTCAATTCATAGGGGAGAGGCTTCATATTTTATCCTTCCCTTCTGGAACTTTTTTGTTAACTATGCTTTCTGAAACATCTCACTCTGTTGAGTTTCAGCTTTAAAAAATATATTGAAGCATCCTCATCTTTCAATATATCATAAATTGAACATTATAAATAGTAGCCTTAGAGGTCGAAGTTTAACATTTGTTAGTATATTTATAATAAAGCTTTAATTCTAGTAATAATTAGGTCTAACTGATTTGTTGCAGATGATGACGAATGTGCTATAGCGAATGTTTGTGGAAACGGAACTTGTACTAATGTTGTTGGAAGTTTTGAGTGTACATGTAGTGAGGGATACGCACCTGGCCCAATGCAGGTAATTATAAAATGCATTTAGTATTAGAAGTATAAATGGTATGTAGCATTAATTGATTTCTATTCAATTACGATTTCTTTAAAAAGAGAGGTGAAATACTTGTGAACTGCAGGATTATTAAACTATTTCTTTTATTTTTTCATTTTATGTTACTTGACACATGTTTATGTTCTTGAAATTAAAAAAAAATGTTTACGTTTGATACAACTATTACTAGATCAAAATATTTCTGACCGTAATACATAGTTAATTTATATTTTAAAGAAAATCCCTATTGTGTGAGTTCTTACTTATTATCTATCAAGGGCATACTTCTGGCTCCGCACCACGCAAGAGCTCCGAGCTATCACCTTGTTGGCGATTCTCAGATATGTACACAAAGGTACGAGCTCCTATGGATGATGGCGTCCGCAGTTCAAATGTGCACTCAATTCTAATTTAATTATAGTAGAACACTTTTAAATTAAGTGTGTTTAAAACATATTTAATGTTGCTAATCTTTTTTTTTCAAATTCAATCAGTTATGTAAATACGAATATAAAGTTTTATGAATATTAATTTGCAACAGTGGAACAATTACAAAATGTGATAAATAATATTTCGTTTGCTGTCAATCGACAGTAACAACACCAAGTGTCGCAATTGTAATCTGAATGACCTTGTTGCTTTTTTGCAAATAATATGTAGATTTGCGGCGGAAATATGCTACTACTTTAATAGCGCGGATGCAGCAAAGTAACAACTACATGCTTCTACTTGAGTCCACGACGACATGACCAGTACTTAGCCGATTCTATAATATATAAGATAATAAAAATGTATATAATTCCCATTTCGTACAAGTATTTATTTTAATCTTGAATAATGACGGAAGAATAGAGAAGGTTATTCAAATCAGGAACTCAACATCTAGCATCGAGGAGTATATGACGGGAAATCAAATCAAGATGTCTAAACTGGACGGAACTTGTGGCTGTCATGGAAAACCGCAAGGGGCACAAAGAGTATTAGTTGGAAAACTCATGAAGAAAAACACCTTTGGTTAGGCTGAGAGGTAGATGGAAGGATAATATAAGGCAAATATTGAAAAACTTACCTAAAGCGACCATAAAGTTTCACCAAGTTAACCATGCACTTTTCAACGAACAATTTCCGTCTTCATCGGTGAAAGAGTGGAAACTAAGTTGCAGAACACGTTATAGTATGGAGTTACCTTCAACTCATTATTGCTAAAAACTATTTATAGATGAAGTAGCAGAAATTTTGAATTTTTTGAATTGAAGATAATAATATTCTGTTAAAACTTTGATATATGAATTTGTGCACTTCTGAAAGAAACAAAAGATGCTAAAACACTGAAATATTGCTTAAAGCTTTAAATACTAAGAAAAAGATAAATTTAAAACGTCATTTCGTTTATATTTCTTGGTAGATACTCACTATGAAGTTTAATGATTGAGCAACTTTCTCAACTTGAATCCGAAAAAAAAAAAAAAAAAAAAATCAGTTTAAGAGTAGAGGAAGGTGAGTAATAACAATCTTGATCAATTGTATTTGCAGAGGATAGGATCCAGTGACGGGTTTCATTAAAAATAGATGTTGCACTTGCAAGTTCATTAAAGCCACAGCGTTAGCACTTAGTTACTTAAACAAATGTAAACGCAAGTAGAAAATTTACAGAAGAAAGGATAGCATCTACACTATGTAATACAAAATTATTTCTTTCATTTCTTCGATGAGTGACTTTATAGTTTACAGATCGTAACACACATACAGAATTTTGCTCCTGACAAATATAATTGACTTAGAACCATTTAGCTGGCCAGTAAATTCAATTTCTCCATCACCGATTGTGTTTGACGTGATGGCCACTGGCCCAACTCATTTTGACTGTAGCAAACTCCTGAATAAAATGGAAGGAGAATCTCTCACCATACTGCTTTGGAACTTTACGAAGATCCTGCATTGTACGAGAACGGCGTCGAGCAGGTGCATGTTTGAGGAGTGTAAACCCTCCATTGATGAAGTGTCTGGAGATTTCACAGGAATGAATGAAAATTGGATCACTCGAATTCCCGTCTCTTCTACTTGGAGGCCTTGTCATACGGATACATACATTTGTGGTATCGTCACCGTACAGGTGGAGAATTTGTGTACACAGGGGGATCCATGCCGTTCTCCTGCAAGTAAGCTACGTTAACTTTGGTGTTGGAAGGCACTTGAATGAGTGGCAGCGTTCCCCGATTCCATTATCTCGCCAACACCAGAAATCCCTTGGAAGACTTTTCTTTTCACTCCAGTACAAAGTTAGAATGGCTCTTGTGGTCTGTCTGATAGTAGAAAAGGGATTAATCTTTATTAGTCTCCTCTAGGTAGAGCCAATCCTTATCCAGGGTACACATCCATTTCCACTTGTCTCGTGCGAGGTACGTTTTCTGGTGTTTATGAACGTCTTTTGGATGTGTACCCTAGCCTGTGAGACGGTTCACAAGCTTTGTGATACGCTTCCGACGCGAGGTTCTTCCGGATGATGGAAACTGTGCCTTTTGAAATACCGTGTGAAATGGCCAAACTTTTCGACGTTGGAGGATTGTCCTGCGCCACTGCTTTCCTAATGACGCGCATTGTATTGGGGTATCGAGCAGGCTGGAGCCGATCACATACTGCAGGGTTGGGCACATTGTCGGATAGTGAGATCTGCATTATCTCTGCTGACGATTAAACACTCTTGTTTACAGTGTTTCACTATTGCTGAGTGGCTATAATGGGCGGAGGAAAGTCCACAAATGAACTTTTCCTTCAAAGCTGTCACTTTTACTTTTGTCGCTCCACGAATCGTGCTCCACTGATACTGTTATTAGTACAGACCGCACCGGAGCCAGCAATGTATCGGGACGTAACAATGGTTTCCTAATGCGTCGTTCGGGAGGGCCAGTAAAAGTCAACTATTTTTAACGTGGGCAACCTTCTGTGTATATTGAAGCAAATGAAGAATATATAGTAAATACATTAGCTAATTTGACATAAATATGCTTACTTCAAATCAATACCGTTGTATACGTTACGTCATATACGAATTACATGCATAGTATTGATACAGAAAGACCATGATAAAAATACATGTCAGATAGATGTAGTGATTATAAAAATAAACGTTTTGTTATGTTTTCCTAAATTTAAATCTTTTAGAAGTATTTTTGGATGCATAATCAGTGTTCTAATAATTTACTGAGATCACAATTTTTATTGGATTTGTTACTATAAACGATGTTCTAGTATCGAATAGGAAAATATTTTTAACAACATAGTAATTATTTAAGGAAATCAGCTATAGAAACAGCTAATGAATTTTAAATTCTTTCTTACAATTATTAACTGCTTTAATTTTTAGTAGTTGTGAAGTTTTCTAGAAATTCAAAAAAAAAAAAAAACTCTTAGTACCATTTATTTGTAAAAGACAAAATTTATACGTCATGGTGGAATTAGAATATATTTCTTTGTAGGTTTTATTATGTTTTCCTGAATTTCTGTTCGAATATTGATAAATTTATTTTTTATTTTCGTTGCTTATTAGCGTTTGTTTTCTATTGAGCTGACTCCACTATTGTAGGTTTGTGAAGATGTGAATGAATGTCAGGAAATGGGAAACCAGTGTGCTTTCCGCTGCCATAATGTGCCTGGCTCCTTCCGTTGTATCTGTCCGTATGGTTATACTTTAGCTCCGGATGGTAGACATTGTCAAGGCAAGTATTTGTGCAGTTTTAACAATTCTTTAATTTACGATACCATAATGTACGTTAAAATTTTTGAATTTCTAAAGAATTCTTTTGTTCCGTTTTTGATATAGATCTATATTTTAGTATTTCACACATTTACTTTATCTTTCGCTTTTAAAATTTGACATTATTCAAGACCATATTAAAAGAGCGTATTAGCTTGTGATGTATCACAGTTTAGCACATTTACACGTCTTTCAGAAACGATGGTAACTTAGTGGTAGAATGATTACTTTCGAAGTAAAGTTTCGCGTGGTTCGAATGACATTAGCATCGTGTTTTATTGTGATGAATCATATCGTAATATTATTCCATTTTTAAAAATTAGTCTTTTATTTGCATCTCACAGATGTTTCAAATATTAGATTGTTTTTTAGAGTCAATTCTTCCGATAACGAAGAATTAATTAGTAGATAAAATAATAGTGTTTCGAAGCGTATTGTGCTATCATTTCACTAATTAACATGTGTACTAGCAAACTGTTTTCACATTTTTTTCAGCTTTTTATCGTCAAAGATATGGACAGGACATAACATGAAACGTCATGTAAACATTGCTAAAAAGATCACCGCTTCCGCATTGTATAAAGTGCTAGTGAAAATTAGAGCTGCTAAATTAAATAGCATGCTTGAAAAAAATCGTCCACTTCTTACACATTTTTTTCATACCTTCTAGTAATCATATACATGATTTTCTTCACGATCAACATTGATCAACATGGAAAATCAACAAGTGGAGAACACAGATAATGAATCATTACTGAACACAGAAGCACACACACATACACACACACACACACAAAAAAAATATTCGTACTTTCTTTCTTTCTTTCTTTTATTTATTATTTCAAACACGTAATCTTGGATGAGGCTATTATAGGGTGGATTCAGCACACGAGTAAATAAGACATATTATGATTACTTGTCTTTAGTCTAAAGAAAAGAATCGTAGGATTGTGTTGCATCCCAATTAGCAGAAAGATATACTCTTCATACTGTATCAGAGATGTAATAGAGGGTACATACTAGCGATGGCTAATTCCAGAATTCGAAAATTTCCGGACTTCGGAAAAAATACGATTTCTGAGAAATTCCCAATTTCAGAAAATTCCGATTTCGAAAGAATCCGGAATTCGGAAAAAAATTTGAATTCCGGACTTTTCTAAATCCCGGATTTTTCCGAATTCGGATGTTTTTAATTCAGGAATTTTTCCCAAATCTGGAAAGTGAAATTTCCGATTCCGGAAAATTTTGGCCATCTCTAGTACATACATATCTACATCTCATCTTAAGCCATTTTAATTAACATGTATTATTTACAATAACCTGAATAGATGGCATTTATGAATTCAGATTACATTTCTGTCCTGAGTTGTGTTAGATTCCTTTAAGAATTCAGATGGTGCATAAGCATGTAATTAGTCATACTGTCAACACAACATGACAAGGCTTGAATTGAACACTGACTGAGGAACGTTTAGTTCGAATTACAGTATTAGGAAGTCTAATCGTAGAATAACTACTTAACATCAAAACTCTTGTAATAATCTTTGTTATTTAGTTTCTTTTACCCACTACCACTCATGTCTTTTTTTAAATGTCCATAACATTTTAGAAGGATAAAACACTTTTCTCATGTTCATGTGAAATATTTATTAATATTTCTTTCTTGCATGTAATGTTACGAAATGCGACACCTTCACGTTATATTTCCAGATGTGGATGAGTGTGTTACACCGGCTAACAACTGTAAGCATATGTGCAAGAATCTGATTGGAACGTTTATGTGCATTTGTCCTGATGGTTATCAACAAGTAGGACTTACGGATGACTGTAGAGATGTCAATGAATGTGTGATGAATCCAAATGTTTGTAGAAATGGTCGCTGCATCAATACCAGAGGAAGCTACAGATGTGAATGTTACGATGGCTTTGAAGTTACTGGTGATGGGAAACAATGTATAGGTAAAATTAAAATTAAAATTTCATTTCCTTAGCTTTACTTTTGAGTAAACAGTATTACTTGTCCAAAAATAATAATATAAAAAAGTAGCCTTTAAAAGTATTAATGCACAATTTCAGTATTAACTGCACAATAACGTTTTTAGATTTAGTTTCCTTGTTAGCTGATAGAAAGTTTTGAAGTACACATTTGAAATCTGGAAACAAATATTTGAAAATTTAATACGAAATTTATAAAGCGAAATATCTTCTATAAATCTGTTTCTACGTAGTCTTAATTTCGGAATAATAATAATTAATTTACACAACATAACATAACATTGATATGAAATATTCTTTTCTTTCAGAGTTGAAACTTTGTAACCCTGAAAAACTAAAGACTCTTTCTAAATTATGTGTCATGCCTTAATAGACAATTTTAACAGAAAAGTATTGATGATACATTTTAACAATTCATGTGTTCACATCACACATGGTGTCAAATTAGTCACAGAATTTATCAGAAATACTTTTGTTTTCAAATATAATAGTTCTACGTTTCATGCGGAATAGATAAGTCATTTCTAGTTCACGGAAACTCCTCATTAATTCTCTCTCAAGTACTCTTACCGACCCACCTGAAGGAATGTAGTCGAGAGTATACAGCGGTAAATGCCGTACATCCTCTGCTTAAACTTAGTCAATAGAGTATACTTTCTGCTTCAAGATGTATAGTATTTTAGCGTCGTATATATTTGTTTACTTATTTACTTAGTCAGGGAAGGGAGAAAAAAATCTGTTCAAGTTGGCATTGTTTCGATCAATAAATATCAGTACGAAAGCTTTAACTGTGATACTTGTATTTCCATCCTACTCCTTATCACAATTTTCTTAACTTTTGGTACATCGGGTGCGATTTTCTGTATTCCTTCTCGAGTGGGTTGGTTTCTTTCGCGTACCTACACTCATTTTTGTTATTAATGAAGTTATTTATCTAAGGAGTATCACCAAGAAAATAGCGTAAAATGCTTTTAGACTATAAAACAGTACTGCATCCTTTATATTTTAATAGAATCATTATTATGTGCATTTTACATCATTATTTTTTATATTTTTAATTGTTTAAAAGTCTTTGCTATAGTCATATGTAATTTATGAAAACCATAGATGTTCACAAATCAATGTACCCTGTGAAGATTTTAGAACTACAGTATAGCCCACCTGTCCAGTTGTTACGTGACTGCATTACCATATAACACCCACCTAGACTCCTCAAAGCTGCTTTCGTTCTTATTAAGTTTTTCCTAGACTTTTTCTTCTCTACTGGATGAAGCATTTAGCGAAAATACATCTTTTTCTCTGTATTATAATTATAATGTTTTCACTATCGTGTAATAAGTAATTCGCCCACTTCGAGATTCCTTATTTCCTGCTCCAACCATATACTGTATTTAAAATCAATTTTAAATGCTTTGTTCATAATAAAATGTAAACAAATTTTAAAAATATAATACTTTCAAAATATATTGAGATTAATAAGCTACTTGTTGTAAGCACATAAGTGATAATAAGGTAAGTTAATACTAAAACGGAAAGATTGTGCTTAGAAATGTGCAGGATACCAAAAATCTCTCAATTAAATAAATTGGCTAAAGCAATGTCTTTTAAGATTCTGGTAATATCTACAAAAGTAAATAGTCAAACTGAACTGTCCTGGAAAAATCTTTCTCACATTTCAGTCTCTTACTTTACTTTCACACGTACGTGAACCTTTATTTTCAATTTTTCTCTTTACCAAGTAGTTTTTTGAGCTGCTAAAGTTGATTGTATGCAGAAGTTAGTTTAAAAAAACGGTAAAATATTTGATAAGAAAGATATGACAAAAGTAAATCTACTTATCTTCATGTGCTCAAGTGGCTAGTGCGTTTGCTTTCTATGTATGTGGTCCTAGGTTCGTCTTCTTGTTGAGATACGTTACCAATTTCCACATTCCTTTCCACATTTCCACTTTTAACCTTAATTTGTTTCGACTACCAAGAATTCTGCAGAACATATAAGAATCATAATATTTTAGTGTTTACCAATACTTTTGCTTGAAGAATTACGTTTTTCATATGTTATATTAATCCTCTAATTATCTATATATATAAAAATGAAAGTGACTATGTTTTGTGACTTCATACCTCCTGAACTATCCGACCGATCTCGATCAAATTTTCAACATAGATAAGATTCGGACCAGGGATGGCTTTTATCATTTCACTTTGACAATTCAACTTAAGAGAGGGGAGGAGGGAAGATATTTAAAAATGATTGAAAATGACCGATATTAGTGCCGAATTCATAGTTTTCTTGATCACTGAGATGAACATTACCTCCCCCAAGTTGCGGGACTGAATTTGGATTTAAATGGTATCGGAAGTGTCAGAAAGGAAGTATATATATAAATGATCGAAAATGACCGATATTAGTGTTGAAACCATAGTTTTTGTGTCGCTGAGACGAACAGCTACACTTCCCATACCGTTTAAATCCAAATTCACCCAGTTATTTCCAAAATTAAACGTATTCTCCCCATGCGAAGAGCGGGTACTCTGCTAATCTAATATAAATTTATTAAATATTTTATTTAAAAATCATGACTCTGTTGTGATTTTTCTTATTTGTATTTTATAAATTGCTTATAGCGACGATCGTTTTGCAAGTTTGACACTGACATCCTGAGGATTAAGTTAAAGCATCAAGAAAACTATTGCAAATATGCGGTGCCAACATATATTTTCAATCATTTTAATAGAAAACATCAAAACTCTCATAGGCAAAAAGCAATTAATTTGGGTAAAACATACACAATTTAAGTTCTCCAAAGAGTCATTTTACTTTTAAAAATTTAATTTTCTAAACACGTTGAAAGTATATACTGATGGCTGATTTTAAAATAACTAATTATTTATAAATTTTCTTTCGGACAACATTAAACATATTATTCTGAAATAAACATTGTTAGGATTTTAATTATATATTGTAATGTAATGATCTCATCATTTATTTTAGACAGAAGAGTAGGATTTTGCTTCCGGCAATTAATTGGTGGAGTATGCACAACACATACGGACGGCCTGATGCAAGTAACCAAAGCGGATTGTTGCTGTACTATGGGAGCTGCTTGGGGCCCACTTTGTGAGATATGTCCTGTGTCTGGCTCAGACGCATACAAAGATCTTTGCCTCGAATCGGGATATTCTGTAGAAGGCCATGGTAAGTCTGTAATGCGTGATGTATTTTGTATTTCCTCAGAGTTTCTTACCTTCACAACTAAAATTTCTTTCTCATAGTATATAAAATTATATATATACGGAAAAGCTGGATCTTCGCCCTGTCACTTCTAAGTCATTCAAATAAACCCTGTTCCTATAGTTGAAGAGAAGACAAAAAAATAAAGCCATCTGCCTTGTAATGTCATGGATATTACCAACTTATGAAGCCATATCCATGACTATTAGAACTAGTAGAGACTTATTTAGGGAACCTTTCTGAAGTATTTAGTATATATGGAAATTATTTGGCGCAATGTTTTGTGTAGTTTCAAATGGTAGGTCGGTAGTCAATTTTTGTTAAGTCTTGAATTGCAAGTGTGAAATTTTCAGAAGAAAGAGTATCAGACAACATGAGAAACAGGGGCGAATAGGGCCACCGGGTTACCGGTCGTCGCCCGTTGCACCGCTCTAAAGAATCGTCCCCAAGATACAACGTATTAAAAAAATCGGACTGAATGGACCAAGCTTTAAACCATGAAAATCGATGCGGCGTCGTGGAAGGAAGGCAAACCTATTAGAAGCAGATGCTGATTCATATATATACATATATATATATATATATAAATCACTTATCTACCTAGGTATTTAGTGCCTAAACCTTCAAGACTGCCAATAGATAGACTGAATACAGTATTGAAGTTAGCGATCCTACCTCATGTGCTACGAATGCTACTGTCATAGTGGAAAATGAACAGGAAAACTCTAGTTTCATGTATGCTGGAATTAATGCTCCCACGTTACGAGTGTCACTGCCAGAGTGGAAAATGAACAAGAAGGTTTCAGTTCCATGAGTCTTGAAATAAGTGCGCTTCCAACATCAGCTGTGATTGTTGCTGTCAAAGAAGAAAATGAACAGAAAATCTCTAGTTCTAGTGATGCCGATTCCGAAGTCAGTGAAAACATTGAAAAGCGTGATGTAGCAGAGAACAGAGCAACGTACCCTTTCATACGTCTACAAACGGATGTTATCCTTTACTTTTTGAGTTCTGTCTCTACTAACCAAAATAAAGCATAACCTTTAATCCTGAGCTTGCTTATAAACAAGCAGATTGCACAAACAGGGCTTGGCTGTCATAGTGTACTGCTCAAAATGCGTTTTTTTTTTTCCAGAGTGCACAGCTTATTCCGCAGACTGAACAAACATGTTTCTTAAAAGTTTTGTACGTGACGAACGTAACACTAAACACGCTTATAAGCGAGTAAGAGAACACGAGTCTTCCAAAATATATTAGACCAGCGTAAATGCTTACGTATCTAACTAAAGAGAACATAGTGTTAAGAAACTACTTCCCCATGAACAGATAAACCAAGGGCAGTATCAGGTTTCGAACAACAGACAGGTAATGCATTGAGTTGTCGAAGTGCTGAAACTCGCTGGTAAAAGAGAACTTACAGAGGAAAAGGAAATGTAGCAACCTAGACTAGACTAGAAGACACAGCTACAGATCATGGAAACTTTTTGGATAGTATTCTCTTGTTAAGCAAATTTAACCTTCCGCTTAAAAATAAATTAAAGGTCATCGAGAAGAGTAAACTGAGTCATATACGAGGAAGCAAGCAGGCTGGTGGTAACATAACCTTAAATAAACACGGTAAATTATGTTTTGGATGTTATTAACACACTTATCAGAGAAGATATTTCGAAAGAAGTCTTAAGCTGGAATGTTTTCTGTTCTATTAAATACTACTCAGCAGGCCATTGCTTGTTGTTTTACAGTATGTTGTTTACACTGTTGTCAAAAAAGAATTGTTGCCATTGTAAAATGCATATCTACCACAGGACAGTATCTTTGCGGTTTATTGCTGGAAATTCTGCACAAATTGAACCTTCATATTAAGAAGTGTATTGGAAATTTCTACTGATTGCGCAAGTAGCATGCAAGAACAACATTCGGATTTTTCAAAATATATATGATCAGCTACATATGCCGTGTTATCTCATATACTCAATCTTGTCATATGTGATCTGACAAAAAGTTGCATGGATTCTGTGTCATTGTTTGTTCTTCTCAATGACTGTACGATATTTATGCATGAGTATTATCTGCGAATTGATATTTGTAAGATCAAATGTCAACAAAAGTACAGAAACAAGATATTGGAAAACACTCTGCTTTGTAAAAAAAAAAAAAAAAAAAAAAAAAAAAAAAAAAAAAAAAAAAAAAATTGGTTATTTTCGAACGCAGAAAGTGCTTTGTACATAGAATTGACCATAACAATGAAAAAATTTGCTTCTACAGAAAATATCAAACCATAAGCTAGGTATAAAGCGAAAGGGTATATAAAAGGACTTCTCAAGTTCAAAACAATTCTGACAGCACATGTGCTCCTGAAAATGTTTCAAGTGACGACCCTCTGTCAAACTATCTCAACACAAGGTGTTGGTGTATTATAGCGTATCGAATGGTCAGACTACTCTGTTCCAACTGAAAGAGTAGTGAGCTGATTTTGAATATGTTAAGGATGGAGTGTTAAGATTTGCAGCATTGTCCAATAATAAGTTTGAAGAATTAGAACGTGATTTCCTTGTTTCTACTGAACTGTTGGCAACTTGCCTTCGGAGGTGGAAGAGAATGTTTCCCTATGAATAATGAGATGAAGCTGCCTCTGATTCAATGACCAGGTACTGCATCGAAGCATTCAACACAATATTGGATACGGTAATTTTGAATATTTCTTCAAGATTCAAGAAGAGAGATAGGGTACTTTATGCATTGTTTGGACCCTAGAAACTTCAACCAAGTAAGAGAACTTCCAAACATGGCATTCAATAAACTTACTCACCCTTTGAAAACATTCAGTAAAGAAGTTTCCAATTATTCTATGAAAGTCTTCACTTGGACTTTTCAAAGAGGTGGGAATTCTTGAAAAAGCCAGTCTTGATGACGAGTATAACTGGGAAGAAACGACTGATTGTGCTGATGGCACAAGTCATTCAGAATTAGGAGAAAATACACTTCTTTAGGAGGAACGCGAATGCAAAACGTTTTGCAAAAAGTGTCCAATGCTTTTTATTATTATTATTATTATTATTATTATTTTGCAGAGCTTATCCAAGTTTGCTACTAGCATACACATTTCTACTGACTTTGCCCGTAACTTAAGTAACGTGTGAAAGAAGTTTTTCAAAACTGAAATACATAAAAAAAAGGTTAAGGAATACCATGTCTCAGCAGGAACATTTGGAAACATTTATGTTGATGTCTATTGAAAAGGATTTGTTAAGGAATATTTCGAATGAAAAGGTGATAGATACAGTAGTGTAACCAATTTAATTCGAGGTCTCTATTTGGGTGAACATTTATTTGTAATCGCCCAGCGTTCGAGTCGCTGTTCGGGCTTCCATTTATTTGTAACCGTCCTGAGTTCGTGTCGCTGTTCGGGCGGCTTTTTATTTGTAACCGTCCTGAATTCGGGTCACTGTTCGGGCGAACATTTATTTGTAACCACTCCGTATTCTGTTCGCTGTCCGTGGCTCGTGGTACTACCAATAAGTATACTCCTGATACTTTAACTTACCTGGACAGGACGATGAAGACCTCTCCAAGAAAGGTTACAAACTGTTTCCAAAAAGCTCGTCGGTCTCAATAATGAGATGAGCATTAGGCGCCGAGAGGTTCGGGTGTCTCGTCTCGAAAACCTCACGGACGATCAGACGGTCATCCAGACCATAACGCACACAAACATCACTCATACAAACAATGAAAACACACTGGATTAAACAACACTATACTTATTTATTAGAACACTATTTTATAAAAAAAAAATAGCAAAGAGGAATGGACACAACACTGAACACTGAGGATGTATAACAATTTTAGTCGCTGAAATCACGCTTTGCCCTTTTCGGGCAATATAGCCCTTTATATATATATGATTATGATTCAGATATCACTACAAATTCTTCTCTCACACCCTTGACACACTTGGGGGATTAGCACTGGGGAAAAGTTGTCTAGATCGTCCCACGATGAATCCAGTTGTTACGCTGAGCAGTCCTTCAGCGTAAAGGTGAATCTTCAGCAAATAAACGAAAAGAAGATCTCCACAGTGGAATACTGATATTGGAGGGCGCGTATATAACTTTTTAAACGCACAAGGTCTGCGGACCTGGGATTTCACTAGTTGGGGCTAGCCGTAAGAAATCGTCCTTCACCGGCTAAATAGCTTGTGCCCCTTCACAAAACTTAATCAACGCAACGTGCGTGGTAGCTGCGTACAACACCGGAGTCGAACTCCTCGAGCATCCAAGCTCAAGCTACGGGTTGCAATGGTCAACGGAAAAGTGTTGGCAGTTCAGTTCAAAAATCACTCAGTTAACTCACCTGTATGCACATACAAACAGAATATAGAAAACAATTTATGTTAAATTTTAGTCAACTGCCCATAATGCACTAGACACGGCGATAACACTGGCGTGAGAAAGTACAGATAACGAGCTGCAAAAACTGTGAGGCTGGTGCCACTTTGGCTACTGGGACATCTGGTAAGCCCGTATTTCTCTAATCTATTGTAATGTTTCCATAAGCGATTAAAGAAAGCGCTTAATTCAGTTCCCAATAACTGCAGAATATATACTGTGTATATAATGAGTCAGGGAGAAACACTGAAATGGTTAGTCACTAACTGAAATGTTCTCAGCAAAAGCAATGTTTTAAATATATATATGAAAAATGATGAAAGACTTCCTTGTCCAATTGTGTGGGAAAGAAGCAATTCCCACCAAAGAAAGAACTTATGTGCGTTGCAGAATAAAGTACGAATTGAAAATAATAATCACTGTCTACGAAATATACAGAGTGTCCACAAAAAATCCTTCTAAAACCTGGTAGCGGTTATATATGGCGTCTGAAACGTGGAACGACCTGTCGAGTGCACACGTAGACAGGTTGAGAACCCTTGGCCGTATGACGAAATATGAATAAAATTACGTTTTTCACCTGAAATTTAAAATTAGTTAGTTGGCAACACTGTCATATGGTGTGAGACTTACGTGCATAGACGATGAATGGTTTTTCATCTGAAAAAGGGCTATTTAAAATAGTTAAAGAACTTGTCCACTCACTACAAAGTGATGAGGTTCCTGCATGAGCAATGTTCAATCCAAGTGTTCCATGAAGTAATAAGATCCTCTTGAACAATTGGTGCAGTTGGGTTTCCTTATCTTCCGTTTCTTCACATGTTGAAACCATGCTGTCTTCTTGTGTGAGTATTCTCCATGGTTCTCCAACGATGAGTTGATGAGGGGAGAAGGGGAGATTTTTTTTTTTTACACTGGTGTGATAAGCGAAGTACGGTTATAACACCTGTATGATAACTTTTTTTTTTAAAGTTCGCAGAAAGCGTTTATAGGGCTATTTAATTCTTACTCTTTTTTTTTAAACACAAATACTTTTCGTAAAATGTTTAAGTGTTCCGTTTCGATCACTTTATTTTGTGCAATATGAAGTAAATATGCACACACTGTAGCTATTCAAGAAAACATCGACTTAAAGAATTATCAAATATTTCAATAAACATTAGTAAATATACTGATATCTGTATTTAAAATATCAAAATATGAATGAATATGCAAATAGCAAATATGTTAAAGGTACTGAAATACTAAAATTATTGTTAAAGTTTCGATATTACTGTGATATATTTGAAAAATATGAAAATCATTGAAAAAGTAAAATGAATAGAAATGTAAACACATGATAAACTGACAATATGTAAACAAAATAAGATTTTCACCTCTATGTCCCTTTTTTTTTAACTGTGCCTCGTGTTGTTTGGCAGAAAAGAACGAAAAATCGTTTTTCAAAAATAAAAAAAATAAACTTAAGTGTCAAAGATGACGTTCATAGTGATTCCAAGAAACAAGCATGATTCTGCATATCAAAGAAAAAGATCGTGATTTCGTTGACATGTATGAAGAAAATTTGGCACGCCATAAGATTAAATGCCATCTGCTCGTCGTGAAAATCGAGACTTTAATTCAATAATGCTCAATACAACAAATGGTTTCGTTCTGAAACAAAGTTATTATTAGCGTAGGCCTAGAATAATGGTTGTTGTTCACTTCCAAAAACGTAAACATTGTAGGGTTACCAGAGTAGATGGGTATTATCTGCAAAAAATTTATTAATAAAGTGTTGAAAACTATTCAATATTGTTCCAAGTTTTTCGAAGGTCTGAATCAAGGAAGTTGACTCACTAGTCCAAACATTCCTGAAAATAAATGGTCATTACGTCATGAATTGACCAAAACCATAGGTGGGAAAAATGTGTAATACTACACGTACTTACACACGAAATATGCCATCGACACATGCGAGGCAAAACTAGAAACGAGGGAAGGCCGGCAACCATAGGCACTTACAAAATGTTTCTATACATAACTGAAATATCAACACTAATATTCAGTAAAATACACGTATGTTCCCTGGAACATAACGTACATCATCCACCTGGAAAAAGATGTGTAAACACACAAAATACAAATGCTCTCGTAGCATCGTAAAGATATGTCTCTATAAGACAAAATACATGAGACCTATTAAAAGAAAAACATGAGATACAAACAAGAATATAGTCAACGACATTACAAAACTCTCTGGTCGGTCTGAAACATCAAGATAAAATTCCCTACAAAACAGCTGTAACAAGCTTCCTTAGGCATCTTCGCTACAAATATTCAAAATAATCTTATTAACACATTAAAATTCAAAGTCATCGAGCATATGAAATAATTAACAAAATAATTTTTAAAAAAATCGTTATGGCTTCATGCTGTTGGAAAAAAAATAAGTTTATTTTTCGGGATCTATATCAATATTTCTGAGACGGCTGAAACCTCATAAATAATGGGCCATGTCGATTTTTGAAGAAAATCATCCGTCAATGGTAGTATGGCTGAAAGCTAAAGATTTGTATTTCAAAATCTTTGGCCATGTTGATTTCTGAAGGAAATCCTCCATACTGTTTGTTATGGCTGAAACCTAAAGATTTATATTCCAAAACCTTTGGCCATGTTGATTAAAAAAAAAGAAAAAAATCCTCCATAACAATAACAATTTTACTACTAAATTCCAAATAGTTTTGGGACATACTGTGACTAAAAAATATAATTTTCTGAAAATTAATGTATAAACTAAACATTGTAACACATTAGCATACAAATACACATAATAAAATTACGGTTCATAAACATTCACTAGAATATTACTAGACAAATATACTCAAAAAATCTAACCTAAGAATACACATGCTTAATTACGGGTTACTATCAAAATGAAAACGAAAATCTAAGATTAACATTGAAAAAGAAATTCGAGATTGATTATAAATGTAGAATTCCATATTCTACGCATGAGATTACGTACTAAGTTTCATTTACAAATACAGAAATATATACATAGCTAACAACTAAAAATTTTCTCTTCCTGGGCATCTCGATCATTTTTTTTTTAAATCCTGAAAAGAAAATTGAACATCAATTCTAAATAACATGTAATAACATATTTAAGATTTTCGAAAGTGGGAAGGGATCCTAAAAGATTTTTTTTTAAATTTTAAAACACAATAAAAATATATATTATAACGCCAAAACATCTTCCCACTGGCTGGGGATACGGAAATCGCGCCAAGATTTCAAATTGCTTTTAAGATGCAATTCCCCTACGTATATGATACGTTAATTATTTATTAAAAAATCTAAATTCAAACATCTGAAATGAAAACAAGAAAAAATTAATAACATTAAACTAATAGTAAGTCAGTGATAAGGTTTGCAACACAAATGCACAGCTGACTGAGGTATGAAGTGCTACACAGAGCAAAGACAAAAAGAGGAAAAGAATTAATCAGCTGTGTATCACCCGTTATTCGTAACCATAAACACAGGTGGTCGAAAATGCAGCGACTATCTTATCAAAATAAAGAAAGAAAAACGTGTTATCTGCTCTTTGCTGAACAGTTAAAAGCTAGAAGCAAAAGAAGTTTTTAAAAACAATGCGTAGTTCTCTTTTCGTATCCAGGTGTTCCGATCAAAAACTAAAAGCAAAAAGGAAGAAAAATGAATACATGTTTATCGCTTAGAAATGCGTCGCTCTCCTAGGAGAAAAATTTGTATCAACACACAAAGTCTTGGTTACTTTTTTTTCTTTTCCTATGATTACTATTTCTACTTTGATAATTACGATTTGTTCGTCTATTCTTACAGTGGTTATCTCTATGTACAAATCTATGCTTAATGTTATCACACAAGTTGCGGTTCCTGTCTAGTTTCTGATAACTCAAATTACGTGACCGTGATTTACGACTCCTTCTGTTTCTGCTACTGCCTTTTCGAGTGCGGTCTTGGTTCTGATTCCCTTTAAATTTCGTATTGTTTACGCTCCGGTCTGCGTATCTTTGCTTATTACAATAACTATAACCTCGTTTGTGCTTTTTCACTCCGTAGTTTGTGATACTTGTTTTTGTGCGCTTACGACCTCTGTCGTCTACAATTATATGTTCGTAATTTTCACTACTACTGTTACTACAAGTGGTGTTACTGGATTCTGAATGAATAAAATCATTGCCAGATTTGTTACGAGGTTGGTTTAGACTACCTGTCTCTGAATGGAGTTCAGATTCCTGCGTTTCCTTTTCATTAGGAGTGTTAGTCTCTAGCTCAGGTTCCAATTCCAATGTTTTGTTTACACTAGGAATATCAGTCACTAACTGAAGCTCAAATTCCGGTGTTTCGTATCCAGTAGGAACATCTGACTGTAACTGGGGTTCGCATTCCGGTGTTTTGTTTTCAGCGCTCTCTGTTTCTTGGCTGTTTTCAGTATTTACTGTTTGCTGACTATTTTCACGAAATACGTCCCGTAAATCGTCTATCTTTTGCCCTAATTCGCTCTTTACCTCAGTAAAAGTCTCTTTAAAATCAACTTTCCTTTCCTTTATGTATCTCTCAATTCTTTCATTATTTTTATCTAGTTTTTGTTCTAATCTAGCTAGGTTTTCTTTATTTTCAGCACGAGTTTCTTTATTTCCCTGTTCTAGTCTAGCAAAATTCTCTTCGTTTTTATCTACTTTTTGTTCTAATCTATCAAAATTTTCTTTGTTTCCCTGTTTTAATTTAGCTAGGTTCTCTCTATTTTCCTTTTTTAAATCTTCGAAAAGTGAATTCATCCTAGTAATGATATCTGCTTCCTGATGTTCCATTTTGGACAAGAGTAAAACTTAAAACGTATCATGAGAATAAAATATATTATCACAAAAACATATGATTCAAATCACCTGAAAGAGATTTTTTTCTTTTCAGATTACTGGTTCTAAGCTGGAAAAGAAGTGATATATTAAAATATTTATCTTATAAATATTCGAGCACCAACGGTCTCGATTCGGGTCCCTGTTCGGGCGCCATTTATTTACAACCAATTTAATTCGAGGTCTCTATTTGGGTGAACATTTATTTGTAATCGCCCAGCGTTCGAGTCGCTGTTCGGGCTTCCATTTATTTGTAACCGTCCTGAGTTCGTGTCGCTGTTCGGGCGGCTTTTTATTTGTAACCGTCCTGAATTCGGGTCACTGTTCGGGCGAACATTTATTTGTAACCACTCCGTATTCTGTTCGCTGTCCGTGGCTCGTGGTACTACCAATAAGTATACTCCTGATACTTTAACTTACCTGGACAGGACGATGAAGACCTCTCCAAGAAAGGTTACAAACTGTTTCCAAAAAGCTCGTCGGTCTCAATAATGAGATGAGCATTAGGCGCCGAGAGGTTCGGGTGTCTCGTCTCGAAAACCTCACGGACGATCAGACGGTCATCCAGACCATAACGCACACAAACATCACTCATACAAACAATGAAAACACACTGGATTAAACAACACTATACTTATTTATTAGAACACTATTTTATTAAAAAAAATAGCAAAGAGGAATGGACACAACACTGAACACTGAGGATGTATAACAATTTTAGTCGCTGAAATCACGCTTTGCCCTTTTCGGGCAATATAGCCCTTTATATATATATGATTATGATTCAGATATCACTACAAATTCTTCTCTCACACCCTTGACACACTTGGGGGATTAGCACTGGGGAAAAGTTGTCTAGATCGTCCCACGATGAATCCAGTTGTTACGCTGAGCAGTCCTTCAGCGTAAAGGTGAATCTTCAGCAAATAAACGAAAAGAAGATCTCCACAGTGGAATACTGATATTGGAGGGCGCGTATATAACTTTTTAAACGCACAAGGTCTGCGGACCTGGGATTTCACTAGTTGGGGCTAGCCGTAAGAAATCGTCCTTCACCGGCTAAATAGCTTGTGCCCCTTCACAAAACTTAACCAACGCAACGTGCGTGGTAGCTGCGTACAACACCGGAGTCGAACTCCTCGAGCATCCAAGCTCAAGCTACGGGTTGCAATGGTCAACGGAAAAGTGTTGGCAGTTCAGTTGCACATACAAACAGAATATAGAAAACAATTTATGTTAAATTTTAGTCAACTGCCCATAATGCACTAGACACGGCGAT
The DNA here is from genome assembly GCF_964235325.1 of Thermobia domestica. Taxonomy (NCBI): domain Eukaryota; kingdom Metazoa; phylum Arthropoda; class Insecta; order Zygentoma; family Lepismatidae; genus Thermobia; species Thermobia domestica. The sequence continues at coordinate 62,708,848 of NC_137465.1, read as the reverse complement.
AACACTGGCGTGAGAAAGTACAGATAACGAGCTGCAAAAACTGTGAGGCTGGTGCCACTTTGGCTACTGGGACATCTGGTAAGCCCGTATTTCTCTAATCTATTGTAATGTTTCCATAAGCGATTAAAGAAAGCGCTTAATTCAGTTCCCAATAACTGCAGAATATATACTGTGTATATAATGAGTCAGGGAGAAACACTGAAATGGTTAGTCACTAACTGAAATGTTCTCAGCAAAAGCAATGTTTTAAATATATATATGAAAAATGATGAAAGACTTCCTTGTCCAATTGTGTGGGAAAGAAGCAATTCCCACCAAAGAAAGAACTTATGTGCGTTGCAGAATAAAGTACGAATTGAAAATAATAATCACTGTCTACGAAATATACAGAGTGTCCACAAAAAATCCTTCTATAACCTGGTAGCGGTTATAGTAGCATCAAAAAGTAGCGTAGTACTAAAACATCTGCTAATTCTGTAATATAGTATACGTACTTCTTGAACTTCATGTGATAATTTGAACAATTCAGAATAACATATTGACGAAGGAGTTAAGTTGATTTTGAGTTTAACGTCCCTTTCAGCAGTGTGGCTATATCAGACGTAGACCTACTGATTTACGTGGAATCAAAACAACCCCATGAGCTCCCGCCGGCAAACGAACCCGGGTCTCCCACGCCAAAGGCACGTATGCTAACCGCTTACCCACAAAGGAGTTCTATATTGATGAAAGAATATATTTTAATTGTTAATACTATTGGGAAAAACTGTGCAATTTGATTTGTGACATTTAGATGCTAGTGCCCCGTGTGGGGAAAAAGCGCCCGCGCCCACCTAGTGATGCCTATCCACCCCTGATGAGAAATGTTAATTTCTATGGAAATACTTGCACGAAGAATTTATAGATGTGTTCTATGCATGATTTGGGCAGACGGGAAATAGCTGGGGCAATAGTTGTAATGTTACAACATTAAAAGAGTCCGCTGCATAAAATTATTTCTTGATGTAATTTCCTACTGCCTAAATGAAATCAAAATTATAAGTGGACAACTTCTAATGATGCATTGTACATAATATATGTTTTATTTACATTTGTTTTCTCTTACTTTTCACGACACTACATGGACATATAAAACTAACCTATAATAATATATTAGTGACAGAATATAAGTCAACATTTAAGATTTCTTTCTTTTAAATTTTGTAAGTAAATGTGGATTAAAATACCTATACTATTATAGTTAGACATTTATACTAATTACATGTTGTCTTTTTAGATATTGATGAATGCGTCACAATACCTGATTTATGTCGAAACGGTCGGTGTATAAACACACTGGGTTCGTATCGTTGCATTTGTAATAAGGGGTATAAACCAGATCACAGTGGCACACGTTGCCTTGGTAAGTAATTAAGATTTTCTATCGTTAGGAGCATTGTTATTTTCTTTAAAAAATGTTTAGAATTATTATTGTTACCTATTTGCTTCTATTAGTTTTATTTTTAATCATAAAGACAAAATTTTTATCTTTCTTTGCTTAGCTGATTAAGTTAAATCTAACTAACGGTAGTACTTTTGTTTCATTTATTTGAAATCTCTAATTAAATCTGATCACTAAAATTAATTGAAGTTATTTGCAAATGGAACGAAATCGCAGACTGACAGAACAATCGCAATAAGATAATAATCAAATAGAATGTTATTTGGTGATAATCTAGATAGTTCATGAAGAAAGCATAAATATCCTCACTAACGACTGATTTATATTTTGTTTCATGTCATATACATCGCTGATGTAAGTTTTTGAATAATGCAATTAAATCAAGATTTATGTTTCAAAAGAAGCTCCCCTCAAAAATATCGTGTTTAATATATTGTTATTCCGTCTTAAGTTTCCTTCCTATTGATAGCCAAGATTCTCAGATCGCTGATCCAGCCCTATTCCACTGAATGCATGACAAAAAGCATCACAATGCATTCTACAAAGGGTGTTCAATAAGTTTTACACAGAGGTGAACATACTTTGATCCTCTGGCTTCTAAATGGTAGTAATTTTTGTTTCCTACTGTTCAGAGGTAAACAATAATGGACACTGAAGTGTATATATAAAGACCCGACAAGGGCCGGTAATGGAATTCCTATTTAAAATCAGTGATGAATCAGCTACATCAATTCAATTCATCATGCTTCCGGTTTATGGGGATTACACATTGGACTGCGACAGTATCCAACGTTGGTTGCAGCAGCTGCAAAAAACACTAGACTTTCCAAATCAGGCCTCCTTTTCCTGGGATCAGTGCAGTGTCATTTTCATAGACTTCTTGAAATATGGTTCCACAATTAACAAGGAGCATTATTATTTGTCACTGGATAAGGTAGGACGTGCTCTCCAGACGACGTGCTCTTTCGGATTTCTTCCTGTTTGGTCGTCTGTACATTCACCTGCGAACAAAAGCATTCGACAGTGACAAAACCCTCATTTCTTGTGTGCAACAATGGTGTAAAAGTCAGCCACCTGAATTTTCTCAAAGTGCATTGCAGGCATGGAAAGAACATTGGACAAGATGTATCATAGCAGATAGAGGCTACATTGATTGCTATGGTCTTGTAGCCAAATGATCAAAGTATGTTCACTTAAATTTTAATCAACATATTGCAACTAATAACAATATTATAACCATCTATGCAAAGCTTATTGAACGTCCCTTGTATATAAGAATAACAAAATCAATATTAGAATAATAATAGAAAGGATATTAGAACAACAAATCTATTGTTGTACTAATTGCAATTCGTATAATATTTCGTTGCTTTTCTTTTATCTTGCTAGAAACATGGAAAAAGTTAGAACGAAGCCAGAGCAGTTGAAAAATTCAAGATACCTTGCATATAATGATTATAGTATTTAGCTCACTGAGGATATAAACACGTATATATAAAACTAACGCGAAAGGAATTTAGAATTGTTTTGCGATGACAGCTGAAGAAAAACTTCTCAGAATAGAACTTAGTGCTTTCTACAATTCCTCCGCACTCTCCTTGCATTTTTTGGTTATACGATCGCTTAGTGGTGAATTTGGTCTTATGTTAGATGAGGCTTAGCTACATCCTAAATTGGTGTACCACTGCCTGGGAAACTATGAATTATTTTAGTTTTATATCAGGGTATTCGAGAAGTTTCCGTACCCCGAGATGTAAGTATCACAGAACAATGTCAGCATAAGTATAAGTTATGAACCATATTGTTAGTGGCATATGTGTGGATGCACGAACGACCAAAAACAGGGAAAACAATTACACAGGTAATGACTGCGTTTAGAGATGGTTTTGGAAAGGATCTACTTCGTTAAGCAACCTTGCTCGATTGAGAGAAACGTATTTTGGCTTCAGGATGTGTCAAAGACAGGCCGTATGGTGAACGTTAGGAGACACGTGAGGAAATATGTGCTGCCGTCTCTTTTTGCTTATTTACACATGTTGCAAACCTGGTTAATACCTCAGTTATAAGAGAAGGGAATCGTATGTGCGTACAGCAGGACGGAGCTCCAGCCCAGTTTACTCTTCAAGTGCATTATTTCCACAATGAACACTTTCTAGATATCTGAACTAGGTGCGCGTTTCTCCATTTTCATCTCCATAGAAATGGCTTCCGCATCAAGCCCAGACCTTACAACACCAGAGGTCTATTTCTCAAAGCAGCAAGTCTTGTAATATATTTTTTACTAATCATAAAATATCATAAAGTAGAAACTCTTAAATAAAATTAAAAATCATTTCTAAATACTAATGATGATACCTGTAATTTGTCATTATCTCATGGTATATACAATTGTACAATATTTTATTTTGAAAATTTTTACACTAGTTATACAAGAGTAGTAGTTTTGAGAAATAGGTCTCAGATAACTTATTGTAGGGAATAATCAAATCACACGTCTCTCATTGTAGGTACGGGATAGATGAAGAATTACGTGAGAGTATGGAAGAAAAATTTCGAACGATAACTTCTCGGATGCCCCGCAACATGTTAAAGGGGGGACATAGAGACACATATACATCTGTGTGCACAGCACAATGAAGCACATACAGATACATAGTTCGTATGTAGCCCATGTTGCTCTCTATGATACTCAAACCTAAGGGTACAGGAACTTCTCGGGTATCTTATACAAGTGGTATGATGTATTCACTGAAATGGTACTTATAAAAAATTAGTCTAGTAGTCAGGTTTCAACTCTTAAAACGACGGTTGTCATTTTGCATAAAACTAACATGTCTTTTATTTCAGATGTCAATGAGTGTGAACAATCACCTTCCCCTTGTAAGTTCTCCTGCCAGAACACAGATGGTAGTTACATCTGCTCATGCCCACAAGGATACATTCTAAACCCCGATGGAGTGAGTTGTCGGGATCTTGATGAATGTGCTACAGGGCGTCATGTATGTACCCATGAATGTGTCAATACTCAAGGCAGTTACACGTGTACATGTCCTAAAGGTTACAACCAAGTTGGAGACCAGTGTATGGGTAAGTTAATTACATTTAATAGCAAGGTTAAATATTTTTTTCGTAATAAAACATTATAGTCAAATAACCGTTCAGATCTCGAAACACCAGTAATGAGAAAAGTAAAGCAACGGAATCTAATTCAGGACTTGTCATTCTACTATGCAATTAATCTAGAAATAAAACACAAAGAAATTTATCTTTTACTTTACAAGTTAAATATAGCTTCCTGTAGCATTGGTGAAAGAAAATTTAATTTATTCGAGTCCACTTAGGCGACTAATCTTCCCGAAATTTTTGTAACTTTCTTCAGCATATTACGATTATACGGTGGTTCAGTCGTTGAGAACTCACCCCTGATACCAAACCATGTAAGCTTAAACTAGGCAATTTTATGTCATTGAAGTTTCTTGGGTTTCACTCAGCTCCCATCCCCACTTCATCTTCATTTCAGCAAGTTATTATTTACTTGCATTAATTTTCTTGCATCTTTCTCCTTTCATATCTTTCAACATTTGTGCTATCTGGAAGACATCAACTCTAAATCTTACGAAAGATTAGAATACCCATATGTACAAATGTATGTCTAAATGCAAGTTACATAAATTTAATTTTGAAGTTCAATTATTTTGCAGTCTAATTTAATAATAAATGAAAAACTCACGCATATAAGACATATGAGTAACTAAAGTCACTTATATAGGCAGTGATTGCCTATATAAGTCAAATGATTATCATTTGATACAACTTGACTTGACGTTGCACGCAATTATTTGAAACAAGTCGCGTCAGTCAGAAGACGCGACGTACGAAGCAGACAGTTAGGAAATCTACTGGAGGCAAAGCTCCTCGAAAGCAGCTTGCCACTAAAGCTGCAAGAAAGAGTGCTCCCGCTACCGGTGGAGTGAAAAAGCCCCATCGTTACAGGCCTGGTACTGTGGCTCTGCGAGAAATTCGTCGTTACCAGAAGAACACTGAATTGCTTATCCGAAAGCTGCCCTTCCAACGGCTCGTTCGTGAAATTGCACAAGATTTCAAGACAGATCTTCGCTTCCAAAGCTCAACTGTCATGATTTTACAGGAAGCAAGTGAAGCTTATCTTGTAGGGTTTTTCGAAGACATCAACCTGCGTGCTATTCAAGCAAAGAGAGTCACAATCATGCCTAAGGACATCAAGCTTGCACGCCGTATCCGAGGGGAACGTGCCTAAGTTTGAAATTCTGGTATTTAGTTCAAAGATACAAGACAAATGATTTGTATTGTTCAATTTTACACACATGGACGAGAATATAATTCATTATCCAGATTTTGTAGGATTAGCAAAAATTTGTGTAAATTCTATAAGGTTTCCAATAAAGCTAACAATCCAATCCTAATCTGTACTCTGATTTTAATGCTTCAGCACGTATTGCTGGTCCAGCATTATTCGTGCTGAAACAAGTAAGAAATTGTAACTTTTTTGTTTAAATTATTTTTTTCTTTTTAATTTCAAATATGCGACAATGTATATAAGCATTAAAAAGAGCAGTGAAAAATTACAAATTAGAAATTACAAACGTACACAGCATTCTCATAAAATGTAGCATAGTATGGTAGACTACAATAGATTTTTCTTGGCCGAAAGGTCCAAATTATATCTTTTATATATGATTATTTCTATACAAGAATGATAAAAGATGATATGAAATTTGTACAGGCAAACGAATTTCAACTTTATGAACGAAATATATAGAGGTGGGCAGAAGATGCGTGTTACTTTTTGGCCCGTTTTCTTCTTTTCGCTCTGCTGGTTGGTCACATTAAGATCTATATGCTGAAAAACGTTGATAATGGTTTAAGTAAAAATTACCTATTTAGCACTATATATCGCCCCCAGAAAGCAGAAATATGCTAGCGCCAAAATGAAAATTTCTCAGGAGAGTATTAAAAACGAATGAAACTTTAATTAATTCCGATTCTTTATTTCTTCTAGAATTCAGTTTTCACTGCAAACCTTTCATGTTGTCTCCACTTGTCTCCTTTCTGTACAACATTAAACATGAAATGGGTAGTCAGGATATGCACTTAGTTGGAAATTAAGAAAAGTGGCGCTTAGCACCTTTCTACTTTCTGGGGGCGATATATATATTAAAATTTCGGTTTCACCAGTGAACAGAATGTATTTTAAGTATAATTCATAAGGTTCAAATTTCCTTGCTTGTACAAATATACATATCATGTTTTGCCAACCTTGTATAGATAAAGGTTTTTTTTTTCTTTCTTTAAATCGGAAAACGTGAAATCATCTATAAAATAAAATGAAGCTTTTAACAATACTTTTTGTATTACCTATTTTCAGTTATTCTTTTGTCTCAGCTGGTAGGTGATTCTAATTCCTTTAACTGCGATTTGTATTATAGTCATGTTTATCAGAATTCTTTTGAAATTCATTTCAGTATTCCCTAATTGTAGATAATACTTGGTATATATATATATACACTTGACATTGTTAATCCCCAGTTTTCTGAAAAGCCCACGACTGTTTTTACGATAAGTTGAATGTATGGTATTTCTTATCACTATTTTTTGCAAACAAAAAACTTTATTTTAGTTCCGATGAGGTTCCCCACAACACTATGCCATGTATGGTATTCGAATTTTTTTTATAAGAAGGAATAGTATATTGATAGTGTAGATTGATTATCTAACGTAGGTACTAATAATCTGGTTGTGTATGTTGGTGGGGCTAATTTATTACAAAGAACTTTTATATTTTCATGCCATTTGATTCTGTAGTCAATAGAGTCAATAGTTATACCTAGAAATATTGCTGATTACACAGCTTCACAACTTGCATTATATATTGTGATGCAAGGAAGGTGATGTATAACCTGTCTTCCAGAACTGAAAAACAGACATTTGGTTTTTCAGAGTTCAGCATTAATTTATTTTGATAGAACCAGTTTTTAATTGCTCAGCGGTAATATTTATTTTTCTTTCAAGTTCTTTACACGTATCTGATACTATAATATTTATGTCGTATGCGTAAAGTGTAATTTCTTCTTCTGTAATGCTAGAGGAAAAACACAAGAAACAGTAAAGAACCTAGCACTGATCCTTGAGAGACACCTTTCTCGTTAGGTTGTGGTTTAGACATAATATTTTGAGTATGATGAGAAGGGAGTTGAGTATTTTGTTTTAACAACGTGTTGTCTTTGTGACAAATATGATTCGAGCCACAAGTTGGCTACGCCTCTTATGCCATACCTGTTCAACTTTCCTAAAAATATATTATGATCTACACAGTCAAATGCCTTACTTAGGTCACATAGTATGCTTACAGGCAGTACCTTGTTATCCATATCCATATGGATTTTGTTTAAGAGTTTATAAATAGCGGTTTCTGTTGATTTATCTTGCAGAAAGCCATGTTGAGCACTCGTAATCATTCATCTTGAAGAATGCTTGTATTCTATTATACATTAATTTTTCAATTATTTCTTAGATCTTATATGATAAGCTTATCGGTCTGTAGTTATTCAGATATTGCTTCGAACCCTATTTATAAATCGAAATGATCAGTGACGTTTAAAGACTGAGAAAATATTCACTGTTGAATCGACTTACAAGGAGTGTTCAAATGAAAAGGTATGAAACATCGTACAAACCAAACCGTTTGAAATAGGAATATGCCGCTTTGGGAGATCGTAGTGCAAAATCTAGGCAAAAGAACGTAGTTTTCGGCATGGTTGTACGCATGCGCAGGTGTCCCTCCCATGGCGCAGCAGAGAATCAGGCAGTTGTGTGTTCCGTCCGATTGACGGGCACTGCGTATAAGGAAATCATAGCGTTCACATGGAAAAATCCGACGATTGAGGAGCAGCGAGGTGTTGTCGAATTCCTTACTGCGGAAGGGGTTAAACTGGCCGATATTCATCGCTAGATGGTGGCCATATATGGGGTAAGCTGTGTGTCCGACAAGTCAGTGAGAAAGTGGAGTGCCCGTTTTCGTAAAGACCAGGAGAGTTTGAGTTTGAGTAATGACCAAAAACCAGGCAAGGCACAAAAAAAAAAAAAAAAAAAAAAAAAAAAAAAAAAAAAAAAATGCTGTGCCCTCTGTGCCCTCAGCAAGCAAGGTGATAGTCACCGTCTTTTTCGATGTCCGAGGTCCGATACTCATCGAATTCCTCCAGCACGGAAAACCATTAACATTGACGTGTACTGTGTGACACTCCATAGCCTACGTAAGTCCATCAAGAGTAGACAGCCTGGGCTGCTCACGGAGGAAGTGAATCTGCTCCACGATAACGCTCTCTCGTCCACACGTCTCCCAAGTTACACAAAGTGTACTAGACAAGTACAAGTGGGAGCAGCTTGAGCGTTCGCCCTACAGACCGGACTTGTCGCCCTCCGACTTCCATCTGTTTGGTCCGCTAAAAAAAATATCTCAAAGGAAAGCGCTTCAACTCGGACGACGAACTAAAGAACACAGTGGGGGATTGGCTGCTGTCACAGCAATAGGAATTCTGGAAACAGGGAATCTTTCGGTTCGTGAAACAGTGGGATAGTTTGTTCATGCTTCTGGTGATTACGTTTGAATACAGACTTCCATTATACCCACAGTATCGTTTCGTACCTTTCCATTTGAACATTTCTCGTATTTATAATATTGGAAAAAAGGTTAGCTGTGAGATGAATACATTTCTTGAGAATATGAATTTAAAAAAAAATCCTTCGTGAACTATCTTTAACAGTATTCATTTTCTATATACATTATATTCTTAAGAATAATTAAAAATTTTATTTGCTATCCCATTCTAATGTAGACATTGATGAGTGCGTCGAACAAACTGGTGTTTGCCCACCTCCAGGAACATGTATTAATACTTTAGGCAGCTTCAGATGTATTTGTCCTCGAGGATTAAAATTGGATTCTACCGGAACTTACTGCACAGATACTGATGAGTGTACAGATGATTCTAAGTGTCAATATGGTTGCCAAGTGAGTATTGATATTTGACAATTTAATGTATTGATGGATATTCTTAATTTTAAATGTTTTTTTTCTTGTATTTATAAAAAACAAGTGGAATTTGAGATGCTTTATATGATTTTGAAATAGGAGACGTTTCTAATAAATGCGCACAAATACCATGTAATTGGAGAAACTATATTTTTGTGGTTTTCTTGTGACAGAAATAGAAAAATAAACAGAAAGAATGACAGAAATTACGTTGTTATATATGTAATTACGTGATTATTTATAATTATGGGGCTATATACAGTGTCTTCTCATAATATATAGCAATAGGTTTAAATTTGTTCCCATGATTGTCCTGAAAATAAGATTGAGAACATTACTATATGGTAGAAATAATCACATAGATTTCTTATTGTAGCTGAGCGAAAAGCTTGGTACTAATTAACAACCTCATTCTGTTATTAAACATAGCAAGAAACAGAATAAACGTTATAGTTGTGCAAACTTCTGTATATAAGCCAAGATACTAACAGAATGTATAAAAATTTTCGAAAGATTTATACAAGTCCATTATTAAAAGAATACAGGACCGGCTCTACTATATGTGCAACATGTGCATTTGCACGTGGTGGCAAGTTTCGACGGGCGTCATGACATCTGTCATAACTATATTATTTAAAATAAATATTTCTTGCTGGAAACATACTTCATGATGATTATAGTTAAATTTACAAAGCTGGTCTTATATTTGAATACTACATTTATAATTTTCGCTTTAGTTGCATTAGTTTAAGGTGACATGGACAGTGCTAAAACAAATGGTCAAACAAATCCCAGCATGAATTATTTGATTGTTGTCAAATACATAAACTCGATTCTCGAACAGTAGCAAACACCTGTTCCATTTAGTTAGTTATCACAGTTTTGATATGAAAACTAGTCTTGTTTTTGTCACAAGCAAGTTCCTTATCATTAAAGGTGGAAACAATTTTTTTTTAAAACAAATGTAGAAAGAAAATCAATAAAAGATGTAATTGCACTGGAATTGTAAACTAATATATTGAGATTGAAGTTCGATATTGAATTCTATAAAATGGATTACCATCTTTCCTCTGCAGATGTGTTTATTTTATGTTTCAGTAACATAACAGATTATTATTTAAAAAACAGACACAAAGATTAGGCCTTTCTGAATGCGAGCGCTCTTTCTCTCCCCTTTGTTGGTCTTGATGGGGTAGCATACTTAAAATCGTGGCTTTTAACATTTGTTCTTTCTGAAGAAAGGGAAGGGGTGGCAAATGACGTCCTTGCACGAGGCGGTAAATTACATAGGGCCGGCCCTAAAAAAAAAAAAATTTTCATTGTGACTTCTATTGAAACAAATCACATCACTAAAATCTCAAAAATAAATATAAACATCCCAAATTTGAGTTTTTTGTTGTGTGTGTGTGATCCCGTAGACAAATACATTTTAAAATTTCAGCGTCCTCAAGATAGAATAAAGTGTGAAATTAGAAATGCATCCAAGCGTAGGCACGTTTATCTTTGGCACGGGTGCTAGTTCAAATATCTCAACTTTGAGGCAGTTTTTCTCGTGACCCCATGAACAGAAGTTTAAATAAACTTCCATTGCATTCAGTGTCATCAAATAGGCATATAAAAACGGAATTAAAAAATTGTACAAGTGTGAGCACTTTTACTTGGTAGTTCTTTTACGAGTACATAAATATGTAAACAAGGAATAAATAAGATATCAAGGTATTTACTGTGAATATGAGTTCAAAAGCAGTTGGAGGCTTATAAATTTGGAATATATTTACCAGTGTTTCAGAAACCTATAAGTAGTTTGTAGTTTTTGAAAATTTATGAAACTAGCAGAAGTGCCCGTTTTTAGCATAGACTGAAGAGTATGAAATCTGCGACACAGTAGAGAAGTGTGGGATGTCTAATTTGAGGGGCATGTGAGATATTCTATACTTTTTGAACCTCAAGAACATGTGAACTCCTCCAATCAACCCAAATCAAAAATTGAAGAAAACGACTTCGTACACGATTGGATCTGGTGAAGATAAATCTTTGCATAAAATTGGGTGGTTCTATGTGAAAATCTAATGACAGACACATCACACATTACATTATATTAAGGATTAAGTAAAGCACGAACGAAATGATGAAAATGTATATTGTTGCATACATCCATGAACATTTCATAGACTAAGTAAGTATTCTTAGTTACTCTGCTAGGCTTTTCTGTTATGTGCATATGAAGAAATAATAATTTTCATACATTTGAAGTTAACGAAATGTGACATTAAAATTATATTTTCATGTTCTGCTTCTTTCTTCTTCCTCCAGAATTTGCTGGGAGGTTATCGGTGTGCTTGTCCGGATGGTTACCTTCACCACCTGTACTACAATCAATGTGTTGATGATAACGAATGTACGCAGTCTCCTTGTGGCGCTGGTGGTAATTGTTTCAATACAATAGGAAGTTATCGGTGTGGATGCCCTGATGGCTATCAGTTTGATACAGCTTTATTGGTTTGTGTTCAAGTAAGTACATAAATTGCCTTTTTCTTTTTGTGCTTGTTTTTGATATATCTGATTACAAAACAATATATATGTTCCATATTCAATTCTATGTACTCTCCTGTTCTGTTTATATACGTATATCAAGAAAATGAGTATCTCATAATATAAAATTATGATATTATTTTAATTTGAGCGAGAGAAGGAGTTTTAAAGTAAGATGAAGATTTAATTCGTTTCCTTGTCCTTGAACATTTTGAAGCAAGCAAATATTGGGATAATCTCATGCCTTATAGCAGTGATCGCCAAACCGTCGATCGCAAGCTACCGGGGACATTTCAGATAGATCGCGTTAACTCTCCGGTTGGCTAACGTTGATTCCTCCACTGAGCTGACGCTAACGACAGGGGACGCCGACCACAACTGCTTCTTTCTGCCGTGCAACTGCATTGTCAGCCTCATCTCATAGTTGATTGTATATGCGTGGGATCGTGCAAGTTATGTTTTTCATGTGTATATTAGACATTTGCTAATTTGGATAATTTGATTTCATATTAACTAGAAATGTAAGTTTATAGGAGATAAACCAATGTAAGATTTTTTTTTAAGTTTGTAGTTCTTTTGGTTGCTAGCTCACAGTAGGATTTAAAGGGTACGGTAGCTCAGAAGCTTCATAAGTTTGGCGACTACTGCCTTATAGGAAACATACATGAAGTTTTATGAAGTTTTACTTGGAATATATTTCTTAAATTTATCGTGAAACATGCTTTTATAAGCTAAGGGAGTAAATTCAACCCCATAATCTTTAAAATATCTTAATTCTAAACAATAGTGATTGTTGATAAGCCTTATAGGCAATACACGCCACGCAAGTTATGATCGAATATATTTTGAATGTCTCAACTTCTTAATTGAATAATTATTATTTATATTTTGATATTCAAATTGAGTTACTTTATACATTTGTTTTGTATTCGTTTTTACTCGTATTCATTTTTATATCTTACTCTTTGGGTCCCACTGTTTTATTCGTATTCTTATTCACATTTTCCTATTATTTTACTTTCGTATTAATTTTATTCACGATTTCCTGTTCCATTGTCCCTTGTATACTCTTTAGGCTACTTGCGGAAAAAAATTTGGAAGTTTCTGATGTAAGAATGTTAACATTAATAAGTAATCTTAAGAAATAGTAGTATCAACCAGATTTATTGTACTCTCCATGCAGAAAACCAACAGGTTTTAACATTTTATAAATAGTCGTGTGCTTAAGATTACAATAGGACATCTCTGATGCCGTGTCGTGACAAAACGCTGTAACTTTGGAGGAGCAGTTTTGCGAAAAAGAGCCGCAAAGTTTTCATCCGAAAATGTGATCTGTATCGTGTAAAACCAGTGTATCTTGACTTTGGAAACACGTGGTTACATGTAATGTTACGTAAATGCATGTTGTGTGATTAAATTTGGTGAAAATTGATTGGTTGACCATTATTGCCTAGTTACACTGGTTCTACACGATACAGATCACATTTTCGGATGAAAACTTTACGGCTCTTTTTCGCAAAACTGCTGCGCCAAAGTTACAGCGTTTTGTCACGACACGGCAGTCTGGGAAATGTACGTCTGATCATTCCATTCTTAGACCAAGCATTTTCTATGAATCTTCCATTCCTTTTAGCACTAAAAAAATACCAATCTTTTATTCAATCGACCTATCACCTTGAAGCATGTGTTCCCAAGTTTCTTTCTTCTACCTTCAAAACCACTGATACATTTCACACCTGACTATAATTTCTGATTACTTGTCCTGTGTTACTTATCCATAGAATATTTATTATTAAATGTTTCTTACATTCACAACACAGGTGAGTTCTGGATGTACTGGTAGTCCTTGTGCTTTCGGATGTACACCTTTAGGCAACAATGGGTTTACATGTGGTTGTCCAACTGGCTATCAGAGAATTGGCCAAGTAAGTGTTTTATTGTTTCATACCTCGTTTGAATTTGGAACGAAATGCAAAGCACGAAACAGTATACATAAAGTATAAGATCATAACTGATGTATAGGAAATAATATAAATTTTGATTTGAGACACAAAAAGTGTTGAGCAGTACCAATGCATTTAAAATGATAAAAGTATTAAAAAAAAAAAAAAAAAAAAAAAAAGATTAAACAATTAGCGGATATACTTAATTCGTTGAAGTTCTCACTTTAGTAATTCGAGACAACAAAGTAAAAAGATTTTTCAAGAAAACATTTATTTAAAAACAATCTGAGAGTATCTTGGTATAGGAGATATAGGTACAACTTAAACTGTATTTAGATACAAACACAATTTTAAAGTTGTACCTAAAGGGAGTGGCCTGTATTATTAGAGCGTAATCTTGTAATATTAAATATTGTAAAAACTTTTATGACTTGTCTTCTGATATATCACTTAGACATGACAAACTTTATAGAATACAAAACAGTAACATAATTTAGGTATAATATTGTTTAAACATGACTGCGTAAAAAGTTTATCAAATACAATATAATAATATAATTAATAGATGCAATTGTTAAACATAAGAAACCATAGTTTCAAAGTTCTGTTATGAATATAATTTATTGGTCGTGTTGATTCCCTTAAAGTTTATTAAATTATGGCACTCAGATACAATTTATTAAAAATATTATGTAATCATGCCATGCAATATGAACGCATACGAATAACTTATACAGTATACATGAATAGATATACATTATATATTTCTTCTGCAGGGTCATTGCTTGTCTACAATCAATCCACCAGCATATGGTGAAGACATTGGAAATGTACCTACTTTCCCAATTGACCAAGATCCTTACCATGTGCCCGAAGATAGATTGATCTCAACGGAAGGTTGTTTTACCTGTAAGGTATGTACTGTTGTGAAATACTTCACCACATGTCATACTGTAGTATAAAAATTACTAGTCTCAGTGCCGTTAAATGTTGAATTGTTAATGGAGCAACAGCGATGAAGTTCAAAGTTACGTAATATTCATTCCATTACAATTTAATAACAGAGATCTGTTATTACTAACATACTTCCTTGTTCGACAGACTTCGGTTTATTTTTCTCTATTTTTTCCCTATAATTGTTACTGTTTATGTTGCAGCATTATAGTGTATCACAGTATCAAATGGTGGCCTGTAAAGTCAGTGGCTGTAATATCAAAAGTGTGTTTGAAAACGCAGGCATGCTCCATACTCCGAGTATTTCAAAATTAGAAAATGAAGGCAAGAAAATATCTTCTTACCTATTTTCCTTTTTGTGTGTGTGTGTGTGTGTGTGTGTGTGTTTGTTTGTTTGTTTTGTTTTAAGTGTGTATTCGCTTTTATTACTATAACATTCAGGTGCTATTTACTTCCAAACACAATGAACGATAACTGCTCAACGTAGGTTTAAAAATTATTTCAATACAAAACTTCAACATTGATTTTATTGAATTGGAAGAGAAATATAATATACACTGTAAGAAATAAGGTATATTTTAATAATGACGTATGTTCCATTTTATTTATGGAATTAAAAACAAAAGCACTATCTCATTATCCAGCCACACTTGCAATAAAACAACACAACAATGAATGGTATCTGGGCGTATGTAGTATCTTTATGTTCAAATTTAGGAAAATGAAAATGTTTTCATTTTCCTTTCCTAGCAAATATTCTTAAATTATAACAACTGTAAGTATATGAAATGCAATCCAGTTTGGTTATGGCGGTTTATTCCTTCAATTTGGTTTATTCCAATAATTTTCGGGTTGGCAAATCTGGTTTTCTCACTCATAGTTTTAGATAGAAACTTACTTGCATAGTGAAGGAATGGAAGATAACCTAATGAAGATAAATTGAATCAGTGAGTGGAAAAAGGAGAACATTCCACGATAGCGTACTTTTGGTAAACGGAAAACAAAACCGCATATCAGAAATACCATCGCTTGTACAAAAATTTTTGTATGGAACATTTGTACCAACTTTCATTTCCCAAAATACCAAAAGCGTACTGAGATTGGATATTTACTTATGCAGAAATTACTATCGCGCAATGTTCTTAATTTTTGAAATATTCTCCTTTTTCCACTAACCGATTCAATTATGATTTTGATTTATTTTTCCGTTTTTTTGACCATTAGAACGTACATGTAGTAGTTACTAGCAAATGTTTGGTATCGCTTCACACACAATTTCAGTTCAATTTTCTCTCACCCAGAGGTGTGATTCTTTGTACTTCTAAGGCTCATACTCAAATTGGGTTATTTCTTCTGAAGTACATGTATTAAGTTGGAACATACTTTTATTAATAACTGTGCAAATGGCTCAGATCGTTTCATGGTAACATAAACGCACACTAAGACATATATATTGATAAAATGAACAAACGAACAACAGAATTGCCCATGAACCTACCAATTTTACTAATTACAATAGCTGTATTATTATTATGATAGATTACCAGGAAGGTACTGATTGATGGAGTAGAAATCTCTTTACAGACTTCAAAATCTTAGCATCACTCTCTATGTTTGGGATATAAATGGTGGTTTATTGGATGTCTTTATTTACGTGATGTTTTGCGTATATGGATGCTCTACACTGGTGGTTTCACTATCAACAATTGATTTACTCTAATATCGTTGGCGTTAGAAAGTCTTTCTTTGTTACAGAATTAAATTATTAAATGTTGAATGTTGATGTGTTTCAGGTAAATGGCAGAGGACGTAGCAAGAGATCTGTGAATGAGAGTTTTCCACAGGAGAATCGCTTCACTTTAAGGTGGGATGGTAAGATTATTAATGCCACGCTAACGGAAAATCAACCTAAGCAGGGGTATTATTCAGTTGTACACCACATTCATCAGGTACGCCCATTTCCTGAGTTGTTTTAATTGAAACTTTCAAATACATGTTATCCATTGCACTCCGTAATTCGTACTAATAATTAGTTTTCATAGAAAAACAGATTTAGCTTTCCTGTTACATTTATATTTTTCAGAATTTAATCATAAACCAGACAACTTAAAAATAGGATTGTCATAGACCTGACAAGCCACGAAAAGTTAGAACTATTTATTAGTGAAAATTAAAATCTAAGTCAAACTAAAGTTTTCGTTATACAGGGTGATTCAAAAACGGGACATTTTGAAAATTAAATAATTTCATGAAAACATTTTTTTTTAAATATTTGTCTCATTTAATAGTAATAGTAATGCTATTTTAGAATACACACAGTACAATTTAGTTTTTGAAGATCAAGATAATCTTTTGAAGCATTAATTCACAAAATCGTCGTCGCATAACATGATCGTTGGGTTTCAGTTCCTGGATGATCTGCAACTTGTATGGATGATATTAACAAAAATAATACCATATAATAAGCAATAATCTTAATTAATAACCGAAATCTGGCACAAATCAAAATATGTACATTCTTCAAAAAATAACATAGAAAGAGAAATTTCTGCATCGTTCTCATTAAGATAAAAAATTCAATATTAAACTCTAGTCAAAGAAATTTAGGTAAAACTATTGAATAACTACAATTTATGCAATAAAAATAATTACAATAGTTGAAAATGCTGAATATCTAATATCCCAATTCCGTAAAGCAGCGTTCATTTGGAGTGCATAAACTATACAGTTTACTGATATATGCTATAGGATGCATATCTAATATTTAAAAGATAACAACATATTACCTTATATCCTATAATAAATTATAACACATAAGCCAATAAACCTTGAAACAGTATTTCAATGATGTAATGTAAGATGTTTTTTGTCTTTTTAACTTTTTACAGTCTCGTTTTAAAATCTAGTTGATCAACTCTCTCGTCCGAATAGATACTTTGTCATATCTTCATGATCAAGGCTGACTTTTTTCAGCCGAAACATTGAAAATAAAATAACACTAGTTTGCACATAGAAGATATAGTGAAATACAATTGTTTTAGTTTGTGTAAATTCTTAATTTATGTAGCCAAACAGAAAAAATAAACTAAATAGAATTATTTGGAAGAAATATATTATTAATATTGATTATAAGTATTGGAATCATAATTGTTCACATAGCACATGTAAATAAGTCGCAATTCTCTGTATAAATAATTTATAGAAACAATAAAGACTCGCCTTCTAAAAAGAAACATCCACCATATGTATATATTTGTTAATGAAAGAATTTGTCCGTATTTTTTCTTACTCGTTATTTTTTAGAAACGTTTGTTCATGAGCATTTTCACTCGTTTTAAAAATCTAATTTCAACTCTGCGAAGAGGTATATAATCAGAAGTTTTACTTAAATCATTGAAGTTTGAAAATGATTATAATTTATGGATACATATATACAGGATGTTTCAAAAAAACACCGACAATGTTTGGGAAGTGATTCCTGACTTCAAAATAAGACAAAGTATGTGCATTATCCAATTATACATGTTTCAGAATCCGACGTTACTTCCGCAAAAAAAAAAAAAAAAAAAAAAAAAAAAAAAAATTATAGAGGTAGTTGGTGAGTACTTCAAATTTTATATCCGTAGACAAACTCCCTCTATAAAAATCGTTGCATGGGTACCACAGGATTCTGAAACATGTATCTTTTGGATAGCGCACACATTAGTTCCTAAGGGAAATACTGACCCGCCTACGGTAGGCCCCATAGTGTTGGAGCTATGGACCTTTAAAGTTCAGTTTTTCATGTTTTCGGCAGCCTATAACTCCGAAATAACGGGTTTCTGCACCCAGGTTGGTCTATACTTTTTGTCTTATTTTGGTGTCATGAATCCCCTCTTAAACGTTGTCGATGTTGTTTTGAAACACCCTGTATATATTTGCGTATTTGACCTTTCATATATGTTATGTGAAGGCTGCAGAAGTACTGCATGATGATTGTGACATGGATACCTTACATATACCCTTCTAATAGGCCAATAGAAAACTTTTATTATTCAGTACTGATTATGCTTATTATTATTATTATTATTATTATTATTATTATTATTATTATTATTATTATTATTATTATTATTATTATTATTATTTTATTATTATTATTATTATTATTATTATTATTATTATTATTATTATTATTATTATTATTATTATTATTATTATTATTATTATTATTATTATTATTTTCCCATTTTCATCGTATTAGCATAACATATTGCAATGCGAATTGAAATTATTATATTTAATGCATGTGATGAAGAGTTTAAAATTCGTTCAGTTCAGATTCATATATTTTTATTCCAGATTCAGAAACGTAGTTTACACAGGAAGCTTAAGAAGCATAAACACGATGATGAGCAGATTATCCTAAAGATAAGTTTGGCTCAAACAAAACATCGGATGCGAATTATCAAACTACAGCCAGCAGTCAGTTACTTAAAGGTAAGAGTTTAGAAAACGAAAAATTACACAGACACACACAAAAAAACAAAGTTATGTGCAATGGACCCCAGGGTATGGATTCCATGTATTTTGGTACACAGAATCCAAATTTCGAAACCCTTCAGGACGATTGATCATGTCAATTTTGTTTTGCGATCGTTTTGGGGTTTCGAAATTTGGATTCTGTGCACCAAAATACATTGAATCTATACCCTGGGGTCCATTGCACAGAACTTTGTTTATTTGTATGGCTGTCTTACGTATATTCTTCCTATGCAATATCCTTAAAATTTTTCGTCCATAAAAAAAAAAAAAAGAAAAAAAGAAAAAAATGGCACGGTCGATTGTCTTGGGGTTTCGAAATTTGGATTCTGTGCACCAAAATACATTGAATCTATACCCTGGGGTCCATTGCACAGAACTTTGTTTATTTGTATGGCTGTCTTACGTGTATTCTTCCTATGCAATATCCCTAAAATTTTTCGTCCATAAAAAAAAAAGAAAAAAAAGAAAAAAAAGAAAAAAAGAAAAAATGGCACGGTCGATTGTCTTGGGGTTTCGAAATTTGGGTTCTGCGTAACAAAACACATCGAATCCATACCCTGGGGTCCGCTGCACATAACTTTAATTTTTATTTATTTATTTATTTATTTTATTTTATTATTTTTGTGTGTGTGTGGCTGTGTTATGTTTTTAAGATTTACTTCATACAACAATAATAATAATTTTCATTTAAAATAAGTATACGGCTACCGTGTCGCATACTACGGAATTTTATTACGTAAATTACAGAATTCTGTAAATATTCCTGATAGTCTATCAATATTGGTTTTGAATTATGTAATTCAACTCTAATAATGAGTAAATGTCAATACAGAGGTTTCCCAAAACTTCAGTAGAAACATTTACTGCTCTGATTCTCCAACATTAGTGTTCTTGAAAGCATATCACAAGCTCTTGAAAGTGAAGTTTAACTTGACATAGGAAAGCTTGAAACTTTGAAACTTTTAACATAGTTTGGCAGCTGTTAATAATTTAGGATAGAGTTATTTGTTTTCATGAACTAGAAGAATGGAATTAGAATTACATTTCTTTTAATTTAATTACGTACATAAAGTTTCTGTGTGTAATTATTGTTCGTTTCCACTTATCACTTTATCAATATTAGTTTATGAATATTTTTATTTCCATCTAATAATAATAATAATAATAATAATAATAATAATAATAATAATAATAATAATAATAATAATAATAATAATAATTGAAACTAATGGGAGGATTGTGTATGTATGTATGCATGTAATGTTTAGCCATCAATAACTTCAAAACTGCTAAATTATTTCCAATTGAAGTTTCAAGATTTGAAAGAATCCTCGTGGCTACGTCGTGGGCGTTCGCGTCTTCGGTACAAGAAATGCGGGTTCGATTCTTGCTGGGAGCTTACGTTGTCCGCAGTGATGTAATGCAATTTTTTTTAGGGTGGGTATACGCTTTATTCCTTGTTACACACACACATCAACATACATATATATAGGGTGTCTCATAATTACTATTATAGGGCGTGGGATTTGAAAGCAGATAGAGAAACATGCAAAAACAAGTTTATTATACCGAACACGAAAGCGGCATCCTTTCCGAGTTATGAGCGCGGGAAAGTGCTGAAAATTGAACTTTGAGCGTTAACACGTTCAGCCCAACATCTGATAGTAATGAAGAAGCTATACTTTTCCAAAATCACGACGTGAGCCACTGGTGGCGTATGCCATTCTTCCTACAGCATATTCATAATATCGTATTCAATATATACACTTAACACAGTGCAATAATATAGAAAGTCCGTAACACTGTTCTATTTTTCTAACTAAAAGCCCAAACAATTTATAACCGTGAATAAAGATCGTGTACTACCGGTGGTGCACGTCGGGAAGCGCAAAGACTAATAGTCGTAGAAGAAGCAGTAGGGTGAATTTCAGAAGAAACCTTAACCTGTATTTTCGAAAAATGTCACGTTCAAAATGTTCAGGAAATTACGCAAGATTTCATTAAACCTTGTCCCATTCAATACTCAATTATCTATTTTCCGAAAAACAAAATTTTTTTCAAAAAAACGAAAAACGAAATTTCCGAAAACCGAAAAACAGATTTTTCAAAAAAAAGGCCATACCCAGTGGCGTATTTACCATGTTGTTTCGCGGGGGCTTTGCTAACTTTTGGAGGGGGCTTTGCCTGAAAATGTGAAAATTCTGCAAGATATTTCATATACTTTACTATAGTATGATTTCGGGGGCGGGGCTTAAGCCCGGAAGCCCCACTCCTAAATACGCCACTGGCCATCCCTATTCTTGTGGTTGTTTGTCGGAGTTGATTCTCGCATAGTCGCTTGTGTTCCATTGTGCATGTTTTCCAAAATCTGCTGTTTGGAAGCCATCTAGAAATCTTCTCTTGTCCTTCTTGCTTTCAAAGATTATTTTCACTCCATTATTGGGGTTTAGGTGATTTGTAGTTACTTTTGTGTTGGGAAGTCGTTGCATAATCGCTTTTTTTCAGAGCCAGTGGTCCTGTCTTCTGTGGGTCTGCGTTAAAATGGCCACTGAATTGTTTTCTCTCTCTCTTTGTGACCAGTATTGTCTGTCGATCGTTGAGTTTTCTTCTGAATATTATTTCTGATGTGTAGTTATTTCAGTGGATAGCACTCCGTTTCTCTCTATAGCATGGTTTTCTTTTCCTTTCTGTCTGGCTTCTTCCTGTTAATCTTTACATCTATCTTTTTCCTAATTTTGTCTTGGTTATGCAATCTTCGTGAGTATGGCTTTATGGTCATATCTGTGTAGCAGCAGTTGTTCTCAGCCATTTTTTTGAGTATTTCTTTGTCTACTAGTAAGTGAGCAGTTACTTCGATCCCTTAGTGTAGGTGATTTGGCGGCATATAGACAGAGTTAAGTGATCCCGTAGCTGGAGAGAAGGTTGCTCCCTTTCAGGGGATTTGCGTCGACTTCTCTGGCGATAGCTGGAAAGGCCTCCATTGTTTTCCTCTATTCGTTGGTTGGTCTTCTACGTGTAACATCTCTTGTCTGTTTTTGCTTAGAAGGCTTCTATTCTTTGTGTGCCATGATCATTCCTGCATGGGCAAGCTCGGTCACTCAAGAGGAACAGGGGAGCTAATGGTTAAACTTCTCCGCTCGGTTTGCTTGACGTCAATACTGTCAGGAAGGGAAATCTCTTTTGTAAGGTGGCTCTAATAAGAGCCGGATGATACTACTCTTATAACAACGGCACGATCCCTTAACCTTGTCTTAGTCAATCGTTGCAGTCAATATTCTTTGCGATTTAAGGGTCTTAGGCGGACGCAGTGTGGTCACTTATCCTGCTGCCGCTTGTTTCCATAGACTGCAGCTTCACTCTCTCGGAGTGGAGCAATTGCACTATGGTGAAACCGGAGGTGCGGGCATGTATATATGGTGACTATTTATGGGCGGAGCTATGAATCGGGAGTTGTGTTTGGCTGAGGGATGCTAGCTCTTAATTGGCTATCATTGTGGCTACGAGATATTACTTCGTTGATTTTTGTTTGTTTGTTTCTGTAAAGGGCAGACCAGATAGAGCTGAGTTAAAACCAATTATCTTAGAACGTTCCTTTCATGTGAGATAGATACGGATTTCCTTCTGTAGTCTATTTATGGCGTTTTTTATGTTAGGACTCGGTAGTTTCTTATGCATTCGGTGATGTTATCTGTTTTCTTGGAATTTATGAATGACGAAATCTGGAAGACTTTCTTCTGTGGGGTTAATTTTTGATGTCGGGATGTGCTTCTGTGTGGCTTCTTGTAAGGCTTTAGTGTGGCACTGATTGGCGGCTTCCATGGATTCTGGAGTATTGGGTATTTGAAGATCTTGTATTTTGTTATCTATCGCCATCTGGTATTCAACCCAGTTCGTTTTGTGATACACGGGTATGGTGTTATTGTTTCTGCTTTTCATGTGTTTCTTATATATCGTGTATGTAACTATGGCATGGTCAAATCCTATTGCAAAGTCTATGGTATGGCACTTGGTAACTGGATGCATATGTCGCGAAGTGAGCATTTGGTGTCTTATTTCTTTTGGTCTTCTTGCTCTTCCCCATTGTCTTTATTGAGACTATTCCTTTCACGCGAGATAGCTATGGCTTTATTGTTCTGTCCCAAAAATTGCTGCATCGACTACTATGGTGGTATTTGTAAAATAAATTCTATGTTCTTTGCATCGTTGTTCTATTGTACGTTCAGTTTGTACTAAGTATAATCTGCCACATTCACATGATATACCCTATACATTAGGAGTGCGCAAGTGAAGGTCGTCTTTCAATGATTTGATCTGATGTTGGCCGGAGGTTTATGAATAACTCTTATATTGTCTGACAAGGCAACTATTCTGCTGAGTTTGCCGGAGGTGCGGCCTTTGGATAGGAATTGCATTTGATATTTCTTCATTGATTTTCAGTTCGGTTTCTCTCTGTAATAAGAAGAAATAAATCCACTTTATGATTGTAATCGGTAGATTGGCCAGCATGTGAATTAATCCATCATGCCACACGGTATCAAATGCACTGCTTAAGTCACATAAAAGGGCTCCTGGTTTATGTTTCCTTTTGATAGCAATTTGTGCTTGATTATACTGATAATGTGTTGCATGGTGTTGTGTATAGGTCTGAAGCCTGCTTGATTTTTGTTCGGTTGTCCACCACCCATCATATATTCATGTATTCATTTACCATAATTTTTTCCGTTACCATGGCGAATGTAGCTGTTAAAGTGATGTGTCTGTAACATTTCGATTGGTTGGAAAGTTTTCCAGGTTTGAGAAAGATAGTGGTGTGTGTCTGTTTCCAGGATGAAGGTATGTATCCTGTTCTCAGCCTTGCATTGTGGCGTTCTGTGAGTTTGTGGGTAAAATTCTCAAGCGATTTCTTTGTGTATGGTAGCAATCTTACCTTGGCCTGGGGCTGTGCATCTTTTCCTTCTGAGTAACTCACTTACTTCTCTGTGGGTTATCTCACTGAGCAGTATGTCATGCTCCCCTATGTGTATATCTGCTTTATCAGCTTCGATCACGTTGAACTGGTGGTGCGTTTTATTTTTTACTTTTTCGGTATGATTTGCTATTGTTCGTTGTTGTTTAGTACAATTTGCCGCATATTGGTTCCTCATTATGTCTTCAAAGAATTGCAATTGTAGTAGTCATTACTGTTTCTTTGCGTATGCTGACCGAAGTCTGACACTTGAAATCCATCAAAAGATAGTTTGTCCTTATTTTGGAAAATGATTTTAGCACCATTGTTGCGAGTTAGATTACAGATGGTAACCGTTACATTAAGTATCCAGCTTTTCTTCCAGTGTTAGGGAGAAGGTTGTATTGTGTGTGATAGTATGTATAAGCAACTCCTTGGTATATCATCGCTAGGTATCCAGAGTCGTGATGTGTGTGAGTGTGTTTTAATGTGCAATACAGATGAATCGTCCCGTTGGGATAAGTTTATCCTACTTGCACTCCCACTGTCTGCAATGCCTGTACATACATGAGTGCCTACTCTCTGGTCGGTCACTTATGAAGACAGGAGTGCAAATAGTTTAAACTCTTACTTTCAGTTTGTCAAATGTCAACACTGTCGGGGAGGGAAGAAATACGTTAGCACTTGGCGCTAAGATGAGCCGGATAAGTACTGTTCTTAGAAGAACAGAACGATCCCTTGTTCGAGTTTAAGTCTGATCTTAATAAAGACCGGCAAAGCCTGTAGTTTCAGTCATATAACCTAACGGAACGTTGGGAACTAACACTGGCTCTTGGCTTTAAAAAGACCCGGATAAGTACTCTTCTTACAAGAACAGAACGATCTTTTGTTCGATTACAAGTCTGATCTTAATAAAGAAGAGCTAAACTTGGAGTCTTAGTCATAACATAATCGAACGATCCTTGGATCTTGGCTCTGAAAAGAGCCGGATAAGTACTGTTCTTAGAACAACAGAACGACCCTTGTCAAACGTCAGCACCGTCGGGAGAGGGGAAATACGTTAGCTCTTTTCTTTAAAAATAGCCGAATAAGTACTGTTCGTAGAAGAACAGAGCGATCCTTTGTTCGAGTGTAAGTTTGATCTCAATGAAAACCAGCAAAACATGTAGTCTCAGTTGCATAACCGAACGCTGGTAATTAACACCGGTACTTGGTTCTAAAAAGAGCCGGATAAGAAGTGTTCTTTGGTGAACCTTACGATACTTGTGAAACGACAGCACCGTCGGGAGGGACGAAATGCATTAGCTCTTTTTTTGTCAAAATACGGCCGGATAAGTACTGTTCTTAGAAGAACAGGACGATCCTTTGTTCGAATCTTAGTCTGATCTTAATTAAAACCGACAAAGCATGTGGTTTTAGTCATATAACCTAACCGAACGTCGGGAATTAACGCTGGTTCTTGGCTCTAAAAAGAGCCGGATAAGTAGTGTTCTTAGAAGAACAGAACGATCCTTTGTTCGAGTGTAAGTCTGATCTCAATGAAAACCAGCAAAGCATAGTCTTAGTCATATAGCCGAATGTTAGTAATTAACACCAATACTTGGCTCTAAAAAGAGCCGGATAAGAAGTGTTCTTAGGTGAACCTTACGATCCTTGTCAAACGACAGCACCGTCGGGAGGAATTATATACATTAGCTCTTTTCTCTTATTAAAGTAGCCGGATAAGTACTGTTCTTAGAAGAACAGAACGATCCTTTGTTCGAGTGTAAGTTTGGTCTTAATAAAGCAGAGCAAAACTTGCAGTCTTAGTCATAATATAATCGGACGATCCCTGGTTTTTGGCTCTGAAAAGAGCCGGATAAGTTCTGCCCTTAGAAGAACAGAACGATCCTTGTCAAACGTCACCACCGTCGGGAGAGAGGAAATACGTTAGCTCTTTTCTTTAAAAATAGCCGGAGAAGTACTGTTCTTAGAAGAACAGAACGATCCTTTGTTCGAGTGTAAGTCTGATCTCAATGAAAACCAGCAAAGCATAGTCTTAGTCATATAGCCGAATGTTAGTAATTAACACCAATACTTGGCTCTAAAAAGAGCCGGATAAGAAGTGTTCTTAGGTGAACCTTACGATCCTTGTCAAACGACAGCACCGTCGGGAGGAATTATATATATTAGCTCTTTTCTCTTATTAAAGTAGCCGGATAAGTAGTGTTCTTAGAAGAACAGAACGATCCTTTGTTCGAGTGTAAGTTTGGTCTTAATAAAGAAGAGCAAAACTTGCAGTCTTAGTCATAATATAATCGGACGATCCCTGGTTTTTTGGCTCTGAAAAGAGTCGGATAAGTTCTGCCCTTACAAGACCAGAACGATCCTTGTCAAACGTCACCACCGTCGGGAGAGAGGAAATACGTTAGCTCTTTTCTTTAAAAATAGCCGGAGAAGTACTGTTCTTAGAAGAACAGAACGATCCTTTGTTCAAGTGTAAGTCTGATCTCAATGAAAACCAGCAAAGCATAGTCTTAGTCATATAACCAAATGTTGGTAATTAACACCAATACTTGGCTCTAAAAAGAGCCGGATAAGTACTGTTCTCAGAATAACAGAACGATCCTTGTTAAGCGACAGCACCGTCGGGGTAAAGGAAATATGTTAGCTCTTTTGTTTAAAAATAGCTGGATAAGTACTGTTCTTAGAATAACAGGACGATCCTTTGTTCGAATGGTAGTGTGATCTTAATTAAGACCGGCAAAGGCTGTAGTCTTAGTCATATAACCTAGCCGAACGGTGGTAACACTGGTTCTTGGCTCTGAAAAGAGCCGAATAAGTACTGTTCGCAAAAGTAGCCTTACACATATGAACTGATCATTGGAAATTCACGTTGGTTAATAGTAGCTTAACCGGACGTTGGTAGTTGGCGCTGTACTTAGCGCGAATTATCTGTCCACTGTCTGTTCCAAAAACTGATTTTGGTCCTGTGCACTGTTGTTCAAGATTCGCACCGACTGTGCTTCTCTTAATTCGTGGAGAGTTGCATGTTGGCAGTATATATGGTGACTATTTAGGGGCGGAGCTATGAATGGCGGCTTATGATTAGCTTAGGAAAATGCTGACTTTTGTTTGGCTGATGGGTGCTGGCTCCTGATTGGCTATTGTTGTGGCTAAGAGAAGTGGCTTTGTCGAACGTCGTTTTTGTTCCTGAAAAGGGCCGACCAGATAGGGATGAGTTCAAACCCATTGTCTGTATTGAGTATGTTCCTTTCACGTATGCCAGCTATGGCTTTCTTTATTACTCTGTCCCAAAAAATGGTGCATTCGACTACTATGGTGTATTTGTAAAATCAATTCTGTGTTCTTTGCATCGTTGTTCTACTCTACGCCCAGTTTGTCCTAAGTACGATCTGCCACATTCACATGGTATACGATATACATCAAGAGTGCGCAAGTGAAGGTCGTGTTTCACTGATTTGAGTATTGATCTGATGTTGGCTTGAGATTTATGAATAACTCTTACTATGTCTGACAAGGCAAGTATTCTGCTCAGTTTACCAGTGTTGCGGCTAATGAAAGGCAATACGGTAGTAGAGAAAAAAAATCCTCACTCTTAACTTTTTTGATCACTTTGTGTTGAGAAGTAACATCCCTTGTCGTGGCCATGTTAATATATGTAAGACTGTAACCATTCTCTTGTAGCGTCGAACGAAGATGGATGAATTGCTCTTGTAAACTTTCGTGGTCATTTACGGAGACTGCTCTGTAGATCTAGGTGTTTAGCACTGTAGGTCTTGTGACTTGTGATTGGAAGGTGATTCCGTTGAGATAAAGATCCGGATGTCTCGGCTTCATATGTACGTTATATGAAATAAGTAAATAAATATGCTTACGTCTTTCTCTGAAGTAGTAGCTAGCAAATTAACATGTTCTTTGGGTTTTTCTTGGCTATTTCTCGGTGTCTTCGCTTTTACATTTTCATCAACGGAATTTGCAAATGTATTGTCTCCTTTTTCTTTCTTGAGCAATTTTCTAGCACCTTCTTGGACATCTTGCAAATTGCGAAGCAACTCTTAATTCGTCAACCCACAAAGAAAGTTTAAACATTACTAAGTGAATATTTTCGAAGTGACAGCTGTACTAAAATGATCAAAGATTGCTGTGACATGCTCATACGCTACAAGTCTTTCCTGACTTTTGTTTTCTACTCCCTCTTGTTAACAAATTTTCTTCAAATATTTTTATTTGACTGAAGCCGAAACAACAAGAAAAATGTTTATTTTTACCCAGTAGGTTGCGGGAAAACTACTACTACAGTACTAGCTGCCGAATATTTAAAGAAATAAATTTTCCACTTTCTTTGATGTCAATTGCGGCTACAAATGAACAGAAGTAATCCAAGGTTTACTGTTGTAGTTGATGGTATTGCTAAAGACAGCGAACGCTTCAAACTAGACCGAGGATAGGTCACATTTTTTGTTATTTTGTGGAGGCCAACGATTTCTTGGCGCAAATATATTCATTTAATTTCCTCTTAACCCTTGAACTAAAGTAAAGTTCACATTTTTTCAGAACCTCCTTCGGTGAATAGAGAGGAGCTAATTTCATCTCATATTGCTTCGCTCAGATTGTATCCTATTTTCAGACTTTAATTTGGGTCAAAAAGGGCTTGAAAATTGTGATCATTCCTATGTCAAAACAGAAAAATTTCAATATTACTAGATGGATATAGGTCCTACTCCTCATCCTCAACTCTATCTCCCACTGATCTTTAAAAACAAAAGAGTTTCTAAGAGTTTCCAAGAAAAAAAAAAAAAAACATTTGGAAACAGCTTGGCTTTATACAGTATAATAATAGCAGAAGTCAGCTTTTAGAAGGTAGGGCAACATATCTGACACCATGAGGAAAACACACTGCAGGTTCAGAATGCTGTTTTCCATTATGGAAGGGATTCTCTGGAAACTCGATTCCCACATCCCGAAAACGCAAACATTTTAAAAGAATTAAGATATCATTCGCGACAACAACCGGACGAGCAGCTGTTTAGCGAGATTTTTTGTTTTGAAATACAGTACTTGAAAATCAATTGTTTGTTCCAATGAAGTGAGTATACTATGAATCAAATGTAGCGTATACCCGCGTATACCCTCCATTACATCCCTGGTTGTCCGTGATAAACGTCAGAATAAGTAATTATGTTAGAAGCCAGGAACTATATCTCGTAGGAATAAGGGAAAAAGTCAAATACCACTTTCTTTACATATAATTGTATCAGTAATGGCTTACTCCTTTCGTTCTTAACTAAATAGAACTATACAATGCCTTTAATGTGTATATATATTATTGAGCAATAACTATTAATTTTAAACGATAACTGTTTGGTAGTTACTCTTTCTGAGCCATCGCGGCCCCAGTAGTAGTAGTAGTAGTAGTAGTAGTAGTAGTAGTAGTAGTAGTAGTAGTAGTAGTAGTAGTAGTAGTAGTAGTAGTAGTAGTAGTAGTAGTAGTAGTAGTAGTAGTAGTAGTAGTAGTAATAGTACCGTAGTATTGTGTTTTATTGTGATATGCAATGAATATACTAACGAGTGATTAATTAAAAAGCATGAAATGGAAATACGTATAAAATATAACTTGGACAATGAAACGTTTAACACTATTATTTATTAAAAGTGATTTGCTTTAGTCAAATTTTAATTTTCAATTAAGACAAAGCAATCCCAAAAGTGTTCTCAGTTTTCAAGAGGGCAATTTCATCTCTAACATCTTGAAGTTCCTGCTGCAATACGCGACCAAACCTATTCAATCAATTCTGTACTAATTTGGAAAGACTCCAAATCAATAGATAGTTGGTCACTGTCACTGCTTGATTGATTTGCCCTTCTCTGCTTATTATTACGGTTGTCAGGTGAACTAGAGTAGGATCTAAAATAGCGAGGAGTTCGTCAGTGGCTGTTACGGCGAGTGCATCGTGTTTTGTGTGCTCTGTGAGGACGAGAGTTGAGTGAGCCTTTCTATACATATACACTACACTTACACTCTTTTTTCCCTTTACACGTTCATACATTCCCTTCTTTTTTAACACTTTTTTCCATTCATTTTACACTCCCACTTTTCTCTACCTTTTGCCCTGTCCATCTTGGCCTTCAGCCCTCTTTAACTGTTCGAACTTCTCTCCCGATTTTGACCTTTACCCTATTGTGTCATACTTCTCTCCTGATTTGACTTTTTCTTGATTGTGACATTACTTTTTTTCATGTATTTTTTAATTTATCATACTTATTACTTTGTACATGTCATATACCTTTGTACTAATCTTATTACTTTTTATCAGTTTTCCACTAATAAAATCATTACCTTTTACACGTTTAATTACCTTTGTAAATTGCCGATAAGTCTTTTTCAAGACAGTGGCAACTTTCTTTTGCGCCATTTATGTGACGCTTCTCAAACAAACAGGTGAACTACCAAATGTTGGATTACTAACAACTCTGAAAGTAAGCAAGCCAGTAGCGTTTGATTTAATTATGCAAGTATCGCATTTATAGCCACTAATTTGGGAAGCGTTTGCAGCTTTATTTAATTTTCCAACATGTAAGATGGCTCTTACTCAAACATACGATACATTTTATTGTTTTTTGTTTCCAGTAAACCGGTTGGTTACATTTGGGGCAATTATCCGATACAGGTGTCATTTATATCCAAAAAATTAAAATATATCGCAGAATATAATATAAAACAGAAGAAAGATATACACTTTTATTAGCCAATAGGGTGAAGTGAAGCAAAAATAATGATAATAATAAAATACTTTTCTATGTGTCTTCTCTGTGTACCATGTATTAAGAATTTTCTACGGTTATTGCGGGTTGTTTAATATTTAGTATTTAGCAAATCACATATGAAACGTTAGATGCAAATATTTGAGTGAAATGTATAAGGTTGTGTTTTCAAATGCAATTTTAAAATATACAGAATTGTAGGTATGGAGTAGTCTTTAAACTTGTATAACAGCGAAGTCATGAGTGTTAACATTTCCAGTTAAAGAGAAATCAGAGAAACTTTCGGGCCTGTGTCAGAAATGTACTCCTCATAGGATTTAACGCTGTCCACATGCGCCCAGAAAGTACACGCACTAGCTAGAAAATTATAAACAGTATATTTATTAAGCTGCTTTAATGTGATGATAACATTTTTAATACTATTATGCTTTCTGTTTACTCATCAGTCATTCATAAAAATACAAATTTATTTATGTATCAAATTTCAGTATATTATTATTAAAAAGAATTAACTTACATGTGAATGTGTAATTAATTTGATTCCTTACTTTCATATTTCAGAATAATATTCAATATGTAATAACGCGAGGTAATGAAGGAGGCCAATTTGAAATGGTAAAGAAGCATGGGATATGGGCATTGCATTTCCGAAGGAAGCTCAAAAGACCAGGAACATTTGATTTAGAAATTGAAGGACATTCATTGAGAACAGTGGAAAATGATGTTTGGGAAGAACCACTGTTACTTCAAGTGAGGCTTGTAGTTACGCACTAGATTCTGTTAGTGCATTTTTTTTTAAAAGACAGACATTTTAAATCTATTTGCAAGAATGAAGAATTTGTTTTTTTAAGAAGTTTTATTAACATGTGCGGATAATGTTGAGCTTGTGAAGCACAGTTGTTCTTCTAAAACAAAATGTTTTCATGAGCAGCTTGTCATGAGAGTAAATATGTTTCTGTGGCGTTGTGGAAGTGACAAATAGTCACTTTACACTATAAACGACTCAAAAATAAAAAGATATATATGAAAAGAGAAATATGTGCTTCTTGCAACGTGGTCCATGGACAAATGCACTGAATGAGAATTTTATTTACAAAGTAGTAAGTGCACTACAGTTTTCTTTAATAAAATACACTGCCATATTATACATATGTGTATACATAAATATGCAGATATTTAATTCTGGCGCTTGTTTTGTGTAGGTTGATTTTAATGTGTTCATTTTGCCTAAAGGCTGTGCAATATAGTGCTTTGTAGTAATAGTATTTGATTAATATTTTAAGCTCATTTAAAGCAGAGTTTCGTCTCTGTGTTGTCTAATTTTTATTTCGTTAAGTGATTGTACAATATATTTCAAGAATAACGAAGAGAAGATATCTCAATAATTTGTGTAGAATACTATTTAAATAAATTTAGATTAATCTGTACCAAAAGAAACTTGAAAAATTTTTAAAAATGGAGAAGATGAAAGTTTCTTCTTTTTGTATTGAAATTCAAAAGAATCTTTTCAATACACAAGAATAATACGCAATGTTATGTTTAAGAAATTTCAATTTGTTCTAACTTTCAAACAGTCTTTTTCTTTTAAAAATTATGTTTGTCACAAAACCAGACACAAATAATTGCTGATCACTGCCAATGCCAACAACTAGATATATCTGTTGAACTGTGTTTCGTGTGAATGATTACCTACCAGCAATGATGGTTTACATGGAAATAGAAATACTTGTCTAAAGATATTTTGAATGTTTTGTGTACACGTCTCTTATAATAAATGAACAAAATTTAGTAATTACCTTCAACTTAGGTTGCGAAATATTTACAAGAACAATATTTTCACTTTTTGTTGTATAACTCTTTCAGTCTCTATATCAGTTCCAATTGATATGTAGTTTATTGTACTGTCTTTTAATACTTACAAGAAAATGGTTTAGTTGAGAACATTTGGTATTATAGATGGACAATGGATGGTACTATTAACAGGATAACTTGCCATCTGAAATTTCCTTATTGATTCTCAGACACAGAAACATTTCTTTCAACGATTAAAAAAATCAAGTCTGAAAGGGTTAATCTATTCCTTAAATATCTTATCTTTTAAAGGTTATATTTGTTTGTGCTAAAATGTTAACTGTTACATAATACAGAATATTTCAATGTGATTTGTTGTGGCTTCAAATTGCCGTTTGAGAGTACTCGCATGTAAATAAATCGAAATATTTCGTAATACTCTGAAATATTCTTTACAATAATCAATTTCAGTAAATTTAATTAGAAAAAAATATTTGATATCTTTTAAATTAGAGAAACATTTAAGATCAAAGTTCTGTATGAATACTGTATCTACACTAGAAGAGAAAAGCAAAGTTAAAAATTTGGTTTACGAAAGTCTTTCAATTATCTTGTATAGATACTCGAAACAGAAAGCAATTTTTATATTTTTATTAGTATATACTTTTAAAAATTCTTTTTAATTTTTTCTCAGCCCTAGGAAATATGTGTTCCACTATCACAGTACTGAACAGTGTTACCAAGATGGCGATCGCGAAATGATTTCGCAGCAAGCGGTTACTTTTGCGAACATATTTAAGATCGCCGCACTTTTCGATCAAAAGAGAACAAAAGCGTTAATTTTTAGTACCTATTTATGAACGACATCAACAGTTTACTACCTTCTTAAGAGGATGTTTCATTTTTCTGTTGCTATCCGAACTTGCATTCTTAATTCGATAATTTACAAGTCGATTTATTCTAATCGACTTTTCCCTAGTAAGTAGCGCCGAAGTCCGAAACATTTTGACATTACTATTTTACTTCACGCTAAACGTATTGTTATCATGCGTATTACTACAAAGTTTATAAATACTGAATTATTTCATTAATTTCGATTATTTAGATTTTAAAATTCTACTGCTCTTCATAAGTAGACCTGCACATTCATACAGAACTCTTATGTTTTGTAAAACTTAAAATATTGCGTAGGTCTTGTATTTGGTGAGTTGAAGGTAATAAGATATTATAAGATTCTTTTAAAGAAAGGATTTACCGTTGAAAAAGTATTTCCAATTGTTGCTTTCTATATATGAAAATTAATAACATTCGTAACGATAACATAGAAATGTAAATAACAACAAAAAATTTAATACTTAGTTTAATTGTAAACAAATCGACTAATATCTGATTACGAAACATTAAAAAATAGATTTTTGAATTCTTTTAGTTTCTTCAATAATGTGCCATACAAGAAAAACGCAATTGATTTTATTATCATGAAATGCTTCTGTTAAAAACATAGTAACTTTTGTTTGTATTATGTGTATATAATGCATACTAGTTCAGAGTTGATTTATCTTGCATTGAAGCTAACAAGAAAACTTTTCATATTTATATTTGGTTCGTGTTGTTTACTTAAAAAGAATAACAAACCTCTTGTCTTATGTATCACGTCATTATTAAAAATGAGTAGAAGAAAATAAAAGCTGAAAATTGGTGCTGATTATTTTTTAAAATATGGTACTTAAAAACAGTGTAAATTGTTAAACAATATTACATGTATTTTGAAAGTATGATTTGTGTTAATTTTCTTTTTTCAAACCAGGCATTAGCACAGTAAGTACAAATGTATAAAATAGATTCGGGGGCGTATTTAACCTATGAATTGCTAGGAACAATAGCATGAGAGCTCGCAGGGAACCAGTTGCTTCCCCTGAGATTTACGTTTTGTTGTTGTTTTGTATTTATAAAGCCAGTGATTTTGAGAGCAAACTTAACAACTGCTATTTAATATCTATTTTGAATTTAGGAACAAATCTTTTTATAATTTGATAAACGTAAATAGTCTTAAAAAAAAGAGTGCAGGATGTAAGTCGAAACAAGAAAAAGAAAAAAAAATCCCTTCTGCCAATTTCTTCAAATTCGATGGCTATATACGAGAACAATGCTGAATTCATGCTTTTCTTTAAGGAAGCTTTTGAATCTGCAGAGGCCGTTTAAAAATCAAAACGTACTCTAAGTGGAGGCTCAGGTATAGTAGTTTTCTATAACGTTCTCTGTTCCATCTGTTCTCTAAAATCTCTGTTCCATCATTATCAATTTCAAAGTTATTTTTATGAGAAATTTTATCTGAAGGGATGAATTTGATTTTCTAAACTGAAGAGGAACTTATTAATAATGATAATTTAGGTTGTATAGTTGTCATCAGTAATGAGTATACATATTTGACATTTTCTTCTGTCAATGATCTCCAAATAAATGTACTGTTTTTGGTAATCTACAGGGAATTACGTTCTCTCTGCGCCATAGAAAACTAAATTAAAATGGGTCGTTCTTCAAAAGTTATTGACAACAGACCATTAAGAAACATATACCTCTTCTCCTGATGATTGTATATCATCAGTTAGTTGGTCGGATTAGCGTCCTCACTGGGAATCGAACCACTGTCTCCCACATCAAAGACTGTATGTTCTTTTCCGTTTGCTCTTGTTTTTCAGCCCTTTTGGTATGCTGTCCAATCTCTGAGCAATTACAAAGTACAAAAATTTATACATAATAATCAAAGGATGCGCAGCACTAAATATATAACTATTATTAGTAACAGGAAATTACAATAAATATTCCTTTCCCTTATACTTCTAACGTACAAAAGCATTCTAAAATTTATCGATTAACAACTGAAAACACTTGTAACACGAAAGAATCTTAAATTCAAACTGAAATATATCCAAACCCATAGACTCCAATCTATTGCCTGCATCACTAATTTATACAGTGGAGGATTTTCATTTACATTTATTCTATTATTAGACACATAAAAACATATCTAACTGTCCGGTTTTGTCGAAGACCATAGAAAGGTAACCTGCTTAATAAGAACAAGTTATCTTCTTCGTTATCAATTAATTATTTTGAGGTATAATACTTGCTACATTAATTTCTCATTTTCAAGTGACTATAAATTAAATCTATCTATCTTTCTTGCTTTCTTTTTTGCATAATTTGTTGTCATCTGCAAACATTAACATTAAATATATCTTTAAAATTTCATATAGATCATTTACCATTATAAGAAAAAGCAGAGGACCCAAATTTGGTCCTTGAGGTACACCAGAATGTACTGCTTATATTTCTTAGACTTAATATTATTAGAAATATTGAGTTCTTTCAGTTAAATGTGAATGAAACCATGTTATTAGTTTCTGCGACATACCACATCCTCAGCTTCCTAAGAAATACTCATGATCAACTAGATCAAATACTCGTTTACAATCTATGTATACTACATCTACCTCTTATTGAAATAATCGTTAATTACTTGATTTAAAATCAGCAAATTTAAAATGTATTGCGTCTGAAGCCATACTGAGAATTGGACAAATGTATAGAAACCAGGCTAAACAGATGTTTATGAATAATTTCTTCAAATATTGTAGCAGGAGAAGATATCAGATTAATTGACCCATGATCTTGTATTAATCTTACTTGATTAACTTTAGGAACCGGGCATACCGCTGATATTTTAAATTTCGTTGAAAATGTAGCTTGATTCACAGACAAGTTAAAGAAGCAAGTCAATGGTTTAAGTAGAAATTCCTTACAACTCTTAAAAAATATAAGACGGTATCATGACCAAACGATCTTTCCCTTTTCATTTTGTCTATTGCTTCTTCAACTTCGTCTTCGTAGATTTTTATCTAAAACTATTATATGGACATTTGAAGGAATTTTAATTGAATACATTTCATGTAAATGTACTTTAGGGGGTTCAGTACTATAAACAAATAGCAAAAGTTTTACATTTAAATTTATTAACGATTATTTTTTCCGTAGTTATACTCAAGAACGGATTGATTTCTATTCAAGTTTGAACATATATATAAATGAAACTGATTATGTTTGTGACTTAATAACTCTTGAACCACCTGACCAATCTCAATATAGATGAGGTTGTTCGGACCTGAATGATCTTTATCATTTCATTTTGACGGTGCAACTTAGGGGAGAGGGAGGGGGATATGGATACAAATGATCGATATTAGTGCTGAATCCATAGTTTTCGGGGTCGCTGAGATATACAATGACACATCCGATGCCGATTAAATCCGAATTGAGCCCCACAACTTGGGAAGGGGAGAACCCCTTACTTCTCATAGGCCAACTTTATGTGTCAATGTCTCGAGTTGGAAATCCCGAAAATGTACTGCTTAAAGAATGTTCTGGTTGAAGATTTGCAAGACAAAAAAATACATCGTCTATCAAAGAGTGCTTTAGCAATAGTAAAAAATGACTGATTAACGGAACATATTACATTTGTTTCTTATTTCAACCCAGTGAAGCGGGTAATTGACGCTATTTGTTTATATAAGTCCAGAATTCCAAGTTATTTAATGATGCTTTTCTCTATCTTATAACTAATTTTGAGAAGTCAGTTCAATACCACACTTAATTTGCTTCGAATATCAATAAAACGCATATAATCAGAGTAACTGTTAGATTTTTTAAATTTACGTCTAATACGATCTTTCTTCTTTAAATTTTTGATTATTTTAACAAAGAACTAAGGCGGATATGAACGTTTACTCTTAACTTTTTTGGTGCACATTCATCAAGTATCATATACAGTGTAACTCAAAATTAAAGAAATTAACACTTTCATCTACATCGTTAATTACATACAGGAAATCTCAAAAAAATTAAATGAAATCTTTAAGTTTTACGTCCCACGGTTATGCCGGTTAGGCTAAAGGAGACGCTGATGATGAGAGATGAGTGAAACGGTGGATTGAAGAAAGTGGGAGAAAACGGGAGAACCCCGAGAAAACCCACGAGCACGAGGAAATCTAAAATTTTTACGTTCAGGAGCAGATATAACTTAAGAGAATCACATTTGCTAAAATTATAAACCATGTCAGCAAGTTCGTTATAAATTTTACAATATTTTAGAAACTGAATACTAATATTCAAACATGGGTTGATGTATATCTTGTTGAAAGAAGAAACCGTCAGATTTGAAAACTTCAAGGTTAGGTATGCTAGTTACCATTGCATCTACAATTATGTTGTTTACGTTTCTAAAATATTTAACTGTGAAAAGTTTAAAAAGTTCAATTTACGAAAAACATTAATCTCTAAACTAGTCAGTGCCACAGTATAATTACCATCCACGTATTCTTTTGGGATTTTCTTTAATGATGACATTTTGGGATAATGATAATTCTTCCTAAGAAATTCAAAATAACAATCTTCTTTGCTATATGGCGGAAAATATATATTACACAAACGTATGTAGAATTTGAGCTTGATAACTCTGAGTTACACTGCAAATGAAATTCTTCCCCGGGAATTAAATCCCCTTGATGAAATTCTGTGTACGCCACTACATTGCACTAAGCAATTGTACTCTTTGATCAGCATATAGTACATTTTATAAAGATATATCACTTTCAAAAAATTCAGATGATACCTTTATATCGAAATGTTTCACTAACGTCAACAAAAGTGCGCTAAAAACCTAAAAACCAACTAATGTTTAAAACATGCTAAATGAATAAAGCGAATTTCACAGGAAAGCTCTTAGTGGTGATTGCGAGACAAGTAGAAAGAAGGTACAAAATACTTCTGTACATTCGATGCTCCACACAAAATCCAGAAAAGAGAAGGAAGAAAATCTGGTAAAGACGTAGTTTGTGAATCCATAGATGAAATCATTATATGTGTACTTCTTTCACCAGGAAATCGACTTCTAGTACATTCAAACATTGTTTCTTATTGGAAGCAGTTGAATTCCTTGGTAGAGATTCACTTTAGAGAACTTAACCGTTATGCGTATAAGTATAGCGTGCGGACGTATGCCATACAAACTACAGTGTCAGAAACACAAACCAAATTGAGCTAGTGGCCAATAAAAGCAAGAAGTTTATGTAACCGAATCAGAGCAGGGCGAAACTAGTGAGCACATTGCGTGGGGGAGGGGGTTGTTCGAAAGGAGCGGGCATATCAGCGACGATGGGTATGCATAAACTAGTCTTTGGAAGGAAAAATTACGTATTTCTCCTGTAGATTTTGAAAAGGTATTTTAGCATATAAGAGGAAATTAAAAACTTAGCTTGCACTAAAATAACATGACTTCCTTATGGCGTAGTGTATGGTTAAAAGCTCATACTTCGTATTACGTTTTTCTACATTATTAAGGATGTGAGAGCAGTGGCGGCGATACTGGCTTCGGCACCCCCCCCGCAAAAATTGAACAAAAGGCCATGTGTTACTCGAACTTCATTTACAATTTCTATATGCGTACTATTGTACCATTTTACATTGTTAACAGTATTACCACTATGTTTACAACTACTACGAATAATAATAATAATAATAATAATAATAATAATAATAATAATAATAATAATAATAATACAGTATAACCAGGGTTAACCGAACTAAAGTAGGGAGCTTATTTCGGATTATTTATTTGTTTGTTTGTTAAGTCATGGACATCTATTAACGGGCCTGTATTACAGTATTTTTTTATTTGTCTGAAATGTTTTGAAGATCAAATAACTTGAAAGCTCTCTTTGTAGGCTACACTTTCGTTGTTTATTAAATTTAAGGAGCTCAATAGTCTAGTGGTTAAAGCGTTGAATTCATATCCACGTAATCCCGGGTTCAATCCTCCGTTGGAGTACTCCAAATCTGTCCAGTGTCGTGAGGAAAACTGGGGAGTGATTCGCCTGTTGGGAGAGGGTGACGCAATGGGCTGACCACCTGTTCGTCACTCAGGTGGTCGTAGGTCCACCAGTCGTTAAAATATGGCGTTGACGCCGGCTCAGGACTTAAGGTCTGTTACGCCAGTGGTTCAGATTTTAGTTTTTGTAAGTTAAATGCACATTTTTGGGACTACAGTACATCTATATGTAGTTAGTACTGTAATAGTTTATCTTTATATCATATGGTAAAGGCATAGCCTAGCGGGCCCCCGTCCTCTAGATTATTCCCGTGCAGTATAGTACATGTTTTTTGGATTTACGATTTTGGATAATTCGGGATTCGGTTATCCGGGATTATATTGTAACTACATTCCACACAGAGGAAAAATTAATGTAGAATATTTTTGTGTATTAGCGTAAAATATTGAACTTTCATTGCCTAGAATAAAACGGAATGGAAACTCTTTTTGTATCGTCACAGTAGAACACGCAACACACAAACACACATAATAAAACTAAGGAGAGGTATTGTAAGCATCATTATCACTATATTTCACTTGGGATGGAATAGAACACTACATTTTTAAGAACTGTTTACACGATAACCTTCGGTTCTTCAGGAGCAAGAATTTGTCTATAATTTTATCCGTTTTTTTTTTTTCATGTTCGATTTTCAAAATGGCAAGCGCACGCAATATACCTTCTGTTACGGTGCTCCATAAATAATTCTTGATAATTTTTAATTTTGAAAAACTTCTGTCTGCTGCAGCAGTTGTGACAGGAAGTGTGAGGTACAGCTGTAAGTCAGTATTCAAGTCCGGCAAACTACTCAAGAAGCAAATGTCTTCTTCAATTAATAAGTTGCAATGTCTCGAATTGTTTTCTTGGTAGATATTTCCAGCGAACACAATAATTTATTGAAATATGCGTTAATTTATTGTAATACACGGTAATTGTAGTCTAAGATACACGATAACGAAAATATGGCATAATAGACTAATATAAATAATATTGTAAGGATACCCACATTACAACAAAAGCACATATATAACGACACGTGCCATTATTTAGAAAAGCAGACGATACACTAAAGAGGAAGACACGAAGGAAACCGAAAGGAGACGGACCACACGAAAGGATCCCAAGGAGGACGAACCACCCGAAGAGGACAATAAAAGAGGAACCCGGCATCAGTTTGACCACTGACCGACTAAGCATTACCTGCTCCAAGGTCGCACTGAACTAGGGGTATGTCGCACTGGACTATGGATCCTAACTACAACTAAAAACCTCACGAGACTGCCATGAGTTGAGGGGTTTCCCATAAATCTTACCTATAACCTAGCAAGTGTTCTGAACGCTGCCATGAGCTGAAGGGGTACCCGCAAAACACCAATCTCCTTCATCTGGTCATTAGGAGAAAATACACTATTAATTACTCTTTGAAAATTAAAGACACTGTACTTAGAAATTTTATAATAAAATTGGTGAAAGGAAAAAGACACGCCTGGATCGCTATTTATCTCTACCTACAAAACATTTAAATACACAAATGTTACATGGAAAATAGGAAAATCGTAAAGATCAACCTGACATTCATGTTCACACTCATTATTATTTATCTTATTATTTAATTTTAATGATTACTTCATTATTTAATTTAGTGAAACTGTTAGAATTAGTTACAGGCTGTGGAGAAACACTTTCAAAATGCATTAATATTATAGGCTAAATGTATAAAAGGTGCCTTGGTGAGCGTACTTTCTAGGGGCCCCCCGCACCGCGGGGTCTGCGGGGCCCTTATCGCCGCCACTGTGTGAGAGGTAAGATCCTCATATATTTTGATTAGGCCTATTTATACATTCCTCTTTTGAAATAACATTAGTTATTTCTCCAGTAAATTTCACAGGTCTATGGATTCATAAAATACATCAGTGCTGAAAACTTCTAAATTTCATAAGACTAACGTGCTTTATGTTCAAGAATGAAATTCTCCATACAACGAAGTATGAACCTCTATTAACATTGCTGCTCAATTGGATGCTTGGCTCATATGGCCAAATCGCAAGTTTATCCTGCAGTTGCCGGAAAATGTAAATACAAAAGCACTACCACAATCATAGAGTTTTTACAAACAACGGATCAATGGCTTGTCAAATGAAATACTAGAAAATCTAAGAGCAAGTACTGTTCCAAGTGTGAACCTACAGATTTGTGTGTGCGATAAGAACTTTCATTTTTTTTCTATGATATAGGAGCAAATTCTATAGCATTCTTTTCTGATTTGAAGAAAATTTGGAAATAATGTTTCCAAGAATTCTGCCCTTGTCTATTCAAATTAGGCACGAGGTAGACAATACATATCTTTACATACTGTAGATAGGATTTTGACTACAAATGCTAAGATACTGTAAAGGGCTAAATAGATGCGCTTAAAGTGTGGGTTGCATAAAGTACATGGTTACTATTCACGATTTGAAGTTTTTCTTTTTGTCTTTCCCTCTTTTGTCTTCCCTCCTAAACTTTAGATTCTTACTCGAAATATAGGAGATTGGATAAAACACTAGAAAGTAGGCTGTTAGCAGAAAGTCTAATGCAAAGAAATCTTTCAGTTTAAGGCAACTGATCACACAACGGTGTCATATTACTTGTGATTATTTTCATATTTGAGAAGATCTATTAATATATATTGTTACAGATGCATCACATTAACATAAAACAGCTCTTATCTCAAGATTAGGAATGCGTCCAAACATTTCTTAATCCTAAAATTCCCAATAAGAACTCTACAGTCGTCATCATTTTTTAAAACATAAACACACACTGCTGAATAAATAACATAAATTACATCTCATGCCTTCCATTATATGAAGCTAAATTGTATAATAAAACATTACTTCAGTGAATAGTTTGTAATAATTACAGAAGCATTAAATACGTACATGATCAGTGGCGTTGGAAGTATTTTTCAGCTGGGGGGGGGGGGCAAACTGTTGTCTTGAAAATAGACACGGGAATGTAACATAGATAAGATAATACGAATATATGTTCGTGATGTAACAATAATTTGATTTGGGTGGATAATAATAATAATAATAATAATAATAATAATAATAATAATAATAATAATAATAATAATAATAATAATAATAATAATAATACAGCTGTAAACTGTTTCGTGAGAGTGAAATTTCCATTTACGAGAAGCGTCTTGGTTTACATCTTTAGATTAATTAATCTAGTGTCAATTTTGTCTGGATTTGGCCTGATGCAGATATTTTTAAGCACTGAAATCACAATTAAAAACATATAAAATTGTAAAAAATTGTACTGCTTACAAGGTTTGTAAGTACAACTTTTACCATTTTATATACCGGTACATATTTTTAACTATTGGAAATGACCACGCTGCCACTATTAAAGAATCTTAAAGCTACTTAAATCACTTGGAAACGAGGAAATTAAAATTATATTTTTAAAAATCCAGTTCTGGTGTTGCAGTACACTGTAATATTAGAGATTCCTATTTAGAACTACAAACTTTTTAGTACTTTGTAGTAGAAAGTAACTTCAACATTATAAAACAGGCTACATAATCCTGTAAAAAATAAGAAAATATATTTTTTTCACTTACGTGCCAGAAATGGAAAAATTGAATTTTCACTAAACACTTCATGAAATGTATATAGTAAATTCAATTACACTAATTATCCATAGTTACTTGCATTTTTTTACTACACTTACTTCAGTATATCCAGTTTGTTATTATATTCACCTCTCCTCCTATCCTAATGTCATTATATTCACTTCACTTCACACTAATAAAGTACTACACAATTAATAAGGAATAATTCAAATTTATATTGAATTTTAGGTTCTATTTTGTAATATAAAGAATTGGTTATATAACGCTTAACATTTTCACTTACTTGATTCTAAATTTATTTCTTTTCAAAATTGACCGAAAGTGGCTTTCCTTTCGCTTGTATTTCATATGAATTCTCTTGCAATGGTGTTTAAATCTCACATTGAAATCTGCACCTGCTTCTGCATCTGAATTGGAATCTT
The DNA here is from genome assembly GCF_964235325.1 of Thermobia domestica. Taxonomy (NCBI): domain Eukaryota; kingdom Metazoa; phylum Arthropoda; class Insecta; order Zygentoma; family Lepismatidae; genus Thermobia; species Thermobia domestica. The sequence goes on along the minus strand of NC_137465.1, from coordinate 62,664,912 downwards.
TTCTACGTCATGTGAGTCCTCAAATATATCTTTAGACGACGCAAAGAGCTGAATGATCTTTTGCAAGATGCTGAAGAAGCTGACAAAGTGAGAGTCTCTAGACAAACAATTTGGTCGAGAAGACTGCGAACAGTTCGGGTTTCAGGACTAATAGTTTTTAATATGCTGGTGGTCGTCATCGAAGTAGGTGGAAGCAGTGTGAGCTGAACACATAATCTATCCAGGTTAAAATCCGATGCATGAACTCCCAATTCCTGCCTCAAATAATCTCTTCAGAGATGCTTACAACATACAGCATCTTCACAAAGCATCTTCTCGAGTTGTATGAGTTGTTTAAGACCTGGATAATTGAAACGACGCTGTAGTTCATTCAACAAAGAGTCAATGATTTCGATGTACTTTTTCGAAGAACTGATACGGGTTCTAGGGTAGCTGCTATAGAAGAATTAACAGTCTGCTCCATCCTAATTGGTGTTCTCTTTGATCTTGATGAAGTGGGCAATTTTAAGTGTAGTCTGTATGCATTTTCCTTTGCTTCCTTATAGATGTTTTCAAATGCACTGTTCGTTCGTAGGTTTCCCATAGTATCCTCTAGAATCACTGTTGCTCTTTTAGCTCTAGAAGCAGAAGCTTCAGAATTTTGAAGCACTTTCTCCAGTTGTTCGCAAGGTACAAAAGCAAATATACTGACTATCAGAAAAAAATATTCCGAATTTGTTCATTCTTTTCAAATACTCTTTTAGTATTACAGTACTTTTTGACCACCATCTGGACCACTTGTATTACTGATGATGTTTTCAATGTGATTTGAATTCGTTTGTAGTAGATTGAAATCTGATTAGATATTTTCGTCTAACACAGCAGCAAGTACGAGAAAGAGACAGTAAATGTTTAGGATGACTTGTAACCGCTTAGTGTTCGGGTCGCTGCTCGGGCTGCCACTTATTTGTAACCAACCCGGTTGTTTTTGTTTGTGGTTTGTTTTCCGTGGTTTTGCCTTTTTTTTTTTTTTTTTTTTTTGACTTGGACTTACAAGGGTAGGACGTTGGAGGACTTTTCCAAGAAGGGATTACAAATGGTTTTAAAATTGCTCGTTGGTCTCAATGATGAGATGAGCATTAGGCGCCGAGAGGTTCGGATGTTTTGTTTTGAAAACCTCCGGACGATTAGACGGTCATTTAGACCATAACGCACACAAACATTATTTGCACACACAACGAAAACACACTGGATTAAATAATACTATACTAATTTATTAGAATACCGTAGAGCGTCGACAGGGATGGACTGGTAATGTAAAAAGGGCGCGGTCACATACTCTGGGAGGGCGCCGTCCATCCGAGGCTTTCGCTTATAAGGAATACCCCCTCCTAATAAAAGGAAGTGCCGGGGGCTTTCCCCGGAAAATTAGTAAACAAAAAATAACAAAAGATTAAGTAGCTATTGCAGTTAATCACGATAGAATTATACAAATTCAATATTTTCATAAACAGACACAGAGACTTTGAGTACTAAATATATTAGGTCTATATAAATCTGTACACTTTAACTGAGACTACAAAATCACACCAGTTGTTTAAATTCTTCGGCTACATTTGTTAACAGCCTAATTATAACTGAAGATTTGAGTTAAGTTTGTGGCTTATGCTATTTTTCATACTTCTGTCCTTTTAAAGTTATGTTCATCATAACATTAACTTATTTTTCATCTATTTTTAAAATCATTGATAAAAAGTATACATGAAACATTTATTATAAATTAACAAAAGTAAATTTAGAATTATATACCTACCTAGCGAAAAAAGAAATTTAAAAACAAAACTGGAAAATGAAAGTAAAGTCACTGCTTTATGCTTGAAGGAGCCTTCGCATCTCCTTGCTTTTTTCACACATTTTGTCAATAATAAGATTGTTGTCTATTTTGGTCAGACTGTTTCTTTCTGAGTTCATCAACAACAATGATTCCAGATGTTCATCTGTAAGTCTTGAACAGAGTCTTGTTTTTATGTATCTGAGCTTTGAAAATGCTCGCTCACAGGACACTTATGTTGTCGGTATGTAAGGAGATACTTATAAACTTTGAATAATTCTGTGTAGAGTCTTGAGCACAAATTGTACTGCAGAATCACATCGAAGGCACACTTAAAGCAAGAATTGCACTTCACTCCATCACATTTTATAGACCTTAAATCCACAATATCGTCAGTCGGCCCCAAATATTCCTCCTCATCCTCCATGAAATCTTCAGAAAACTTGTCCTCTTCAATCAAATCTTCAATCGTACGAACCTCAACAGCTTCTTGATTCTTTTCTTGGTTCTCATAAGTGGATTTTAAAAGCTCTTCCAACATTGATGAAAACAAAAGAAGCTCTTCTTTAAGTTTTCCCTCTTCACAATCAGGGATTAATTCTGTGATTCTTTTCAGTGACAACAAAGCCAGACTTAAACTCCTGAACTTCTTAGGATCAAAACACACTAAATCTAAGTATAAGCTTTGATTTTCAGCAAATCGTTCCTGCATGCTGTTAGAAATTTGGTCTAGAACACAGTTGAAAACGGTTACTTCAAATCTGTATTTACAGTCTTCAATTACTTCATCAGAAGCTGATTCTCCTGCCATTTTCTTTCTTTTTCTACATCTTATCTCAGGCAATTCTGTTTCTATAATAACTTGTTCTAGACTAGGAACATCAGTAATGAGTCCTTCAATACTATTTGACATTTCTGTTGCAAAGTGTTCTGCTGCTTTGTAGACTTTGTCAAACTGATCCCTAGTTTCTCTCAACCTATTTTGAGTTGAAGATATCAGGCGCCATGCTTGGACATAGTCTAAGTTTTTTGTTTGCAAGTAGTCTGATAAAAGTGTGGTATGCTGAAAAATCAATTTTAAACAATCATAGCCACAATGATAGTCTCAAAGGAGCACAACTTTTGAATGAGAGACATTGCATCATGTCTGACTTTGAAATTGAATTCTTGCGAGTTGCCAATCACACTTAAAGCTGATACGAGTTCCACATACACTGGTTTTGATTTTTTTCTTGGTCTGGCATCCTTGGTCGGGTGCCCAGTAATGAAAGTGTCCAATTTTTTTTACAGCAGCGTTGCTTTTACTTCTCCATCGAGTTATCCTAATAGCTTCAAGACGGACGCTTGGGTTTTGTTCCAAGTGCACCTCAAGTCGTTTCTGGGATTCTTCCAAAAATATCTGAATTTCCTGGGGAAGCCCAAAGAAAGATATACAAACACCCAAACTCGGCTAAAGGGCAAGGACGTAGGCCGAGTAAAGACGAGAACTGGGGGCGGAGCAGTGGGGGTGGGAGGGTTGACATATAAAAATCATCTAAAATGACCGATATTAGAGTCAAATCTATATATTTAGGGGTAAATCTAATATCATTAGTACCATTCCCAGAAAGAGAAAGAGCGAGGCCGCAGGACGAGCAAATACCGGGCTCCGGGGTGGAGCCCTGGCTGGCCAAAGGCTAGCAAATTTATAAAATAATTATGTAGCTTTGTTTTTTTTAAATTGTTTTCAGAGAGGAAACTGTGCGCCTTCCCGAGGCTAAGACGGGTCTTAGTCCCTCCCGCGGAGGGCGCAAAGGCACTGATGTGAGGAAGGCGCAGCGGCCATCGGGCCGGTACTTGATTATGGCCAGTCCACCCCTGAGCGTCGATTATCCGAACGTCGGTCAACCGAACGACCACTTAACCGAACTGTGTACTCGCTCGCACCTGTTACTCTCCCACCCTACCGTCCATCATCCCCCTCACTCCCAAACCAAGTTTCCCACAGTAGTCACCGCACTGAGCCACCGCTGGTGAAACATTGCTTCTAATGGGGCCTTCATAAGGCGCTGCTGACCGGCCAAGCCGCCAGTCGCTGTGTTTCAACAATCAGCACACTTCTGTCGGTTTGGCACTGGCTGTAGAAGTAGCAGCAGTATCAAAGCTGTTCACAGCAACAGCTGCGCCAGCTTAGAGTTGAGGCGTGCCGCTCCCCGCATGGCAAATAAACATGTACAGTTCGATTATCCGAACAAACCAGTTTTCCGAACGCCCATGTCCCCCAATTACTTCGGATAATCGACGCTCTACTGTACTATAAAAGAAAAAATAACGAAGAGAAATGATCACAACTGAATATATATAATAATTTCCACTATTAAAATTGCACTTTACATTTCACTATATTGTAGCCCTTTTTATTACTGTGATTTGTATATAGGAGATTATGACTGAGATTTTACTATAAATGCTTTTCTCACACTATCGACGCACTTGGGGGATTAGCACTGGCGAAAGGAGAGCTGGGGTAATCCCACGTAGTATCCTGGTTGCTACTCCAAACAGTCCTGAAGAGTCGACGTGAGTTTTTAGCAAAATAATTTCCGAAGTGGAATGCTGATTTGGAGGGCGCGTTTACAACTTTTTTGGCGCACAAGGTTTATGAACCTGGGACTTATTGATTGGAGCTAGCCGTAAGAAAACGTCTTTCACCGGCTAATAGTTTGTGCCCCTTAACACAAAGTCATACTTAATTCCGGATGCAACGTGCGTGGTGGCTGCACACAATTCCGGAGTTAAACTCCTTGAGCTCAAAAGTTCAAGGTATAAGCTGCAATGGTTGACTTAAGAGTGTTGGCAGTTTATTTTAAAAACCACTCAGTTAAAGCACCTGTATGCACATGCAAACAGAACACGGAAAATAATTTATATTAATATTTGTCCACTGGCCACGATGCACAAGACATTGCGATAACTTGGACGTGAAAAAGTGCAGATAACGAGCTGAAAAAGCGATGTAGTTGGTGCTACTTTGGTGCTCGAACATCTGGTCTACTCTGACTTGCTCTAATTTATTGCAATATTTTCATAAACGATTAAAGAAAGCACTTACTTCAATTCCAAATAACTGCAGAATGTATACTGTGCATATAATAAGTCAGGGAGAAACACTGAGAAGGTTCGTCACTCACTGATATGTTCTCACCAAAAAGCAATGTTTTAAATATATATATGAAAAAACAATGAAAGACTTCTTTGTCCAGTTGCGTGGGAGAGAAGCAATTTCCACCGAAGAAAGAACTTATTTGCGTTGCAGAATAAAGTTGCAGAATAAAGAATAAAGTGACAGAATAATCACTGTCTTTACGAAATATACAGAGCGTCCACAAAAAATACTTCTATAACCTGGTAGCGGTTATAGAGTTTCGTTGTTAGTTTTACAGGATTCAAGAACGATGTCGGCATTTGTTGTCTCTCTTTTGGCAGAATCCAGGTTGATGATACAAACATCTTTCACTGTGGCCGGTACGTCACACAAAGATTAGCATTTTCGTGCTACTTCCTGAAATGGAAGATCTAATGCATGATTACTGCAATGAATGTATACAGCTTTCGGATGTTGAGTCAAAATTATCTTCTGCACACCATTCACTTGTCCTCACATATTAGCTATACCATCTTAACACTGGCCGCGGATATTTTCTGCATTCAGGTTAAGTTTCGTTAGAATATCTTTGATCGCGAATTTTAATATTTCCGATTTTGTGCCATGTGGGGTAATCATTCCCATAAATATTTTTTTTTTTTTTTGGTTTGATGAGTCAGAGTCAACACAGTGCACACAGAGACAACTGATCTTTCTTTGAAATATCAGTCATGGAGTCGGCTATGATTGCATAAAATGCAGACTTTAACTTCTGCTACCAAGTCTGTCTGTATTGCGTGTGCCATAATCTTCAAAATTTCATTATTTCAATCAGCACTAAGCCAGTTATCCTGTTGTCTAATCCATTGGCTGAGAACAGGCACATCCATTTTTCTTTCATCCAGGAGCGACATCAAATTACCCATACTATGCAAATGTCCACTAATTGCTTCTCCACTGTGAGCTAAATATCTAAGACTACCAATTATTACAAGCAGCGACTGTCTTCCTTATTCTTATTCTTTACGAACTTGGTCGGAAAGTAGAGCTGAAATAGGTGTTCCGTTTCTGCACTCATATCTTAAACGAACGGAACGACAATGGACTTCGCATCTACCTCATATACTTTTACTCCTCACTCTGCATATTGTTTGTAAGAATATTAATTTCACTTTATAGAAAATGTACTTATTTAAACTGTTATATTTTTTAAACTTTAAAATCTCGCTCAACGACTCGTTTCACATTGCAGACTTACGATTATTTAAACAACAATTTTTAAAGAATTTAGAATGTTTTGAGAATGTAGACCAATGGAAATAAAGATAATTTTCAATTATTTTTCCTAAACCTTTCTGCCTAACATGGGATCAAAAAAAGCACCCGGTCCCATGTCTCCAAGACAAAGATGAATCTGGAATAGAGAATTTTTTCATATTACTATAGAAAGCAAAATTTAGTTCATATAATCATTGTTATGTGATGTTTTTACAGTCTGAAAGTGAGGGGGCAAAACGAGTATCTTGCCCCCTCTAAAAGTTTTCGGGAGCAACTGCTCCCTTTGCCCCCCCCCCCCGGTTTCGGCGCCCCTGTACATGATTTAGTACTTTCACTGTTAGTTCTAGATAACAGGTGAATCCTATTGAAATTTTTCGACTTGAGAAGATTGCTTAAGCCTTGGTCCTCTTGATGAAATGGTTTACTTCACATGCTCAGCTAATTTAAACCCATTTATAGGTTTGTAGGCATATACAGGTGTTTTGTGTCTTTTTTGAATGAAACTAAGAAACAAAACAAATTAAGTACAACTCATTTAAAATTCGCTTGTTACTTCTGTTATTTAGGTGGCTATTAATAATGGTGTCTCATCTTTGCCTAAATTCCCTTTGTCTAGATTTAAACTTTTTTTCAAACTCTGATGAAATACATTTCTTTCGATGCGTCAGTTTAGTTACTTGAGCAGTTATGAAATAGTTCTGTTGGAAGTCTTAATGAGAACAATGAAACGTATGTCAATAGTCTAAAATTCTTGTTACTACTCCATATAAATCTTTTATCATTGTAGCATCAGAGACAGTAAAACGTATATATATATATATATATATATATATATATGCAGGGGTGTAGCCAAGGGGGTTTCCTGGCCCCCCCAAATGACCAACTTTTAAAACATCATAGTAAAATTATCTCGCTTCATTCATTTAAAAGTAACAAAGTTTATTGACAATTAATAATTTATGGTAAAATAGTATGGAGAAATATTGTTTTTCCATACCGATCGAAAAATAGTATAGTATCTCTTCCTTATACCGATCGAAAAATTGGATACTTTTTGTGACAGCAGATTACACAATTTACTGCGATTTATATTTGACAGTTTGAAGACAAACGTTTTAACAAGGTACTACAAATACAGCCATAAAACAAAGTACTAAACTGATTTGTAAGTACAGTGTATTTTTATATGCTTTAACAAGTATTTTAAAAGACATAGAGGATGGAAAATTTGGTGAGAAACAATGCTTTTATTCAATTTGGGTTTCATTCGCTCTCTCTTTTATTTCTACTCACGAGGAAACGGTCTTAAATGTAAACAACCGATTTGGCTGGGGTCGGGATATGTGTTACGGGAGACCAAAGTAGGAGACACGTATTTTGGCGTTTAGGCCCATACGCAGAAATTTCCGAAATACGGGGCCCCAAAGTGGCCCTACATGCTATAACTAGGAAGCGAATGACGTTACTTGTACACAACCGATTTGGCTGGGGTCCGGATGTATGTTACGGGAGACCAAGGTAGGAGACACGTAATTTGGCGTTTGGGCGCATACGCAGAAATTTCCGAAATACGGGCTCTCAAAGTGGCCCTACATTCCATAACTAGGAAGCGAATGACGTTACTGGTACAGAATGTTGGCTTGGGTTGGAATATGTTATAATATATCCAAAAGTATGGGACTTGTGTTTGTTGTTAGGTCCCACAAAAAGGAATGTCGAATGTACAGGGTCCGATATTGCTAGATTTTCAATACGGCCATGAAGTTAGAAATACAAGCGAAAAACGCAAACATTCTTTCGCTCCGTTGACACTCTCGTGGTCAGCAGATCCCCCTCGACGGCTCGTGCCAGCTGAACATCTGTTCAGAATTGCATGGGTACCACATACGCCAACTTCATGGCCTTATTGAAAATCTAGCAATATCGGACCCTGTACATTCGACATTTCTTTTTGTGGGACCTAACAACAAACACAAGTCTCATACTTTTGAATATATTATAACATTCCAACCCAAGCCAACATTCTGTACCAGTAACGTCATTCGCTTCCTAGTTATGGCATGTAGGGCCACTTTGGGGTCCCGTATTTCGGAAATTTCTGCATATGGGCCCAAACGCCAAATAACGTGACTCCTACCTTGGTCTCCCGTAACACACATCCAGACCTCAGCCAAATCGGTTGTGTACAAGTAACGTCATTCGCTTCCTAGTTATAGCATGTAGGGCCACTTTGGGGTCCCGTATTTCGGAAATTTCTGCGTATGGGCCGAAAAGCCAAAATTCGTGTCTCCTACTTGTGTCTTCCGTAACACATATCCGGACCCCAGCCAAATCGGTTGTGTACAACTAACGTCATTCGCTTCCTAGTTATAGCATGTAGGGCCATTTTGGGGCCCCGTATTTTGGAAATTTCATGTATGGGCCCAAACGCCAAAATACGTGTCTCCTACTTTGGTCTTCCGTAACACATATCCGGACCCCAGCCAAATCGGTTGTGTACAAGTAACGTCATTCGCTTCCTAGTTATAGCATGTAGGGCCACTTTGGGGTCCCGAATTTCGGAAATTTCTGCGTATGGGCCCAAACGCCAAAATACGTGTCTCCTACTATGGTCTCCCGTAACACATATCCGGACCCCAGCCAAATCGGTTGTTTACACTTAAGACCGTTTCCTCGTCAGTGCAATAAAATAATTATGTTTTTTTAGTCACGAATAATAAATAAGTATATTTGTCAGGAAACCGTAAAGAAATTAAGTGAAATTTCAAAGAAAATCAATCTTGTGTAGATAGGTTCTGTATACAATGTCTTAAATTTAAATATAAAGGTAACCAAGAAACGTGTTGTTGCTTTTTCACACACCGCCTTCGAACATCGATATGTCACCTAACCTGGAAGATGAAAAATTGTCCCCATCAGCATCGACGACCTTCTGAAAACGTTCTGGAAGGCCATGGAATCCATCGCGGTAGAACGTGGTGGGCCGTGAAACGAAGAAAATATCAGGTGCATTTTGGACTTTTACTAGGGATTTGAAATGGCGTCCTCTAATGTGATTGTCCAAAGAATGGAACAGATGATAATCGGACGGTGCAATACGCTGGGAATATAGTGGTTGCAATATTGTTTCCCATCCAAGGCGAAAAATGGTGTCCTGAGTCATCCTAGCCACGTGGGACTTAGCGTTGTCCGGTAAACGAGGACCCATTTGCAATTCAGAAGCGATGGCTCCAGAGTTTTGAGTTTTTGTTGAGCACAGCTCAACTGCTGACATTACACAGTTGCATTGATACTCTGACCAGCTGGTAGCAGTTCCCGATGCACGATGCACCAAACACACAGAAGGACCTTATTCTGGTACAGTGCTGGTTTCGGCTGTTTTGAAATCGGTTCATGGGATGCTAACCAATGATGACGGCGCCGTGGAGCTTCGTATAGGATACACTTTTTATCACATGTCAACGCCCTGTTCAGAAATGGCTCCGAAACAGTAAATAAACACAGGCGACTGCCGCGTTGCCTTCTGACCCGGAGTCAAAATATGAAACACCCATCGACCCAACTTGTAGTGCTTCACAAGTTGATGGATGTGCTGCCGAATGGTTTCTCCACACACTGAATTGTAGTCCCAGTTCCTCTTTGTACATGTGTTGGTCTTCTGGCACGTGGTGTTTTCGGGTGTTTTGTCATCGTCCTTAAACTTGTTAAACCATCGCTGCAATGTCTGCGTCATCACGACACCCTCACCAAAGGCCTGGCATATCTTCTGTCCCGCTACAGCGGCGTTTGACCTCCATTTGAACTCGTTCAGCATACATGCTCCTATGACGCTCTGTGGAAGTCCCATGTTCCCTCTGTCCTTATGCAAGTTCATGGTGTGTCTGAATTGCCACAACCAGGTAGTATGTTGGATATACCTACAACAACAACTGACTTTCGCCTTATCTCCACTCGCATTCAACTCACGATGTGAGGTCCAATTGAACACAGACCTCCACGAAAAGGGACAGAACTTTCTTGGTTACCTTTATAGTTATGCACAAAAGTATAGCGTTTGGTCCCGGGCAGTAGTTCTGGATTAAGCATAATAAAAACTATCTTGAATATAATTTATGGATAATAATAATAATAATAATAATAAGAAGAAGAAGAAGCTAAAATAGTGTTTTTAGTTTTGCAGACTAGCAGCAATACATTTTTTAGCTTTGTACATTGTAGCTGGCCCCCCTTCAAAAACGACGGCCCCCCCTACACAAACCTGCTGGCTACACCCCTGTATATATATCCAGTGACGAATCCAAGGAGACTATAGGGGCTATAGCCCCGTCCCCTCCCCTCAGGTATACACTGGATAAAATGAGCTTCAATCTTGCTTTACACTGGATAAAGCGGCAAACCATGGTTTAGCCCCACCCTTGATCATATCCTGGATCCGCCACTGTAATATATATATATATATATATATATATATATATATATATATATATATATATATATATATATATATATATATATATATATATATATATATATATATATATAATAAAATGGATGGGTTTGTGCATTGAATGTTAGAATGGAAAGAGAGATTCACAGGGAGTGGAGGTTTCCTAAACCGGAAATTTGAAGAAAATATTTAATTCAGAAATTGACCAACAGACGAATGAACAGAGAAATTTAAGCAACGTAGAACTTCAAAACATTTACTGAATGTAGATAGCAAGATCGAAACGTGTATAATGAGCGGTACACGTCGCTCATATGGAAGCTACACCCACATATTCATAAACATACACAGATCTATCTATCTATTATACAAAGGGTGTTTCATATATAAATATATATAAAGGGTGTTTCATAATTACTATTACTTGGGGGTTGAAAGTAGACAGGAAAAGTCTACAGGACAGTCGAAAGCGGTGTCCTTTCCGAGTTACGAGCGCGGGAAAATGGTGGAAATTGAACTCTGAGCTTTAATAAATGGGCATATAATTTGAAGTACTCACCAACTATAAAAGTTGTTGCGGAAGTACCGACGGATTCTGAAACATGGATATTTGGATAGGTCACATACTAGTTCCTAAGTGGTCTTGACCCGACTACGGTAGGTCCCGTAGTTTTGGAGCTATGGAACTTTAAAGTTCAATTTTTCATGATTTCGGCAGCCTATAACTGCGAAAGGAAGCATTTGTGCACCCAAGTTGGTCTATACTTTTTGTCTTATCTTTGTCAGGAATCACCTCCCAAACGTTGTCGGTGTTGTTTTGAAACACCCTGTATATCCAACCTCCAATTTCTAAAGTTTCTGACTTTACCAGACTTACAGTACATTCTACAAGCTATTATGGACCAGGGCACATGTAGGGGAAAAAGCAGCTACTCTGATTAACTCCTGAGAGTATATACCTAAATTAAACAAGTTATCACTAATGTAAATACATAATTGTACACAGAAACTTCTTACTCTATGTTAAGGAAATCATTTTATGACATATTAGCATTGAAAGATACCTTCAACGTTAAAACTAAATTCCCAGAGACGAGCCTTCGCACCTCCCAACAATGCGTGCAATTCCCAGCGATAATAGCTTCGGTCACTGAGCAGCATATCCCGCAAACCTGTCTATCAGACAGAAGGGACTCCAAGTGTTTCCAACCTATTGTTTTGTTACCGGAAAAACCGAAATGGCGAAGTATTGACTTTATTTTATAAGAAACCAAAGATAAAGAAAATATACGGTAGAAAACAGGGTAGGCCCGGCCTCAGAGCCTCATAGTACTTAATCTTTTTGTACAGTTTAAGAACTTCTCAACACACAAAATATGGCTGCAAAATAGTGTTTATTTTGGGGCAAACGAATCTCTCGACGCTTTAAATACATTTATTCTGTTAGCAGACTGCCATTTCGCTAAGTATGTTGGGTAAGGATATTTGTTTCATAACATACAGGGAGGTGCAAGGGCTGAGGGAGCAAAGGCAAGCGAGTGATATAATGTAAAGGCGTCGAAGTCATACAGCTTTATAATTATTCGGACAAGTGCTTATTAGGTGTTAAGGAGCCCATACACGCAGACACATACATGAAGAAACCTTCCAACGCATGAAAAATGATAAAACCACAGACATGGTCTCGTTAATGCATGTTGAAATTTTTCAAAATCTGTAAACATACATGATGGTTTTGCCGTTCGTCATGCATGATTACCGTATATGTGCTCGTTCATGCAAGTTGGTTGTTTTATATTTAGGTCCACAAATCACAACAGCGGAACAAATCACGTGACTCTTTCCTCTGATTCATTTCTCTAGTAAGTTGGACAGCAAGTTCGTACGTGTGTGGGCAAGAAATTATTCCAACATGCATGATGAAACAAAACTTATATGCATGTTGGTTATGTAAGTATGTGCGTCTATGGCCTCCATTAGGGTACATGAGAAGTATAGAGTTCTTCTCTTATGGAGGTACATTATGGAGCTCACGTTCTATCTTTTTACAAATTTGCTGGTTGTATAAATGAGTTCCTTGGACATTATTCTTTCTTTGTAAAGTAATATATTTTACCCTAATATTTTCAATTGTAATCCGGATCGTTCTCAATCTGTATCATTGTAAATAATTTTAGTTATTAACATTGGCGCAAATCCCGGGGGGGACGAGGGGGACATGTCCCCCCAATGTTGGACCTGGGGGGGACTGTCCCCCCCAATAATCTGATTTAAAAAGCGCTTTTTCGGATTTGTGTCCGACTGCCCCAAAGGAATGTAAGATGAAATTGATTTCTCTGGGCTTTTCCATTTTTTTAAAAAAAGAATCGTATTCTGTAGTATTTCAAACTGAACTTCGTGCTGTAGTGAGTTTAGTAGTCTCATCAATATGTATTAATTCCACTTCCGCTATTTGGGCACAAATTGCAATAAATGCCAGAGGAGGATATGCCCCTCTCCTCATGCTGGAAAGTTGTCTCAGCTGTAGGTACGGGCACAAATTCCGGGGAAATGGGGAGACATGTCCCCCCCAACATTGGAACTAGAGGCTCTCCCAATAATCCGATTTGAAAAGTGCCGATTTGAAAAGTGCATTTTGCAGATAACTGTGATGAGTTGTGTCCGACTGCCACAAAGGAAAGTTAGATGAAATTTGTTTCTCTTGGCTTTTCCATTTATAATGAAAATGAAGGCGTGCGACTGTGCGTGACGTAACCTCATATGAAATCTTATCTCCTCCTCTCCCCTAGGCCCTAGCACACGAAGAGTATATAGACTATCCAATGTCAGTAAAACCCATCTTTTCAGTAAATGCGCATTTAATCTATTTGTAGTATCAGCCTAGGCATCTACTCATGCTTCGTAAGCTAACAAACTCTATAGCCTATGGAACTCGGAGGTTCAATGCTGCGTTCACAAAAGCTCTCCACTGACTTCTATTCTTAGCCAACTGGATCCAGTTTCTACTTTGTATTCCTATCTCTGCGAGATTCATCTTAATATTGTCTTCCCATCTGCGCCTAGGTCTTCTTAATAGTCGTTTTCCGATTGGTCTTACCGCTAACACTTTGAAAGCGTTCCTACTTTCTTCCATCCTGGCTACATGTCCTGCCCACCTAAGCCTCCTAGACTTGATGACCTTAACAATGTTTGGTAAGCCATATAATTTACGTAGTTCGTCGTTATGAAGTTTCCACCATTCCCCATTCCCGTTCCTCTTGGTCCGAATATTTCTCTCGGGATCTTGTTCTCAAATACTTTCAGTCTATGCTCTGTACTCAGTAAGCGTATGATTATCGTTTTATACATTTTAAGCTTCAAATCCCTCGACAGAATTCGCGACGACAAGAGGTTTTGAACTGAATAATAACACGAATTCCCTGTTTTTAGTCGACATTTAATTTCTTCGTGAATATGATTTTCGTCTGTTAATATTGATCCTAGATGTTTGAAAGTATCCACTTTATCAAAAGTATTATTTAATATTTTAACACATACATAATTTGCCGTATTACGGTCCCGACGCACTTCCATGTATTTAGTTTTCTCTGCATTAAATTCTAAACTCATGTCCATGCAAGCGTGTCTAATAAGACCTCTGCATTTCTTTCTATTTTTCTCATATCAACCCCTACTAAACTTACATAATCAGCGTACGCATAACCTGGTGAACATCGTTCAGCTCTAGGCCCTGGTTGCTATCCTTCATCTTCCTTATAGCGTATTCCAGGACAAAGTTGAATAATAATGACGACAACGCATCTTCTTGTTTCAGGCCATTCTTAACGTGAAAGCTCGTGGCCAAAACTTTTCCTACCCGGACTTTACTTTGGGATTCATTTAAACATGCCTTAATTAATCTAATTAGCTTTTTCGGTATTCCAAATTCTGTAAGAACGTTGTACAATGTTTCTCTCCTAACCGAGTTATAAGCCTTTCTAAAATCAATAAATAGTTGATGTACCGGACTACTGTATTCCCGCTTATTTTCGAGTATTTGGCGAATGGTAAATATTTGGTCGATAGTTGATCGATTTCGTCTAAATCCACACTGATAATCTCCAAACATTTCATCTGCGTATGGGCTCATTCTTGCTAATAGAATGTTTGAAAGGATTTTATAGGATGTTAACAGAAGAGAGATGCCTCGATAATTATTACAGTCAGTTTTGTCGCCTTTCTTGTGAATTGGAACAATGATTGATTCTTCCCACTCTTGTGGCAATTTTTCCTTGTTGTAGATAAGGAGAATGAGTTTGTGTATCTTGTTCCACAATTTTTTGCCTATAGCTAAAATTAACTCAGCCGGAATTTCGTTTGCACCCGAGATTTGTGTTTCTTTAATTTCTTTATAGCGAGTTTTACTTCTATTCGATTGGGTTCTGGAATATATGATTCTGCCGTGTGTATCTTTCTTTCTCCACGCACATTAGTTTTTGGCTGCGTGTTAAGCAAATCGTCAAAGAAATCTTTCCATCTATTTAAAATGCTATCTGTATCAGTGAGAACTGTTCCATCAGCTTTCTTTCATATATAAGAACGAGGTTGATAGCCTTTCTTAAATTCGTTGACCCCTTTATACATGTCCCGAATGTTTTTATTTTTACTATCTTCAAGTTCCTAAATTTTAGCTTTCAAAATATCGCGTTTTTTTGTTCTAAAAGTTTTGGAAGTTCCTCGCCTGATGTCTACGAAATTTTGTGTAGTTACTTCATTCGGATTTTGTAGCCAACGTAATTTTGCCTGTTTTCTCTTCTCTGCTAGTTCGAACCATGGTTTGTTCCTACGTATTATTTCCGCGTGTCCCAATTTTTCTTTTGAGCGAGGATGTTTCGTAAGCAAAGAAAAGAATTCAATTGCTGGAATATTTTTCTCTCTAATCTTAAGGTTACATCTGTTAAGTAAAGAGTATGACATGCGTCAGATTTCTGAAACGATTCCTGTAATGTTATTGAGATTATAATCATTTTGCTCAAAGAGTATTGTTGCGTCACACATAATTGATATTCTTTCTTCATAGTTTTGGGGAAGTCGTCATTTATATTATTATATTACTATAAAACAATTTTAACGTGGATCTTTGTGGATGCCTAATTAGAAACATACCAATTATAAATATGCATGTATTCAGATTTCAGAATGTTTTCACGGCAGTGATTTGTAATACTGATATGTACTACTACTTCATCTACATCACCTAATATATAATATACTCTACAACAGTTGATCAGATTCGTCTACCGTAATATGAGTTTCATCTCCCTTATCTAGAATAAGCCTCAAATCTGCCCACCTTCCAATGTTGAAGACAACCAATGGCGTATTTAGGATTTTCTTTTGAGATCTATGCCCAATACAAGGAAGGAAGTGGGCAATTGCCCACCTGAGTTTGAGAATTAAATATATTTTAATTTATGCATAAATTGAAGTTATAATGACAAGAATTACAGATCGATAAATCCTATATGATATGACACAAAAATTTAAATGTGAATCTAACGCTTTATTCTATTCATACAAGAAAAAGAAAGCATCCTCTTGGCCGTCCTAATTTCCCGGGCTAATTATTCCCCCGTTTTGATTTTCTTTAATTCAAACATTTCCTTCTTTTAAAAATAACTAAACGATATAATTGTTTCTTTGTTATAATAACTAAAGTCCTGTCATGTTGATATCCACGCATGTTGGTGTGGAACACTAGTTTCGCTTATCAACTCCTCTTAGTTTTGGTGTTACTGATGACGGCCAACTTGAATCACAACTGACAACGGTCGATAAAGTATGATAGGCGAAATGAAAGCAGTAACGTCAAGAAAAAGAAACAGAAAAATAGAAAGGATGACAGAAAGAACAATTAAGGACGCGGTTCTTACATGGAATGAAATTTGACAAATACAGTATTATTTCTAAACAAAAAGCATAAGAAAATGGAAAGTCAATGACATTCTTAGAAATGGTAAGAAGGATTATTGTTGTACGTGGAATGCGTAAAACTAACAAATTATTTCGAGGGGAGAATGAGCCCGATAGCCTCCTAAATTCGTCACTGAAGACAATTCTGCTCCCCTGATCCTTCTCAGCATTGTTTTTCAACTTCATAAATATTTTGAACATCGCTTATATATATATATATATATATATATATATATATATATATATATATATATATATATATATATATATATATATATATATATATATATATACGGGACCATCTTACCCGTCCCCCCCAATGTTGAAGACAGATTTGCGCCTTTGGTTATTAAATCACCAGAACGCAGTGGAGGCTAATATAAGTGTTGCAGTGTTGCGCAACGACCAAAGTATTACAAGAAAAAAATATTATTACCACCTTAATAATAGCGATTAAAAATGTTATTTACTTCTGTAACTGTTCGTTCCGTTAATCCATTTTAAAAAGTGAAAAACAATCCGGGCGAACATACAACGACCAGTTTTCTACAGCGCGGCAATTGGAGCGAATGTTAAGTATCCTTTCCCCTATCTCTGAAGTTAAAGGCTCTGGTCGTTGCAGTGCTTCAGCAACGCAACACGGTTTTCAGTGAATAAGAAGGTTTTTTGCACTAAATAAGATTTTTGAATTTTACTTTACTAGCAATTAACAAATGGAATTTATTTTTATGCATTCATCTTTTTTAAACACAGGTCTATACTGAAGAAAACCAATCAGTGGCGAAGCTAAGGGAGGGCCAAGGGGGTCCAGGCCCCCTTGCTCAAATTCTTGGCCCCCCTAGTGGCCTCCTTACACAGTTACATTGCTATAGGTCGACAAACGGTGAGTGGGTCGTTGCTACAAGTGAAACTACTACCAAAACGTCTCTCGACAACAGAATTACCAACTGCAGAATACCGTATGTTGCAATAGTCTGCGTTCCGAATAAAATATCTTTCCTCGTTTTTGCTTGTAGTTCAGCAAGATCTAATTCACCGAAATCTGTAGGGTGCATATGCATTGACCTCACCACCTGAACATTCCTTTTAACCTCTGTCCCTTATCTAGTTACCGTATCTCCTTTGTTTTGGACAAAGAACCAGAAAGAAAAATCAAATCAGTCGGCATTCTCATTCGCTTCAATGTTGAAAGTCACACTAAAATATGAGATGCTTACTTACAAATAACACACACTACAGAAAAAGTTTTCGTACATTACTTATAATTTGTACACCAAGTAATTAATTCCCATTGATTATGGCGACATAGAACAAATGCATAGCATCTATTAAATAATTTGACATTATTATTATTTTCAAAGCATCTTAATATCGAGCCGTCTTGTTTAATTAACAATAAAAGAAGAGAGCAGAAGTTTTTATTACTTGTGAAAAAATCATTCCCTCTGTTGTTCGCATCCCGATCGTTTGAGAAAAATTAGATGCTGAATACTACGAGCAAGTACTATTTGCTACCGATACTGGTTCTCCCGCTCGATTACCTTCTGGTCTTGTCTTTAGTACGTCTAGTTTCCTAACGCTCTTGGCCATTAGCAATTCTGTAGAATACTAGCGGCCTTCAGGAAAACGAAGTCAGCGCTTGATGGGCCGATACTACTCGTATAAACTATACACTTTCGTTACCTTTCAAAACTTTTAATAAACAAGTATTATTACATGACAAGGCAAATTATTTTATGTTGTGTTAAACGGTAGAACAGACAGTATTATTTCAGAAAAGGTGGAACATTATAAATTTCAAAAACAGCGCTTCGTCTATATTGTCTTGTTAAAATAGCTAATTTCACTTGTGTGCTTGACAGCTGTAACACATAGAAACATTGATCGATCAGTTTGTAACAGTTTACATTACAAAATAATAAAAAAAAAAGTATGTAGTTTACTTAGGTAGTTAATAAAACTGCATATGAATACAAAAACAAAAGTATGATCAACCATGTGCATTTGAGTTAGCGGTATTACAATGACTTCAGGTTCGGAAGATGATGTGATCGATCCCTCGTGGGCAAATATTTCGACTTAGGAGTTTACCAAGATTCTTCCTTAGTTCACTAGCGATATGTTTATGGCTCAATTGCCTCATTTCCCTCATTTCTATTCTCTGAGCCTCGGATGTTTCAAAGCCTTAAAATAAATTCAAATGTAGTTGAAGTAACTTAACGCTACTATCCTGTAGTCGGTGCTAAATTAATATTGTTAGTTTTGAAATTGGATATGAATGCACAGAATTAACTAGTAGGCTTATATCCTGTTCAAAATTCACGTTACTGTTCTGCATAATTCCTACAATGTAATTTTCTCGGAAATGGTTAAGCATATTTTGACGAAGAATGCGATAAAATTTGGTGTTCAGTGACTGAACTCACTGAATGGAGTTTTTAAAGACCAGTTCCATAAACTCCTGATATCTCTCTGATTACTAAATATCAGATAAGATAACGGGATGACACAATCTGGTCACGGGAGTAACTATAGCTTTTACACAAAATAACACAGTTGAAAGTTTTAAAAGAAAATACTTCTGAACGATTTATTTACAAAGAATTACTGAATTTTATTACATTTCCCCAGGCTTTAGTGTATTTCCTCTTGCATCATAAAGTTTTGTATTCCTAGCATTTGTAAAATGAAATCTCATTTGGTTAACAATATGTCAATACGCGTTATTCAAAATATTTAAATTTGGATATATTTCAACGAAACACATACACAGATCCAATGATTACGAATTAAAATAATAAGTATTAGGAAAAGGAAAAAAATGAATAAACAAACCTGACTGACAGGCTCTATAACAGACGAGACCGGGGCCATCCCAGCAGACAATGTAGTCAACATAAAGCTTTCAAATCCAACTGCACTGTAGAAATGTCCTTGCTGTAATAACGAAATAAATACTATATATTTTTTTATTGTTCAATTTGTAATATGGAAATATAATTAGACATACTATAAGGACTTTGGAAACAAGGAAATATCACTTTAAAAAGTCCGTTCATTGAAGCATATGAATTATTATCCTAAAAGATCTTACAGAAAGAACTAAGATAAATATTTATTGCATATGATGCTTTTATATTTCAGAAATAGGTTTTACTGTATATTATTTATAAAATAAAAACTAATAGCTAGATAATGACTAGGTAGTGCATTAGAAGTACTTAGATTATCATCTAAAACAGTTTTCCTTTAAAATATATTTATTTTCTCTAAGTTGGCCATTTTTCAATGTAACTGATGGTGCCAACATAAAGTGTAGGGTGGGTTGAATTCAGGTAACATTTTGGTAGGGTAACGAAACATGGTGAAATTGGTACTCCGTGGTGTCCTGTAAGAAATAAAAGCATTTTGCATTTAAATATTGTCTATTGGGGTCAACTTTATCTTGAATAGATGGATTTTATGTCAATTACAGCCAGATATGGAGTACATATTGTACTTCGCATTCTGAACTGCTACCTGCAGTAGTATAGTGGTACAAATTGCAAACAGCGTCAGGCCGGAGCTCCATCCAGTTACAAACTAAAATGTATTAAAAGTTATTCATTCCAGATTCGTTTGTAGATCAAAACATTAGCTTGTTTTGTTGTGTTTTCAATTACTACCACAGTGTAGAGTGAAGAGTAAATATTCTCAAATTCTTACATGTTAAAGCAACTGACAGCACAAACTCTTATACAAAATTAGACTTTGTCTGTACAGAAGGTATTTCTGTTCTCGAATGTTTTGTTTGTAGTATTGCACCATGTCGAGAAGAATGACCAAAGACCCTACACAAACAGCGGATACATCTTTGACATTGCGTTCAACATCGACCGAATGACACTGATACTTTGGTAGAATAATTTGTTGATTACGCACCAGAATATCATCGCTTACGTCATCAAGTAAAGGTGGAAGGAAGGTGGGAGTATTCTCCCAGTCTATTAGTTCCATGTAGGTAGCAGCATTGAGATTGATTTTTAGCTGCTTTTTATCAAAGCAGAGAATTTGCACACTGCTGGGAGTCTTCTTTCTTGCTTGAAGAATTTCTGACATGAAAATGTTCTTATACTTTCCTGTTCATCAGCAACACCAGCGAGTAATAGGCTTTCAGGATGATAGACATAGGAGTTATTTAAAAGGACGGGGAGAATTATGATCCGGTCTTCAGGAGGAAGTTTTTGATACAGTGATACCATCAAGTAATAAATCTTTGCACCATCTTGACAGTATGGATGGAAAATAGAACCATATTGGAACATAGAGCATAGTAGAAATCGTACCAAATGTTTCACTTCCTCTGATGGAGATTCGTCTGAAATGTACAATCGAAGTAGTCGGTTAGCTTTAGTTAGCCACCGTGCATGATTTAAGGCACCTGGCTGTGCAGTTTTCAAGTATTGCAGAATACTAGGATCTGAATTTTGCACCCCTTGCTGAATTAATACGATATCCTTAGTAAATACAGCTTATCAGAACTTAGATATTTCGTCAATGGCTCAGGAACATCAATTACAGAGTCTGAAATAGGTTGAAACATAGTAATGGGCTTGGTCTGAGGATCAAATAACAGCAGGTTGGTAATAGGTCCTTCATGTGTCGCTGGACCAGTTGTTCTCTCATCAAGCACCTAAATTATTCTATCAAAGTATCAGTGTCATTCGGTCGATGTTGAACGCAATGTCAAAGATGAATCCCCTGTTTGTGTAGGGTCTTTGGTCATTCTTCTCGACATGGTGCAATACTACAAACCAAACATTCGAGAACAGAAATACCTTCTGTACAGACAAAGTTTAATTTTGTATGAGAGTTTGTGCTGTCAGTTGCTTTAACATGTAAGAATTTGAGAATATTTACTCTTCACTCTACACTGTGGTAGTAATTGAAAACACAACAAAACAAGCTAATGTTTTGATCTACAAACGAATTCTGGAATGAATAACTTTTAATACATTTTAGTTTGTAACTGAATGGAGCTCCGATCTGACGTTGCCTGCAATCTGTACCATTAAACTACTGCAGGTATAAGTTCAGAAAGTGTATACAATATGTACTCCATATCTGGCTGTAACTGACTTAAAATCCATCTGTTCAAAGTAAAGTTGACCCCAATAGACAGTACTTAAATGCAAAATTATTTTGCTTCCCACTATCAGGACGCCATGGAGCACCAATTTCACCATGTTTCGTTACCCTACCAAAATGTACCCGAATTCAACCCATCCTAATAAACAGGTTTTACTGTACCCCCTAATTCCTTTCTGTCAGCTTCAATGCTTATGCTCTAAATGTTAGTTATTTTTATTAGACATGATTGTGTTGTTTACAGTAAATTACTGATTATAATAAACTACCGAACACAAAAATCTTGCGCAATTATGGGGTGAGGATCGGCAGAGAAAATTCTGTTAAATATAACTTTATCTGTATTCCTAGCACTGAAGATATACCGTATTGGATCTACTGCTTAAAGTGGGTTCTGAATCATTACTCAGGTCTGTATCCAAGGCAAGGCCCTTACTAGGAGTAGAATCAGAGACTACGCGCTTTATTCACCTAGCTATGAAGAAATACTAGTCTTTTAACTGATCGGTTGGTTTGGAATTAATGTCCTTTTCAGTACTGAGGCTATATACGACATGGACGTAAAATCTAACGTGGGACCATAATCACATGTGTTCCTCGAGGAATCGAACAGGAGTCCCTCGCCTCCATGTGTGGTGGCTAAATTAGTGTGGTTTTCGACATTTTGATTCTTAAATTTTACCGAAAATAAATACTCCATTCTGGAAGTCATCATTAAAAAAAGAAAATAAGAATTCAGAACTTCAAGTTGACATAGTAAATGCTAGATATTACAAGAAAACTGAACTCGACACCAAATCCAATGAGTTGAGTTGATTTTGGGTTTCACGTCCCTTTCAGCAGCGAGGCTATATGAGACGTGGACCTACTGATTAACGTAGAATCCGAACCACATGAGCTTCCGCCAGGAATCGAACCCGGGCTCCATGCCCACAATCGAATGAGTATATGATATTTAAAGGTTAGGGTGTTAACACAATTTTTTGTCTTTTTCGATAGCCTTATAATTTTCCACAAACTTTAATTCAGTTCGAAATAAATGAGAGAGTAATTTGAAGTACTTCAATTCGTATAGAAATCTACGCACAATAAATACGGTATTAATAAAAAGAAAACAGTTGTTTGCCCTCCTCGTTGGTCTAGTGGCTAGCGCGTGCGCCTTTTGTATATGATCTCAGGATCGATTCCCGATGAGGGCAAAAAATTCACAATTATTCACTTTCATTAATTATCCATCTTCTTTAGCGTAATGAGCATAATCGTGGGACGTTAAACTAAAATTTCACTTTATTTCATTTCAAAACAGTAGTTTGTTGGTGTATTATAATGTGATGGTACTGTTAAAAATATTCTTTGTGTATATAGACCGATGAGTTATTTAGGGATTATTGCTTTACACATAATCAACAATAAATTTCGTTTAATAACGTTTGTGCTCTTTATCTGTGAATAAACATATAAAAAGAGTTTAAGAAGTTATTTGAAAACATATGAACGAATCCATATAAAACTATTTTATTTCTATCAGCGTATTAATTGTTACAAGAAATTAATGAGAGTTAACTGTCTTCTAACTAAATTAAGAAAATAGGAGTTTCCTTACGGAAATGCTTCAAACACAATGAAGTCCTATTAATTCAAAATACTTCTAACAGAAGAAATCCTTTAAACACTTTACAAACGTTAGTCCTTTCTAACTATAAAGCGCTTATAGCCAGTGTCTTTTGACGAAGTAAAAAGAACCCAACAAGACAGCATTCACTGCTATAACCATTCTTGGCATATTTTTCTGGGTTCTTTCAATAACAGCACAGTTCCTGATGACTAATTCGCCATCAACCTCTATTTCTCTGTCCAATGAAGTGTGCATCACCGTGTAATCCTCGAGGGCTGCACAAGTGTCTCTAAAATGGTCACTGCAGGCCACAGATGTTAACAAACTGCACACTCCAAGAAAAACACTTCGTCCACTGGCCAAACTACAGGACATTAGAGAACTGATACCGAGTGCTACAGACGTCCAGTGGTATCGGTCTCCAGTAAATATTATATCCAGAAGGAGATTTCTAGGAGCCAGAGGATTCACGTATAAGACATGTCTTCCATGTTCCACCTCGTGCCTTATCACTGGCCAATACACATCCAGCTGATCTGGAAGTCGCACTTCAATCTCCAATCCTACATAAAAGGGAATACTGTAATCGGTAGTGTCACGTGTTGGTTCCTGGGGTTCTACTAAGTTCATTACACTTGACAAGATAAGCATACCAACAGTCGAGATAATGGCTGACAGACCTGTTAATCCATCCTGAATGGCAGCAACGACTCTGGCTGCGTCACTTCCTGTCGAAGTTGCCAATATCCCCAGCACGTTAGCAACATCTGAAGGTGTGACAGGAGAAACTTGTTGCATACTCCGTCGAACTGACGATGCGAATGACCCGTAGTCGAAACTCCACAACTCCTCTTCCTCGCTTTCTATTTGTTCGAAACCTGGACTGTCTTGATCTGCCTGTTGCCCGTTCTCTTCAGTAATTCCGTATTCCATGGATGAGGGTCCAGGGAAGTCCTCAGGACGATTGTCTCTCTGCATTTTATAATTATAATTCCCCTCACTTTTAATATGTTCAGAACAAGAAAGTGATCACTAATAAAGTCAACTAAAGTATTTGTAAGTATTTAGCCGTTTTATTTGTCGCTTAAGTATTTTAGACTGTCTATCCTGTTAAATGCCACGTTTTATCTAAAACCATGGCTATCACATTGTAGTACGTACTCTCAACAATGGAACTATGAAAATATTGCATTTATATTTTTACTGTACATATTTGAATACAGCATAATATAGATTTATTTTAAATCCATTTTATAGTAAAAAAATCTTGCCTAAGCAGTTAAAAAGAGAAACATATATTGGGACCTATTGAGAGAAAGCAAATTAGGAGCTATATCCATATACACCTTAAAACAAAAAAATTAAAAAAAAGTGCGCCAAAAGGAATTGTCTTTAAATATAATACATTTTCTATTGTGTCTAGACATCGCCGGCTACGATCCCTTAGCGCCTTACCATATCCCTCTCGTAACATCAGATTTAGCGTACAGAGCATAGTTGACCTTTCGGCCGTTGTGGCGCTACTAACGTGCACTAAACAGAAGGACAGGTTGTCTGTTCACGTAAGTCTGAGTGGATTTAGACAAGTGTAGTGTGGTCAGGATTGCTAAATAAAAATAGTCTAAATAAGGGGTGGGTTGACGAGTTTCAATGAGTATTAACGGGAAGGTTTTAATAAACATGATCTAGTGGTAGAAAATGAACCATGCATCACATAAAAATCTAATCATTTTAGACTGAAAGAAATACAAAAGTATAAACTAATACAAAGAGTTAATATAGATCTAAGAAAAAATAGGTAAATCTTACTTATAAAACATTGGATTTACGTAATCTAAACTATTTCAAAAATCCTACTTCACGCTTGACTTAACTGTACTTATAATCTTTTTCAAGTTTGGATTTTTCTTTAGGCTGTCGAAAAACTCAGCTGTCAACTGCACAGAAACACATATTTCTGTGTCAGTCCATTTCAAATTCATATATGAGAAAACTTTCCACAAATGAATTTGACGGTGGGATCCTTAGGCAAAAGGAGACGACTTTAAATAAATTTGGCAACTCGGAGCTTTTCTGAAATAGCATTTACCATTTACTGGCCGCAGTTATGACGACTCATTAAAAATTGCGGGCTTTAAAGTCGTTGTCTGAGGTAAATTTGTCATTTGGGCAAAATATGGGACTTTTGCTGCCCCGTATCGAAGCTCCCCGGGACGCGAGACAAAATCATAAAATAAGGCACTGTCCCTTAAAATCCGGGACATTTGGGAACCCTGAGTGTGGTGTTTTACGTGATTTTTCTCCTTGTTAAAAAAAAAAGTCACGTGGCGTTTGTAGGCACTATAGTTGCATAATACTTGTAGTACCTTTATGTGGTAAAATTAACAACACAAAAATGTTCTTTTATTGTTTTAATTATGGTATATTGTTGTTTATCATTTTGTCTAGGAGCAATGATATGTTGGTTAGCAGAGCCATTGTATATACAATAAATCGAATTTTGAAAACTGGATTACAATCGCTGCCTTCCACTGCAAATTCTACTACTATTTCAAAGGAAAATATTCCCGATCACTTTCCTGATTCTGAAGCATATATCCCCATACCAGATACAGTTACATAATTGTTAACTGGTCTTCATACTGATCCTAGTAAGTGTTGTTTTTTGCTTGTGTAATTAATTTTATTTATTTATGTTTCTGATTAGTAATGGGATCTATGCGTAGGTTAGTACTTTTCTAAAGAAAAAAAAAAACAGACGTAAAACCTTTAACTTATGTGCAAGAGTGCCGATTTCTGTGTAACTTTGGGGGAGCCCTATGGCAGCTACGCTTTAGTAGAACAGGGAAAGGAATTACCATGTACTGTAGAAATTGCAGAACCTACTTCAACTTAGCATTTTGCCCCCCCCCCCATTAGGGGAGCCAATTTCAACTTCGGAGGGCCCGGCCTACAAAGCTTCCCAAAATTGATGCCCTTGCTAATGGGATAGAAGAACCCAGAGCCTATATTTCAGATACTATCCCAGTATTTGGTGTGCCAGTGGTAACCCCAAATTTCCCTAATATTTATCTACAATAGATAAAATGATTTTATTTATTTTGTGAAATGTCGAAGTAATATATTAGTAGTCTTATTTACATCTTGCTAAAACAGATAATAATAATATACAAAGATCCCATGTTTTAGAAAGATATTTGTATATTTCTGACAATCTACCATATGAAACCTACTAATATGATAATGCCAGGAAAAAAATATAACCATTTTGCACTAGGAGAAAAATAGACACATTCATTAAAGTGTAAACTAAAAGTGAAATTCAGTTAAATCATAACGCAAATGAAATCCAATCCTTAACAATTCAGTCTGTACACACTATATGCACAATAAGAAATAAGTCAACTCATAACATTTTAAAGAAATTAGTCAATTCATAACATTTTAGCCTATTGTTCACTACTATTGTCACAATTTGTATAGTACTTTAATGTTCCCATTTATGGTTTTCTTTTCAGGCATTTTATTAGGAACAGTGAAATTAGCTTCTACTGCTTTCTTAGGAAGTTTTGTAGATCGGAAAATTATTCAAAGTATAGATTGTGCCTCATGTCACAAACTTATCAGTCAGGACAAATTCAATTCCACGCTTATGGACTTGATATATAAACAAGACAGTAGAAACATAATGTGCTATCCTACAAAAGAACTAGTATGGGTGATTCACGTTGTTGAAAAGGCCCACCTGTTTGTGAACACCCGAATTTCGGAAACACTTTCCGCCTATATTGTTTTCTTTCTGCAACACGTTTAGTATTTGCAGTGCCTCTTTTCGGACAATCATTCATTTAAATTACGTGTAAAAATTTGCGATGTAATAGTTCCAGTGTTGCTGAAGAACATAGCAGATGTTGAAACACGATGTTTTGAACATGCAAAATTTCAAAATGCCAAGCCATTATCTGGGGAAGTATTTCGTTTGTAATTTGTAAAGGATTTTTCCCGGTGTGTTTGTATTATCTTTTATTCTTAATTAATCGATACTAATTGTATTCAATTTTAAAAACAGTTTAGTTTTTGTGATACTATGTGGGGGGGGGGGACTTTTCCTGTTATAGCTAGCTATTTCATTTCCCTGCTACACAGATAAAATATTGGTGCACGTAACTAGCGCCACAGCGGCTCCTATAGGAACTAGGCCATGTTCGCTTCTCTGAGCTATTTGGGAAGGCGCTAAGAGATCGTAGCCGGCGATGGTCTAGAGTACAGTTTACTTTAATGCAGTGTTTCCCAACCAGTGTGTCGCGTAGTCTCACGGAGTGTGCTACAAAACCTTAGTAAAAAAAAAAAATTATGTCGTCCAAAAGACCTCTACACTTTAAACAACATATTTTATTTTTACCATGAAGTTTCTAAGGACCACAGTGCCGCACAAAATAGAAAATTAACATTAGAAAAAACACAAAAATGGCTACAAAGTATCGAAATGCAAGTATGAGACGAACAGAGAAATTAAAGGTATGCAACGGGAAACCATGAAAAAATGTTGTCTCGTATTTCGATCTTCTCCAAAATCATCTGAAACCTGCTACACGAACCAAGCGATGCGGAATACTGATAACAGGTGTCCTTCTGCAGCATAACAATGCTCGGCGTCATATTGCCCGTGTAACGACTGTGATTATTGAAGATTTTATTTAAGTGTCTACACTATCATTCCTACTCACTCAATCTCGCCCCCAGTGATGTTTGGACAGTCTAACGACGGAAAAATGTTCCAACCTGATGAAAAGGTGCAACGAGAAAGAGACATTGAGGGACTTTGCAAGCAATGGAAACGTGTATTGAGTGTGGGAGGATTATGCAGAAAAATAATATTCTGATGTTTCTCAATCGCTCAATAAGCTTTTTTTGAAAGTTTTGTAAGGTTTTCATTTGATTGACCCTCATATTAGCGAAAAGAGGAGAAATAATTACAATTAATAGACGAAGAACAGGTAAGGAAAAGAAAAGGAAGAAATTTTGAAATTAAATAAACTAAATCCGAATATGTTGAAATTTGACTAGGAACAACAGGATCTTAAGTCTTATCATATACCTATGAGACACTAAAGTTAACGAAATAATTGTAGAAAGTGAATCCCAAAGAAAATATAAGATAACTGATCCGGTCTTTACTACCGAAATCCCAGTGCAAATATTTCAGAGAACCGAAAATCAATCTGAAAACGTACATGAGACAGTAGAAGGAAACCATAACAGAAACCACCCATAGAAAATTCTGGAACAGTGCAAGCTAGAGTAATAGAATTAAATTGCGAGCCAGAAAGCAGTAGTAATATCAAAATAGAACAAGTCAAGATTGAATCATTATCTTTACAATAGTTGTAATTTAGGTCGACTGTGAACTCGTTAAGATACCATGTAAAATGGTAGAACAAAAGTAAACTTTTTGAAAAAAAAAAAAAAAAAACAGAATTGGTCAGGTACGATTAGTGGAAATTAGTAGTCAATTATTTTTTGAAAGCAGAACAGAAATATCTTGCATATTATTCGAACTTAAATCCATTAGTGTAATCTATGAAAATAAGCAATGGTAGATAGATGTACCCAATTAGAAATATACATACATAACTTGCATTACAAAATCTTAAAATAAATTAAATACAGATTAGAACAAATGACCAGTGAATTGAAATCAGATCGAGAATGCATACTTAGTAGATACAAAGAAAGAAAGAAAGAAAATAAAGAGATGTATAAAGTAACATTGCTGAACCACCTAACACAGAAAACTCGCAGTGCGCAGTTAGTGAGAAGAAAAATACAGATAGCAATATAACTGTAACGAATTTTTTTTTTTAACAGTCTTATGAATAAAACGTAAGAGGGATCTGCAGCAGCAGGAACATTTTTAACGTGTAGGAGCGAAAAAGTAGTGAATGTCATTCGTTAGGTAACGATCGTTCTTTTGAAGAATATTTTCGAGCAGCAGAACAGCAAGTATTCACGAAAGGTTTTCAACCATCCTTGATCATTTTGGTATTTCATGAGCAGACAAATATCAGTGTTCCTACTCAATGCAATAGTAATAGCAAATCAGCTGATTGCAGTCAAGCAAGTAATAAATGTCAGTACTCAGACAGAAGCTCATCAGTATACTTCAACTGAACAACAGGATTTGTAGAACAGGCGCCATGTGAGCAAGTAAGTTTTTTTTTTTTTTTTTTTATCATTCTAGATGTAAAAGTACGAGTAGATTTCGTTCCAAAAAACAGAACCAGATAGTAAATCACAAAATTCGCATTGTAGTAGCAGTAATCATATCAGACAAAAAGAGAGAATACAAGTGAAAATTTAAGAAAAACGTCTTATTTATCAGTGGTTAGGTCAAGATCGCTCTACGATAGGTAGTTGCAGATACCAAACGTGTGTAGCTAATATGAAGAAAAGATGAGAATTGAGTGGCCATGTCAACCATGCAGAGGTATTGCAGAAAAGAAAAACAAATTGTGCTGTCATCCAAAAATGTGCAAAAAAAGAAAAATAATCCTTCAATTATCAGTGCTTGCGTTACCTAGGATCTCAAATCCTCAAAGCTGGAAAAAATTATTAATGTAGGTTTTGTTACATAAAAGATAAGTAAATAACAACAGTAACTAATGTAGAAATGCAAACCCTAATTATGACTTATAATAATTTTGAAAAAAAAAAAAAAAAAGTAAATTACGATTTTAGCTTTTCATTCAAAAATGTAAATAAGTACAGACACATACTAGAAACTACGTGGAGTGGAGATACGTCAAATCAAACCCTGAGTTTCGGCAGACATTTGGCTATTAAATTCACTAATCTAAGTTCTAAATTATTAAAGCTATTTAAAATTTTGGAATTTTGCTTTCGGATTTAATAACCTTCATACTATAACGGACAAATAATAAATATTATGAGATACCATTTACTTAATAAAATTTAACTTTGATGGATAAAACAATTATTTCTTAACAAGTTCTTTTACATTTATTGTAAATTCTAAAAAAATCACTTTTTTAAAAAAAAACAAAGAAGTCTTAACGTATATTTACATTTTGAATTTTGTAATTGTAATACTAACTTTTTAAATTACGTTAGTATGATTTTATTTTAAAATTTAAATAACACACGGTTAACTCCAACTGAAATAGCTAAAATCAGAATTAAGAATTTATTTGGAAATACCATTTTAAGTTGAATTCAGAATTTCCGACTCCAGCCGAGTTTAAGCTCAACCTAAACTCAGTTGACCAAAGTGAACTGACCCGACTGACCCGACCCGACAACCCGACCCGAATAACCCGACCCGATAACCCGACCCGAGTAGCCTGACCCGAGCTTACCCTACTGACCCGACCCCACAACCCGACCCGAGTTGACCTGACCCGATCCGTTTGAGAGCACTAATTCACTACTATAGATGATAGCTGTACCCATCCTATTCTTCGTAAAATGGGAATAGCGTGTATGATTCAAAAGACAACCATAACCTGGAAGGCTACCTCTTGAGCGAGCAATACATCAATATTTGGTTTTAAATGAAATCCTTTTATGATTGTTGTTTAACAAGAAATGTAAACCTATTAAGGTTAATAGTGACAAAATTAAAACTATATATAAATATAAACACAAAAAATAGAAAAGGTTGTGAGTGTAAGGGTAAACACTGCATAAATGTATGGAAATGACTCTCTTTGGGGAAAGAGTTGTCCCGAGGGAGAATACCAGCTTTTAACTTTTTCGAGGTGGCACGTGTTCTTCCATCTACAACTTGCGTGACCTCGGAATTACGGAAATTTTAGTAGTTTCTGTCACTCAACTAACAATTACTTTTAATTTGGAAAGTTTACGATTTTCATATACAGGGTCACTGAGATCAGATTCACTAGTAGATGCATTAGTAAATGATTGTACTCCCATGCGCAAAAAAAATTGCGCGTATACTGTAACTCAAGATTTTTCGCATTTATTCCATTTTCCTTACGTTTATGGGTAAAATTCAGTTATTAGTATGTGGAGATAATAGAAAGCAATCCATCTAAGAAGATATTTCCGAAAAAATATAATAAAATAATAAAAATATAAGCAAAAAAACAAAATTATGCTCGGTTTTGTGTATACTGGCAACGATGATTTCTAGGGATTTTTTCAGTAGCAGATCACAATTGCGGAGGGAATTCAGTAGGGGAATCGAGAAGTTGGATCAAGGAACTCGATAGTGGACTAAAATGTTGCATTTATTGGTTAAAACCTAGTGTGTAGATTGCCTGCCAAATATAAATTAGCTTCTGTAACTAAGATGTCGTACGAAAATATAGAATTAAACAGAAAAACTCTTATCTTAAGGTTCGAAGCGATACGCACCATGGTTATGAAGATTATTTCTTAAAAAAAAAAGAGCCAACACAACGTAGCCTCCGTGGTTAGGTGGATAGAGTGGCGGAGTCGTAGTTATTTTATTATTTTGACACCACATCGAATCCCATCCCATCCTTTTTTTTTTTTTTTTTTTTACAAAACATTATAGGAAGATATAGTTCCGGAGGTAAAATATCCCCCCATTCGGATCTCCGGGAGGGGGATGGCTTGGGAAGGACTATTGGACGAGAAAGTAATAATGGGGGGAAGACAAACAGAGAAAAAAAGACAAGGAAGAGCAAAAGGTTTAGGATAGGGACATGGAACGTACGTACTATGTTACAGGGAGGAAAATTAGAAAATCTTAAAGAAGAAATGAAACAAAATAATTTAGATTTGGTAGGCGTTTGTGAAGTTAGATGGGAAGGTAATGGGGTATTGAACAGCGAAGGATATAGAATGTTTTACTCAGGTAATGAAAAAGGCGGTCATAATGGCGTAGGAATAATTCTTGGAAAGCGCTTAAAGGAGAAGGTAGTGAAAGTAGAATTTATTGATGATAGAGTTATGATGTTAAGACTTAAAGGGAAAACGAAGGATCTAGTGGTGATACAGACATATGCACCGACGACTTCGCATGCAAATGAAGAAGTCGAGGAAAATTATGAGAAAATAGAAGAAATTATAGATAAGGAGAAGAAGGGTGCATGCATAATTCTAATGGGAGATTTCAACAGTGGCGGCTGGTACTATATGTTGCATGGTTGTGCAACCGGATATATTTTTTTTAATACTAAAAATATTTTTAAGTGTTAAAGTAGTGTATCAGTAAAAAATAAACCTTTGCTCTTGAGCGCAAAACAGTATTGATGCATTTCTGAAAAAAAGTCAATTAAAAAAACGGAAAGAAAGAGAGAGATTTACCTTTCCGGTGGCAGCGAACGTTGCCACTGGAAGCAGTAACATTGAGCATATGGCAGCGAGCTCCTATCTCTTAACATGGGGAAGTGGATTTATTCTTGCAACGCTCCTATCTTCCCGTATTGGTCCCTTGCGGTTGCAATTTCTGCCACAACTGGTCAGCTTCTGTAATAGTTACGAATTCCTCCGCTTAGCAGCGTTTGAATCAATTGATAGGGTGAGGAAGATACAGATGCGTGGAAGAAAGAAGTTATTCACAAAACATAAACTCGCAAAGAACAAATATAAGTCTGGTGGTAGCAGGGACGGATCCAGGCTGAAAGTTTGGGGGGCGGCCGTTCGAAGTCAATAGATTTTATTTAACATTTATAATACATAACATTTATAATACATTTAAAAAAATCCTATTCTGGGGGGGGGGGGCGTCAATCGAGTTTTCAAGAAGAAAATGTCTTACTACTGGTCTAATTCCTAGCTCTGTGTCTTTCGTGCACATGATTCCGTGTTCGATTTCCGGCGGAGAGCATAAATTAATATCAAATCATTCACTTCCAATACTCATCTGTCTTCTTTAGCCTAATTTGCTGGAATGTTAAACTATTTTTTTTTTCATTTTCAAAGGAAAACATCTTAGATTTCATGCTTCTTTACAGACAAAAAATACGTGGTTCCTGAAAATGGACTTTTTGTTCCGTATATTTATACAAAGAAATGTTAACAAAATGCATATTGTCGGAGGAGAGAGGTGTTTCTGGACCTAAAGAAAATAAAGCGGAAAATATTTGCGGTAGCGATGCTTTCTATTCAGAGAAACTTGGCGAGCAGCATTTCAGATTTCAATAAGGTAATAGAAAAATTTGAAGCCCGAAAGATCGAAGAAAGACCTTCCATTCTAAAATAATGCATAGTTTATATAATTAAATAATTTTGTTTAACAGCGTGCATGCAATTTTCTTACCTTTTTTTCTGCTTTTTAACGCCATCATTCATGGCTTACAGCACACACTATATATTCGATTTATCTCGTGTTCAATAACATGAGTGTAGAGGTTTCGTATATAAATAGTGTATAAATATACATTGATAGTGGTTGTTTGAAAAAAAGGAAATAGCTTATATATTAAATTAATATTAGAGAAATAATTTAATCAATAATATACAAATAGAGCTTAAAAGACTTTCCTCTTCATATTTCCTGAATATTTCTTGGATAAGACTCAAGAATGCTCGGGGATGGGAACACTTGCGCGTACCTACATACCTTTGATATTACAACATTGCAACCGGTGCTTGTACAGACTACGAACCGCTACTGGATTTCAATGCAGTTGTGGGAGAAAAACAGGAAGGTAGTATCGTAGGCAAATATGGTTTAGGCGAAAGAAATGAAAGGGGAGAGGGACTGGTGAATTTCTGTAGACAGAATTCACTAGTAATTGGGAACACTTGGTTCAATCAACACAAGAGAAGAAGATATACATGGAAATCACCAATAGACGGCGGAAGATATCAGATAGACTATGTTATGATTCAGGACAGGTATCGGAATAGCTTAAAGAACGCGAAGACCCTTCCCGGGGCTGATATTTTCTCTGATCATAATCTTGTGCTGGCCGAAGTAGATATTCAACTGAAAAATGTAGGCAGAAGAAAAGTAGGTAACAAAGTGTTGAATACTGAAAAGTTGAAAAACGAGGAAATAAGAAATCTTTTCGCTGAAAAATTCGAAGAAAAATGTTCAAACAAGGAAAGGATAGGCGCAGGTAATAACGCACGGTGGGAACATATTAAACGTTGCTTACAGCAGGCTGCAGAAGAAGCAGTAGGTTACCGCGAACACAAAACTGCTAAGAAACCATGGGTTACGGAGCAGATGTTGCAGAAAATGAGGGAGAGGAAGATGTAGAAACAGGTTGATACAGAAGAGGGCAGAAAGATGTACAGAAAGTTAAATAATGAATTACGAAGAGAAACAGACAAAGCGAGGGAAGAGTTTTACAAAAGAAAATGCGAGGACATAGAAGAATTAGAAAGAGTTGGGAAATATGAGGAAATGTACAAGGAGGTGAAATCTATGGAATTTCGGAGGAAACAAGGGAGTATTATGATGGCAGTAGAAAATAAGAATGGGAAGGTAGTCAGCGAGAGAAATGAGGTCATAGGAAGGTGGAAAGAATACGTTGAAGACTTATATGAGAGTAGGGATAGACCGTGTAGCCTAAATGTTGAAGTGGAAAATGAAGTAGGCGAGGATGATAAAGGATTTAGTATTCTTCGGGATGAGTTTGAAAAGGCTATATCCGAGATTAGGAATGGAAAGGTAACAGGAATAGATAACATACCAATTGAATTCATTAAAAATATAGGAGACAAGGGAAAGAAAGAATTGTGGCGACTATGCAATGAAATATATGAAACAGGAGAATGGCCAAGAGACTTTCTGAAAACGATCATGATACCGATGGCTAAGAAATCGAACCCAAAGAGATGTGAGGATTATAGAACTATTAGTCTCATATCTCATGCAGCTAAAATTCTGCTCCGAATACTGAACAGAAGGTTATATGGAAGAACAAATAAAGATGTTGAGGAAGAGCAGTTCGGGTTTAGAAGAGGCAAGGGCACAAGAGATGCTATTGGATTATTAAGGGTGATCGGCGAAAGATTTATAGAAAAAGGGAAAGAGGTGTATGTTGTATTTATTGATCTAGAAAAGTCTTTTGACCGCGTGAATTGGGAATTGTTGGGAGTTCTAACAAAGATAGGGTTGGAATGGAAAGATAGAAGACTCGTAAGAAACTTATACATGAACCAACAAGTAAGTGTTAGGATAGGGGAAGAACTGACGGAAGAGAGTGCAATTGGAAGGGGAGTTCGACAAGGGTGCTGCCTCTCGCCAACACTATTTAATGTCTATCTAGAAGAAATAGTGAAAAAGAGCCTACATGATGATGATGGCATTTCGGTAGGAGGTAGAATGATTAGATGTATAAGATTTGCAGACGATATGGCGCTTGTTGCAAAATCTGAAAAGAAAATCAATAAAATGTTAGAAAAAATGAGAAAGGGCTTTGAAGAATATGGGATGAAAATAAATTTTAGAAAGACAAAAGCCATGGTGATTGGAACGAAGGGGTCTGTGTCAAATATAAAAGTAGGAGGGGAGAAAATAGAACAAGTGAATAGTTTTCGATACCTGGGTAGTGTTCTTAGTAATGACATGAAATGCGAACGTGAAATAAAAGCAAGGATAGGAATGGCGAAAGAAGCCTTTAAAAGAAAGAAAAGTCTGTTTTGTGGGACCTTGAACAAAGAGTTGAGAAAAAGACTCATAAAATGCTTCGTGTGGAGTGTTGTACTGTATGGGGCGGAAACGTGGACCTTACGTAAAAGTGACGAAAATCGACTGGAAGCCTTCGAAATGTGGGCGTGGAGAAGAATGGAAAGAATTAGTTGGGTCGAGCGGAAAACGAATGAGAGAGTGTTAGAAATGGTGGGTGAGAAAAGAACACTTTTAGATATTATTAGGAAGAGGAAGAGAAAGTGGTTGGGACATTGCCTAAGAAGAGATTGTATCATGAGGGACGTCCTAGAGGGTATGGTGGCGGGAAAGAGAGGGAGGGGGCGAAAGAGACTACAATTAATGGATGATATTAAAACAGAAAGATCATACGCGAAGACGAAAAGGTTAGCGGAGGACCGTGGAGCATGGAAGCTTCTCAGCTGCGGCAAGTGACCTGCCAATAAAGGCAGAATACCTATGATGATGATGATGATAGGAAGTGTATAATTTTGATGTTAATAAGAACCGAAACAATATAATAAGGAAATAATTTATTGGTAGTATCCTTTAATCGACGTATTTATTCAGTATTAGAATACGTGTACTATTGGAAGCAGTTATTGTTTTCAGTTTATAGTCTTGTATGTTACTTCCCGTTCTTGAACAGCAGACAACTCACTTCGGGTTTGTGTGTCAGGAAGAACATACGCGACCTTGAAAATCTGTGCAGTCTTACCCCTTGTTACGTCGACCTGATGTTAAATGATCGTTTATGTGTGTGTGTGTGGGTGTGCTTGTTTTTTCCTTTTTAGAGTATTGACTTTCTCTCTCTTTTTTTTCATATCCACAAGTGCAAGAATGCTTTCGTTGAACGTAACTAAATTATACAGATCTATGTATACGGAACACGAATATTTCCAAATATAGAATGAATATGAACGATAATCATACCATATTTCTACATTATATAGTAGCGTGAAAAACTGATATTAAAATGATATAACAAACAGGCATAAGCTTTTTTTCTAGCATGGCAACACATTAAACGTAACTCATTAAATTTTGGGAATTACAAATTATCACCTTACGTGTCGTTGTATTCCTATTCTTTTTCACGTTCAAGCGACTAAAGAAGAAATTGTAGTAATAGTGATAAAAATCGAATTCGAGATTTCAATGAATTCAAGTTTCACGCCCCCACATATCGAAAAAGTGATTTTGATGTCTGTCCATCTGTTCGTTTGTTGGTTCGTCACGCTTTTACATGCATTCAAATAGAGGCCATACTGTTCGACGTATCTGGACCTAAGTCTAGACATGAAGTTTTTATAACACTTTATCGTTTCGAATTCTATATTCTCCGACACCTAAAAATAAGGGTAGTTTACTGAAGGATGAAAATTTAAAATAATTAAATTGTTTCAAAAATAGCTGTAAAGATTTTGCTTATTTTTTTACAAATATAGTTTGAATCATTGCTCTGAAAAAAATACATAAGGTGTAATTTACTGTATGGGATGCGTTTTTTCGAGCAATTTTCTCAATCACATTTCATAAATAATTGTATCATTAATAACCTAACAATATGACACAACTCGTTCGTCCTGTAAACATTCAGAAGAGGTAGTTTACTCTTCTCCGACGATTTTCCCATTAACGCCTGACGCAATTTTGTTCATATTTCATAAATGAATGTCACATAAATAACCTAACGATATGGTATAATTCCATTATCCTAAAAAGCTAGAAGTGGTATATTACTTTTCGGGGCAATTTTTACTTTACGATTTTGTCGAGAATGACTCTGGCAATTTTGTTCGTATTTCATAAATAGCCTAACTCGTTTGTCCTGAAAAGATACACAAGGGATATTTTATTCTTGGGGATGACTTTTTTGACAATTTCTCAGAAAGTACTCAGACGCTTTTGCTCATAGTTCACATACAATTATTTCTTTAATAATTCTAATATATGGCATAAGTTATTTCTAACAGAAATATGACCAATGGGTACTTTACTTTTGGACATAAGTTGCTTCGAACAAAGTTTTCCAAAAACACATTATTTTATTCGCATTTCCCAAATAAATGTTTCAGTAATAGCTGCAGCCTAACACGAGTCAGTTTAAGAAATTCCAGCGAGAAAATTCAGTGCGTTTCATCCGTACCCATTCTTAAATATATATTTTAAATGTTACACCTAATCACAATTTTTCTAACAAAATCGAAACTTCTATTTAAATGTGCCTTGTTGTTGCCAAATGGTTAAAGTCCATTGGTTCTGGATTTGATTCCCGGTGAGAGCTAGTGTATTTTTATCCAACGTTAAGGTGTAGGTAATAAGTAGGTGCAAAGAGAAAAGTGTTGAAACAAGCCGAACCAACCTAATAAATAATACAAAGAAATAATACAATATTACGAAATTATAGAAGAAACGTTGTTAATATTAGATATTTGCGTGTGAGATTGTCCAACCGATGAATGTCAACTCCAAAGGTAAGAAAGTGAAACATCCAATACCAGGTTAATCAGTGGTCTCTAGGTAAAGCTATCCTACTAGGAAGTGATTGAGATACCAAAAAATGTTGTAATCGCTGGGAGACATGTTAGGAGAATACATTGGGTGAGAGACTTTAATTCATGAATAGTCTGCACCTTCATTGGTGTATTGAAGTGCGTAGGTGGTGTGTGTTTAGCACATCGGGTTCCTTTGTTGTTAGTCCCTGCTTTCTAGACCGGATGCAGTTATTCCCGGTAGAAAATACAATATATATATATATATATATATATATATACATTTCTATTACTATTAAAGTAAATAATTACACTCATTCCCTCAATGTGATACTTGTTTGTTTAATTGTATACAGAGAGCTGATCCGTGGAAGAATCGTTCATAATAATTAATAAAATAAACTCGACAAATATTCTTGTAAATAATAGGCAAAAGTTTGCGTCACACTGTTCATTTTGCTGGGCACGCCAGTGTGCCACGTTATCCGGTTGTGGCACACTGGAATATAGGGTATGGCTTTCTAATTTTTCCCAACTATTTTAACTGCTTCAATTGAAATGAATTTATAATAATAAGAGAGTGAATTTAGTCTTCTTACCCTTCGATTTAGAAATAAGGTCCGCTAGAATTGTATATATAAAAAATAATAATACTCAGAATTTTATAGAGTAGTTTGTTTTATTCGAAATGACATACTTCCTGCAACTGTTTGGGTTGGAATTATTTGAAATCAAATCTTTAAGTTTTACGACCCACGGTTATACCGGCTAGGCTAAAGGACACGGTGATGATGAGAAATGAATGCAATGGTTGAATGAAAAAGTGGGAGAAAACGGGAGAACCCCGAGAAAACCCATGCACATGGTGTTTCTCCACCACAAAATTCACTTGGTGCGAGCTGGGGTCGAACCAAGGATCCCATGCACCAAAGGTGAACGCTTTATCACTGAGCCACCGCGGCCCCTCTGAAATTATTAATAGGAGAGAGTGACTACTTTTATGAAAACTTGATATCGAACACATTTGTTTAAAAATACCAGCTTTTTGTGAAATATTGCTTAATATTCAGGAAAACCTAAGTCAATAAAATAATAATAATAATAATAATAATAATAATAATAATAATAATAATAATAATAATAATTATTATTATTATTATTATTATTATTATTATTATTATTATTATTATTATTATTATTATTATTATTATTATTATTATTATTATTATTATTATTATTATTATCTTAAATTAAAAACTCTCTGAACCTAGTGCATTGGCACAATTCCACGAATTAAAAAGAATGTGTTTACTTATCATATAAGTGTAGAAGGACTTAATCCCTGTTGCTTTCAATATAAAAAGAAAGTGTCCAACTGTCAAATGATATGCTACATAAAATGCTCTATGCAACATAATGTAGTATAGAGTCATCATTCCAGGTTGTCTAAAGAACACTTTCGTTTTAGCAAGAAAGGAAGAAAATAGAAAATACTGAGTTTTAACCTAGTAGAAAGTTTGCAGATTTAAGGGAAAATGCACAGAGTTGTTGGATATAAAATGTAGTTCGGATTAATGGAGTAAGACACCGTAAATATTTTATTGTTTGAAATATACTGGGAGTGACCAAGCCATTACATATGGAAATATCGAAAGAGATACGTTAATGGTGTTATTTGCAAACTTTTTTAGAAATGAAAAAAATAAGGAAATCTCTAAAACTCTGATATCACAGATCCAAATTGACTGACTGTTAAGTAAAACTGCTAAATCTGAGTAAAGCAAAAAAAAAAAAAAAAAAAAGTATTAATGACCTGTGTTAGTTTCAGACATATCATTCTCATATCAAAACTACGATAGAAGTTTATGAATAAAGGTGAATTCACAGTTCTCGAAAACCAAAAAATGATTTTGCTAGATGTAACTTTTCAGAAAACTTTTTTATAAGGCTTTAGATTTATTATTTTTTTTGTTTGTTTATTAGCTTCCCCATGCCGTAAACGTCGCCAACTCCTAGTGGCTCACTTGCCGGTAAATGGCGATCGTCGATATTGAAGAATCGGGGGTATTGAAGTTACCACAACTTAAGAACGAGGACTTCATTTTGGTCCGCGCTCGTTTGATTTGTCACGGAGAATCGTAAAGGGACCAACATGAACTATCGCCAGTCATGTGCATGCGGTTATTATTATATATTATTTTTCCCTGACGAATTGTTATTATAAGGACAATATTTGAGCTCCGGGGGTCAAGAGTAACTCCTGCCTTTACATCATGAAGTGAAAAATCTTGAGGTGGGTGCGTATAATTGTATGAATTTAGTTGGCAACTGTCGCCGATCACTAGCAAGTGAATATGAAAGAACTATGAAAAAAGTAAATAGACGCTTGCCATTTTGTTATAAAATTACATGACGAGTGCATTTGATTTGATTCCGAACAGTTGTCTTCAAATATACACGGTTAAAGAAGCACTCTGATTAGAAATATTAAAAAGACTTCAACGATTTATCACTCTACAAGCTGTGTCTTCATAATCGCCTCCGTGACGAATTCGGAAGAACATGCAATTAGTAACCCTAAGGTTGATGGTTCACGCCCAGCTCAGGGCACTTTCGCTTTATTTTTTTAAAAATGTTTTTAGACTCATCTTGATGCAAAGAAATTACGCATATCGGCGATTTAACGTATTTTAGGGGAATAATTTTGTGGTTCGTTGGCGTTCCGTCGCTTCTCTGCCGGTGGTGGTATAATTTTCAAAACGGAAGTGGGACCAATTTTTGGCTGCGGGACCGCCAATTTTTGGGGACATGTCACTAGTTGCCTATCGGTGGTCCACCGACGCTTACGGCATGGGATTGTCCCCTCACGAGTGAGGCAGATTGTAATCGACCAAGAGTGTTTTGGAAAAATGGGAAACATCTTCCGACTTCGACTTCTGAATAATCCGTTTAGGATCAAGTCGAATCAAGGCTGCGCCACGGGAAGGTAGAACAAGTGAGGCAATCGTTCCAAGCACTACGCTCGACGACTCTTTAGGAAAAGTAACAAGTTTATTACTTGTAATTTATTATTTGAGTCAAAGTATTTTGCAATAAACCATCGTTTTGTAAGATATTTTTACGATTGTATACTATTAATTTCGAAAATTGTACTCATAATATAATTTCCCATCATGGATTTGAAAAAACCAAAGTTGGAACAAAGAAAGATCTCCGATCCACATGTCTCTTCATGTTTGATATGGAAGTCTCATCTTCATTATTGACCCTTAATTTATTTTAGTCCTAGGCAACGCGAATCGACGGTATGGCTCTAAGTGAAAACATTCATTTAGATGGTTAAGTAATCAGGAAATTCCTGCTGTTATTTCACGAAACACAACAGATCTTGAGGGAAAAAAAAAAAAAAACAATTTTGCTTACCAGGGGGAGGGAGTAAATCATCTGCTTACGTTTGCTTAACTAGGAAGAAAGCAAGGGCACCGATCCTGGGGGGCCGGGCCCGCTCAAAGCTCATGTAGGCCTCCTTTGTATTTATGAATATACAATATTTGGCATTATTTGAGTGTAATTTGTCTTAAAATCTTCATATATATATCTCTTCTGCATTTGAATGCCCCCCCCCCCCCAATTTACAGAGAAAGTGGCGTCCTTGGAAGATCTAGTGAAATGAATAAAAATGTGATAACGTAATACTTGAAAAACTCTATCTAATGGAGGAAAGTAAATTAGTATTCAACACTTCTTTCAGTTTTAAGCATTTCAAAGATTCTCGTAATTTAGTAGCGTCCCGGATTTGCATTTTTGAAGTACGGGAACTTTATCTATACCTTAA
This sequence comes from Thermobia domestica, assembly GCF_964235325.1. NCBI lineage: Eukaryota > Metazoa > Arthropoda > Insecta > Zygentoma > Lepismatidae > Thermobia > Thermobia domestica. Next base: position 62,622,616 of record NC_137465.1, on the reverse strand, counting down.
CGTGGGAATCGGTTTCGGACCATGCACTTAAGCCGCTTTGCCATAAGAGGCACAATAAGTTTTTCTTTAGATTTCCTTAGGAATATTGCGAATGGTATAACTTTTAAAAATATGTTTAAAAAAGAATACACATCGACATAATAAGATGATAATCTGATACCTAGGAAATATATTGAATTGTTTTTAATTTGTTCTCACGCTTCCAAAACAGTACTTATGCTTTTTTCATTCCAGCCTTTTAATATAAGCATTTCAGACTATTGCTGTTCTAGGACGATACAATTCTAGTTCATGTATATGCTAGCTTTGGAAATAGAGTAGAGTTTCGCTTATCCGACATAAACAGGCAGGCAGAACGCTAGATAATATGGATGTGTTAAGAAAAGACCTATTAAAAGTAAAACTTATTATATAATTTTACATATTACGCATCTAATAATAATGTTTTATAACAAATAACTGCACTGCACTGAATTAGTGATGAGCAAATGCAAGACCAAGACCAAGACCCGGGTGGTCTTGGTCTTGGTCTTGGTCTTGGTCTTGCACATGCGGTCTTGGTCTTGGTCTTGCAGTGGAACCCTCGGTCTTGGTCTTGGTCTTAGTCTTGCACACCTAGTCTTGGTCTTGGTCTTGGTCTTGCACACCCAGTCTTGGTCTTGCTTGCAAGAGTCTTGCAAGTTTTGCTTTTAAGAAATCTATGATTTTTATAAGTAAATTTTACTCTGGATATAAGGGATAATAAATCCTACATTGCGTCAATAGTGAAGGAAATACAATGTATGTTTCTAAATGTAATATAGGGCCTATTTTACCTTCGTGTAAGTGTGATGATACTGTACAACATAAGCGATGACCTTTACTTTTTTTTTCAATGGGTGATCACGCTTCACTACTTATAAGATAAATCACAACATTTCGAAATATTTTTATATGTTTTAACAGATCCAATACTCCACTGGTTCCCAAACTGGGGAGGCTATCCCTGACAGTGAGACGCATGAAAGGAAACCAAGACGGCACAGATTACTGAAATACCATAAATTGCAAAATTATTTTTACACTCTAAAGGCGTCAGATTTTTTTCTTTCCAACCACGATTAGCTCATCTTTGTATTGAACAAACCCCCAATTAAATATTGAAATTTTGTTTTACGGATTCTAATATGTACTTTATGGCGCAGAAATAAGAACATACGCAAAAACGATGAAACAGACTTTCGAAATGTGGGCATGGAGAAAAAAGGAGAGAATCAGCTGGGTTGAACGGAAAACGAATGCGAAGGTTTTAGAAATAGTAGCAGTAGGGGAGAAAAGAAGAATTTTAGATGTAATGAAGAGGAGGACATTGGCTGAGGAGGAACTGTATTATGAGGGATGTGCTAGAGGGAGGGGGCGAAGGAGATTGTAGTTGAAGAAAGATATTAAGACAGAAAATTGCTACGTTAAGACGAAGAGACTAGCTGAGGACCACAGTCATCGAAGCTTCTCAGCTGCAGCAAGTGACCTGCCAATAATGGCAGAATAGCTATCATTATGACGATGATATGTTTTATAATATTGACCAAAAAAGAGAGAAAAAATTAAAATAATAATAATTAAACCTCTTAATATTTTAGAATATGAAATGAAATTAAATTTGTGAGTTTTACGTCCTACGATTATGCCGGCTAGGCTAAAGGAGACGGTGATGATGAAAAATGAATGAAAATGGTGGAAAGAAGAAAGTGGGAGGAAACGGGAGAACCGCGAGGAAACCCAAGCACACGGTGTTTGTCCACCACAAAGTTCACTTGGCGGGGGCTGGGATCGAACGCGGGACGGCAAACACCAGAGCTGAACGCTCTACCACTGAGCCACCGCGGCCCCAATATTTTAGAATAATTTGAGTGAAAACTGAAAACGACTCAACTGTCTGTCTTTTTTTTTATATATAAACTCAATTTATATAAATACTTTTGACCTACATTACATATACATAACAACGGCATCAAACTTCAAGTTATTTGAAATAAGTACGAAATCACTCTCAGTTGTGAATATAGATTATTTATTGTTGTATAATGTTATATCGTTGAATCCTAGATATGCCGTATACCTAAGGGGGTTATAAGTTATATTGATAAACAATTATTCAACGTATAAGCATCCACCTATGAAATCAAACTTGCGGTCACATGCGCTAAGTTTTTGTCAATGTCATGAAAATGTTTTTTCAATATTAATTTTATAAGTACACATTAAAAATTTCCAACGGATGCTTGAACCTCAGAGCCAAGGCCATACCCATGTAGTCGGCATCTATGGTGTACGGAATTGCCGATGTTCAATGCTACATTTCCCGTTAGTTTTGGAAGAAGAACACCATTAATATGTTTTTGAAATGAAATTAAATATCTGCTTTAACGTCCCACGATTATAACTCTGAGGTTAAGGGAAACAGTGATGATGAGAAATGGTGGAATGAAGAAAGTACGAGGAAACGGGAAAACCCACGCACAGGGTGTTTGTTCACCAAAAAAGCTCACATAGCGCAAGCTGCGATCGAACCAGGGTCCCATGTACCACAGGTGAACGCTCTGCCACTGAGCTACCGTGTCTATAACATGCTCTAGTTTATTTTTGCTTATCCACTTCTTATGGACACAACTATTCTTCATATGATTTCCCAAAATCCAATCATGGGCCGTCGTGAATGATCAAATGATGACCAAAGTAAATCAGACACTGAAGTTATTATAGCTTGTAACAATTCATAGAATTATGCTATCGGTCTTCTCGTGAACAACCGATTCAAAAAACGACATACTGTGGCTATATGTTACAGGAGCAGATCGACTCACATGGATTGCATAAACTACTGGGAACACATTCACTCCGGCGGTATTTTTACTGGAGCCAAGAAGTTCACGTGAAAGATGTAATGATTTTTCCCCTTCCTTTTTACATTCTATAAAAAATTCAAGTAGTGTTGGTACTTGTGCAAGACTCTTGGTCTTGGTCTTGGTCTTGGTCTTGGTCTTGGTCTTGCACCCCTTGGTCTTGGTCTTGGTCTTGCATCGGGATTCCTGGTCTTGGTCTTGGTCTTGGTCTTGGTCTTGCATGCAAGACTCTTGCAAAAACTGCAAGACCAAGACTCTTGCGCTCATCACTACACTGAATCAGGGACGTATCCAGCGTGAGGGCCTGAGAGCTGTCTCTCTCCGAAACTCAAGCACTTTTTAATAAACTTGCCTTTACCCTTTTGAGGTTCTTTTATATCAGTTTACTAGTAGTCAGTGTCCAAACTTTGGGCAATGTGCTGTTGTCTTGTTATAATTCTAAGAACATACCATAATGCCATTATGCCACCAGGTGGAATTAAAGAACAGTCTTAAATAGGATTAACATTTCGTTTCCGTTCTGTTTTTAACTTTAATATATTAGAACGATACACTCCATGTCTTCTTGCTATCTTTGTTATGTGATATACGTAGCAGACAGTTTTCTTTAGTTACATTTCTCTCGAAAATATGTTTCATTTTGTTTGTGCTATGATGCAGTTTCCAAAATAAACCGGTTTATAAATGAAAAGTAGGAAAAAGTTTAAGAGAGGTACAGAACTGTTGCATTATTATTATTATTATTATTATTATTATTATTATTATTATTATTATTATTATTATTATTATTGATATTTAAAAACATTATAATTACGTGCTTACGAGGATTCGTGTTGGGCCCCCTCCGAATAGAAAACTTGGATACGTGTCTGCACTGAATGATAGACGTATGAGTCAAGGTGTAGACGGGCGCGCTAGGCGATAGACTCCACAGCATGAAAAATAGATTAAGACCACAACTTGGAGATCTTCTTGCCGATTGGTGCTATTTGCAATGATATATCGGATCATATGGTATGTGGAACAAAGGATGGTCGGATAAGCGAGACTATGGTGTATTGGTGTTTCACGCAACTAAACCTGTAAAATGTTTGTATAAACAATTATCTTTCACTCCCTAGCTAAATTTGTGGGTATGATCACACACCTTGCCCCATAAAGTATAGTCTTATAAAGAAAAAAAATATTTTTTTTTAGCTAAAACTTAAAGAAAAGCCAACTCCAATTTTTTTTTTTAATAATGGCAAACTAGTCCACTTCATCACGATAAATCACGTTTGGTACTAAGATGTCTTTTTCTGTCCGTATATATCCTTCACACTTCGTTGGAGACAAAATTGATTTTTCCCCAAGAAAACAGGATGAGAGAAACTATACAACAGCATGAATAGAAAACAATAGCTATTAACAATAGTTTTCTAATCCTGGATAAATACGTCATTACAGCAAAATATCAGTAAGTTGTCCTTATTATATTGCTTCGGTTCTTATTAACAAGAAAATTATAATGTTTTGTAAAAAAAAAAAAAAAAAAAAAGGGATGGGATTCGATGTGGTGTCAAAATAATAAAATAACTACGACTTCGCAACTCTACCCACCTAACAACGGAGGCTACGTTGTGTTGGCTCTTTTTTTAAAAGAAATAATCTTCATAACCATGGTGCGTATCGCTTCGAACCTTAAGATAAGAGTTTTTCTGTTTAATTCTATATTTTCGTACAATATCTTAGTTACAGAAGCTAATTTATATTTGGCAGGCAATCTACACACTAGGTTTTAACCAATAAATGCAACATTTTAGTCCACTATCTTGTTCCTTGATCCAACTTCTCGATTCCCCTACTGAATTCCCTCCGCAATTGTGATCTGCTACTGAAAAAATCCCTAGAAATCATCGTTGCCAGTATACACAAAACCGAGCATAATTTTGTTTTTTGCTTATATTTTTATTATTTTATTATATTTTTTGGAAATATCTCCTTAGATGGATTGCTTTCTATTATCTTCACATACTAATAACTGAATTTTACCCATAAACGTAAGGAAAATGGAATAAATGCGAAAAATCTTGAGTTACAGTATACGCGCAATTTTTTTTGCGCATGGGAGTACAGTCCGGTAAAAGATATTGTTTGGGTCTGCTCCCAAGTGCACATCAGATTTATTATCGTGATTCAGGTGCGCACTAAGATCAACTAATAAAGCCTTTTCTGATATTTAGTCAGCTACCTGGGCGAGTTGTCCTTCCTGTAGGACTTCTTGGGATTTCTGGTTAGGAGTAGACGAGATAATGTAATAGTATCCAGACGGGCAACAACTTCTCCCATAAGCTCAGCTCAGTAGAACTAACTCTTTTCATAGTTGGGCGAATGGCGGGATCGTGGGATGTGTCAAGTTCCGGAATTTCATGATGTGAAGATGTATCTTGACCATTTCCTATACAATTGCAGATTTGTTTTGACTTTTGTGTAAAGTAGTTGTCTGCTCCACACTCGCTTTTGTTTAGTCCGATACGACTATGAGTTTGCGGTGAATTAAAACGTTACCGCTCTTGCAATGTATAAAAGCATTTTACAAATAAATCACATTCGATTTTACGTCTAATAACTTATAACATGGGTTGAATCCATGAAATGATTGAAGTTGAAGTTATCAAAAATGTTTTCATAATTAGGAACCTGGATAGGCCTATGCAACTTTCTTGTATGCAACTTTCTTGAAATGTGGTATTACATACACTTTGTGGTGTGTTTTGAGAATCTCAAACAGATATTGATTATATATACAAATAATACAGAATGTAATAATCAGCCCACACGAAACGAAGATGATCCGCAAACTGTTGTATTAAAAAGGTAGGTGGACAGGAAATGAAACAAAAATTTGTACATGACATACTTGTATGTATGAGGAAAAAATGAAATCACAAGAGCTACTTGAAAGGTCCTACTCCAGCTTCTAAGCACATTTGAACACGACATTGAAGTTGGCGACTATTATTTCAAGAGGACTATGGTCTCCAAGATCACCGGATTTGTCACACTTTTTCCTGTGTTGTCGCCGGACAGGAAAGATCTATTGGAACCCCCTATCGAAGAGTTAGGGAGAACATTCGCCGTGAAATTCAGACACGTCACTTACCGCACTTCACTGAAAACACGCTGCGCCAGGAACAACGTCTCACAGAAATTGTCTGTTGCCTCCTTTCCTTAACGGCTAAATGAAGGAATACAGTGTTGCCGTCCAAGGGCGCCCATCAGGGGGGGCAAGGTGTGGCAATCGCCCCCTAGGGGAAGTTGTACTTCAGAATATTAAAAACCCAATAGAACTTTCATTTTTACAGCAAAATTTGAGATTATATTTGAAACATCGCTTATACTTGCCCCCCCCCTTGGAAACCACAACATGGGTGCCCTCGTCTCACCTTTTTTCATGGAATAAGCCTACATTACATTCACTCAAAATTTCATCGCAACCGTCAAATATTTTCGCAATGGCATGATTTTTGTCGGGGTATCTTGGAGGGCGATACCTTGTGGACTTCAATAGAATTTAATAAGGTAAAGATTATACTAATCCCATGCATGATATTATTATAAAATAGTCTCGATAGCTTTCAATTATTTCAGAAACTAATATGCACATGTAAATTTTAATAATACTGTATAGTACATTGGTGTATACTCAAAACAGAAAGATAAATTTATTTCCGAAGGAGAGACAAGGGTGATCCATGGAACATTCTTACAATTGGTCCCACCGGAAAGAAAATGAGAAAGGTTGATCTCAACTAATTTTATTAAGAACTATTGCTATTTAAAATGTCTTAAATAAACAATTAAAGTTTATGTTTCACAATACTCAAAAGTAATCACCTTTTGAATTTGAAAATAAAGAATGCTAATATTATTTTTCTCTATTAACTAATTAGTTACCGGTACTATTAATTGGCAAAAGTGACGGAGTCGGTTCAAGACAAACATTTCAAAACTAATAGTACTTTGTACAATAAGAAACCTACTTGAAACTGATCAAAGTTTTTTTTTTTTTCTGTTGACTTCTGTTACTGAAACTCAGTGGATTTTCTCCAAATTATCTTCAAGTCTGTTTCGAACATTTAAGGGGGAAGTTTTAGAGATAGCTTACTGCATTGTTACGTTGCTTCTGATATTTCGGCGAAACAGAAAGTGAAATTTGAGAAGCTTTACGGAATATAAACTGAATATGATTAAAGGAAAGTTGGTCCTAGAGGATGACGATTATGTTGAAAAATCCATTCGCTATTGCTGATGATTGAAGATGATAATGGTTGATTTTGGCGTTCCTTTCAGCAGAGAGGCTACATGAGACGTGGACCTACAGCTTAATGTGGAACGGAACCACATGAACTCATGCCAGGAATCGAATCCGGATCTCTCATGCCAAAAGCGCGTACGCTGTCGCTTAGGCACGAAGGAGCTCGCTGATCATTGAAATTGCCTAATGCAACCGTACGTCTACCATAAACTGCTTTAATATCGCTGTATATTTTCAGTTACAATATATAAGTTCATTATACTTATAAACATAATACGACAAGTCAACACGTATGAATAACTAGTAATCAGCAGAATTATTATATTAGCAGATTAATAAATCCTTTTCGAGAGTAACTATATTTTTACCTTTTTTTTATTCTAAAAGAAGTCTCACCACATTACATTTCAATAATCGTTACTTCACACATATATCTTTATTTATTTCTACCTAGCAACCTCAAGATATATCTTTTATCTTCCTTTTTTTCGCATAGCTGCTCCGCTATGACGCCTCTGATCCTTTTCATGAAAACAGGTACAGATTGACAATGACAGGGGCGTACAGACAATGACAGTACAACGATAAACCGTTGTATATGTCGCCATGGACGGGAATTCCGCAGTAGCTTTACTACGAAGGAAAGAACCCTGGATTAATCATTACAGAACATTCACTTTTGGAATAGACCTCGTATTAAATAACGTTACATTGACACGTATATTTACTTCTCCATTTCTATATATATATACCATATTACATTATTATATTCTTTTATATTTACAATTATTCATATATCCATATATTAAAAAGTCGATGGATCTATTCAATAGGGTTCTGCAAATTTACTAGTTAACTATTCCTTCCTGCAATATGCGAAAACATCCATGTACAATCGATATTGTTTACAAATAAAGATCATTATCATATTAAAGGTTAACAAAATCAGAAGGCAATATAGCATTCAAACATACTAGCGATCAGTATTTAGTGCATTAGTAATTGAGGTTGATACTACACATATCAAAGGAAACACATAACGTTAACACATATGTTGACATAAATTGAATAATTACGATCATAAACATGAAGTTCAAGATTAAATAACAAAATAAGATACAATAAATCGATTCACATATCCATAAAGTATGTTCATCTTTCCTCAACGCAGATTCAATCCAATTTCACATCAATACAATCTATCCTAGGTCACGGTGTCTCATAACTTCCATTAGATCACATTGTATGCCACATTCTTGGGTACTTTCTCGATATTGTGTAGGTGTATACCACTCCAATCATTTCTATTCTCTCTGGCACCAAAGTTATTTCTATTACGAAAGAAATTAGATCTATTGCCTACATTACTATTATTATTTGCACTATTCCAACGATTTTGCCTGGCCATATAATTTCGTCTATTATTATAAAATCGAGTACCACTGTTTCTAGACTGAGTTTGAGTTCCATTGATGCTATTAGATCTCCTGTTAAATCGAGCACCATCTGTCTTTTCATTTCTCATATTTACATTTCTGATTGTTAGCTGATTTGGATTACTTTGGTTACGATTGTAGTTTCCTGGTCCACGATTGTTATTATTATTACTATTACAATTCAGTACCTGAAATTGGTTCTCAAAATGTTGGACTAGCATGATCAAATGGTTGAAACTAACGCATTGAGTTGATAATAAAACCTGCTGTAACTTGAACGGTAGTAAAATACGTATAGAAGCTATAATTCTGGATTCTGGCTGTAACGGATTTATATTTTTCAACTCGTTATATGTATTCACTACAAAGTCTGTTACGGATCTATCAATTCGGGAGTTATAAGGTCGATTTCTAATCACCGCGTCTCTATTTGCGAGCATAAAATCATTCTCATAATTTGCGAGTAAAGCTCTTTTGAAATCTGCATAATTACTTATTCTATTACGTACGGCTTCGTACCAAGTGTAACACGGTGGAAGTAGAACATGGGGCAATAATTTCAGGTACTTAGATTGATCGATTCCCATTAGATTACACTCATCTTCAAAACGTTTTAAGAAAGAGCTGGCCGTCATTTCATTACATTTCCCACTGAATTTGGTCATCGCCTTGATTTCACTTACTTTAAAACAAACCTTAGACTCTCCAATATCCCGTTTCCGTTGCCGTTTAACATACCGTACTGCTGGCATTCGTGGATCCTGTCTCCTTTCATCTGCTGGCATTCGTGATCTTACTCCGGCCGTTTCATTAGCATCTTGTACTATGTTATCTTCAGACGAATAAACTGAAGGAGATGTAGAATCACACTCAATAATTGGGATTTCTCGTTGATGAAGCGTCTCCTCATTATTAGAAGGAACTGAGGCATTACTCCTGTTACTTAGCCTTTGTTGCATCGATCTGATTTCCTCCTGCATATCCTGTATCAAACAACTATGGTTGTGAATTTTAGATATATTATCCTTTATTTGAGTCGCTTGTTGTGTAGTAACAGACTCCAAAACTTCTATTTGTAGACTATGATTATTAATTTTAGAAGTCGTGTCTTTCATTTGTGATGCTTGTTGAGTTATAGCGGATTCCAAAACTTCTATAGATCTTTTCAAAGTATTGATATCTTGTGACGATTTATCAGCAAACTGTTGAAATTTTTCATCTAATTTCTCATCAATTTCCTGAGAAATTTGCTGTATTTGTTGATTTGTATTTTGTTTAATTTCATCAACTTTCAATGCAATATCGTTAGATATTTGTTGTCTCAAGTTATCATCCCTCGATTGCATGGATTGACTTAATTGTTGAATCATATCTAAGATCTGCTTAGTATTTATTATTTCAGACATAGATTCTTCTGAGTTACAAATTACGGACATATCTTCACTGCGTATACTAGTCATAGTTGACTGACGTATAATTTTTCTCCCACTACGCAAAAAGGTACATTCAATATTCATACGTCCCTTTTTATAAAAAAAATAAGACCCTATCTTTACTCTACTTCAAGATTTGTACAGGGTCCCGGGTTTCGTTGCACCAAAAAGATATAAGTTCATTATACTTATAAACATAATACGACAAGTCAACACGTATGAATAACTAGTAATCAGCAGAATTATTATATTAGCAGATTAATAAATCCTTTTCGAGAGTAACTATATTTTTACCTTTTTTTTATTCTAAAAGAAGTCTCACCACATTACATTTCAATAATCGTTACTTCACACATATATCTTTATTTATTTCTACCTAGCAACCTCAAGATATATCTTTTATCTTCCTTTTTTTCGCATAGCTGCTCCGCTATGACGCCTCTGATCCTTTTCATGAAAACAGGTACAGATTGACAATGACAGGGGCGTACAGACAATGACAGTACAACGATAAACCGTTGTAAATAATGTAGTTGGAATGAATCAAAGCATCTTCTTGGCATGCTTCACAACAGCACATTATTATTATGATTTCCCAACATAACACTGTACAATACAGTTTTAAGAAGCAGTAGTGTCACGTGTTCACCAAGTGAAGAAGTTCGGATAGTATGGCGTAATATTTACTTAATTAATATTGAAAGAGGAGGTGGTACTCTATTTCTACCACTCCCTGCTTTGGTAGAGAGATTAGAGTGGAGATGGAATATATTCTTGGAATGCTTAATTGCTTAAAACCATTTGTTGCCATTACCGTTTTCACTCTACAGTGATCTACCTTGAAACTGCAAGTGGTTGATTTCTGCCACTTCCAGTTTGAATAGAAGAATACGAGAGAAGTTGGTAGTATATACATTCTTAGAACATTAAATCGATTAAAAAACTCCCCTGAGTATGCCTGGAAAAATCACTGATAGGCAATTATGAAATTCTTGTGGCATGTTCTTTCCTAGCTATCATAGGTGAGAAATTAATGTGCTAACATTCTCAGTTACTAGGGGCTGTTGAAAGGTTTGTAGTCCAACCAGAAGGAGTGCACGTGAAATGATTAAATTTTACAGTTATTCTACATATTCACCTTGAAGTCCAATACAATTCCTTACACGGTGCTCAAATTGTCACAGACTAGTTAAAAAAAAAATCAAGTCTGTTCTTAGCACCATTGTTCCGTAGCACTAATCATCTTATCAGATCCAAAATAGCGTCGTTTCAAGCGTTATTTGAGTTTGGGGATAAGGAATAGTCTCACGGAGCTAGATCTGTCAAATGAGGAGGATGATCTACGTAGACATTGACGCTCTATATCGTGCAGTTAGTTGTGTTTGCAGTTCTCGATGGACAGAGGCATTATTCTGAAGGAACAAATTTATTTTTTTCAATTTTCAACGGCATTGCGTTCTCAATTTGTCTTTCAGCTTTGTGAGTAATACAGTACTCTGCATCAAATGTCTCACTTTTGGGCAAGTAGTCTATGAGCACGACCCCATTCTTATCCCAGAAGAATGTTACAAACACTTTCCCAGTCGACTTCTATCTCTTAAACTTCTCGGAGTGACAGGAACCTGATTGTCGCCACTCCATTGACTGTTGTGGGAGACCCGGGTTCGATTCCTGGCGGGAGCTCACGTGGTTCGGATTCCACGTTAATCGGTATGTCCCGTCTCATATAGTCTCGCTGCTGGAAGGGACGTTAAACTCATAATCAACTCAACTCCATTGGCTGTTCTTTCTTTTCACTTGAGGTTACTATTCGTGACAGAAATTGATCGACATTGCACTCAAAATGAGAGATGACTTTCATTGATGCCCTCATTTTTTCGCAATTTTGAGACAAAGTTTTGGGAACCCATTTTGCCGAGGGTTTAGAAGAGAGAGGTTTAGAGCGTGTCTTTGACAAATAAGAGGGATTGCTGAAAAATTTGTAGCCCAACCCAGAAGAAGTGCAAGGAAAATGATTAAAATCTAGTTTTAAAGAACATATCTCTGTCTGTACAAATACAAATGTTCATATTAATAGCGAAGTTTCTATTGTGTTTTTCAGGCTTCTGAAGTGATTACGTGTGCCTAACCAAAGAATTTCACAAACATCGAGATCAAAGCTGTCATCAAATTTTCGTTCCACCAAGGAAAGTCAACGAAGCAACTTCATGAGGAAATAAGCGAAATATTACGAGACTGTTCTCCATCAGATGAGAAAGAAATGGGTGGAAGAGCTAAAACGTGACGATTTCTCAATAAGGGTCATTCCATTTCGAATCACCTAATTTTAAAACATGAACGTGCTTCAATGTCTCAGATTCTCTTCAAAATTTTTCATACATTAATACCAATGAAATTATGCTAAATTATTTTTTTTTCGATTTTTTTGAGTGAAAAATGGGCCGGGGAGAAATTTTTGAAAATTTAATTTTGCTTCAATTTCACTTTCCGGCACTCAGCATCATTGAACTAAAATTACCATAACTTCCCTATTTTTGAAGTTATTGGGCTCATCCAGGTGTCAAATGAAAGTTTAAGTTTTGCTTTTTCAGTAGATCCTAAGAAACCTTGCAAAAGGATACACTGTCAAACATTAATGGGCATATAAATTTTAGAGTTTTTTACAAATTGTGTCGTTGCTCAAAAGTTGCAACTATGAAACTTTTGAAACTATTTTTGTACATTCATTTTAACACGTACATGGTATGGTTAAAAAATAAAGAGGGTGTTTTTGTATTTTTGTAATTATTATTTTTTATGTACGGAAATATATAGTTTTAAGTTTTGTTACAAATTGTGTCATTGCTCGTAAATTACAACTGTAAAACTCTTGACACCTTTTTTATAGGATCATTTTAGCACATACATGATATGGTTAAAAAATAAAAAAAGTGTGCTTTTGGTACTTTTGTAATTATTATTTTTGTACGTCAGAATATAATTCATGAATCGCTCTGGGCCTTCTATATTCTTCTGGCCATAAAATGAAGCTTTTTGTTGAATACCTTTTGAAAATATCATCTGGGAAGTTCCTGTTCTATCTCTTACAAGCGAATCAGTCCGGACTTACGCAACTGAAAGCAAAATTGAAAGAAGACATCATATCATCAATGAAAAGAATGAGCTGTGAAATATAGTACATAACATTTTGTATATAAATTTATGTAATTCTAAGAAGTATTACTGGTATGTATGTTTATTGTTTTCATCTATGTACATTAGTCTATTACTTCTTATTTCTGTTGATAGAGTTTGTAATAATCACTCAGCCTCTTGCACTGTTAGGCACAAGGGGGCCGATCCTGGGGGCCGGGGGTTCGGGCCTCCCAAAGCTCTTGTGGACCCCCTATTGTATTTATGAATATACAATATTTGGCGAAATTTGAATGCAATTTGTCTTAAAATCCTCATATATATACGTTATTCATCTTAATGCCTCCGCCCCCAAAATTTACACAGAAATCGGCACCCTTGGCTAGGCATATATTTTCCAATCACAAAACCGCAAGATTATTACAAAAAAGGTATCCCTTTTTGCTATTTAATCACGCCTAGTAAATTAAAACTAATCCTATAAAACGTTACAAAAGTTTGATAGTTGTAAGCGATGGTACAATTCGGAAAAAAATTGAAAGTCATAGTTAAAGTACAAAAATATAATATTATGGTAAAACCAAAACGACACATGACACCAGTTCTATTTTAAGCATACCTAATATTTACTAAGATGATTATTCGAAATAGTTTTAAAAAGTGACAGTTGTCACTTCAGAGTAGGGATGGCCAAAATTTTTCGAAATCGGAAATTTCACTTTTCGGAATTTTTCCAAATTCCAGATTTTCCCGAAATCGGAATTTTTCCGAATTCCAGATTTTTCCGAAATCGGAATTTTTTCGAATTCCGAAATTTTTCCAGTTTTACTTTCCGGAATCCGGAAAGTAAAAATTCTGGAATTGGCCATCACTACTTCAGAGGAAAGGCTTAATCTGTTAACAACAGTAAAAGTGTATATTTTTGTACATTTTGAACACAAATAATAATAATAATAATAATAATAATAATAATAATAATAATAATAATAATAATAATTGCAAAAATACCAAAACCAAAATACCAAATTGCAAACCCTTTTTATTTTTTAACCATATCATGTATGTGCTAAGATGATTCTATTTAAAAAGTTTCAAAAGTTTCGTAGTTGTAATTTACGAGCAATGACACAATTTGTAACATAACTTAAAACTGTATATTTCCGTACATAGAAAATAATAATTACAAAAGTACAAAAACACCCTCTTCTTTTTTAACCATACCATGTACGTGTTAAGATGAATGTACAAAAATAATTTCAAAAGTTTCATAGTTGTAACTTTTGAGCAACGGCACAATTTGTAAAAAAAAAAAAAAAAAAAAAAAAAAAAAAAAAAAAAAAAAAAAAAAAAACCCAACCTAAAATTTGCTTTATATGCCCATTAATGTTTAACAGTTTATCCTTTTGCAAGGTTCCTTAGGATCTACTGAAAAAGCAAAACTTAAACTTTCATTTGACACCTGGATGAGCCCAATAACTTCAAAAATAGGGAAGTTATGGTAATTTTAGTTCAATGATGCTGAGTGCCGGAAAGTGAAATTGAAGCAAAATTAAAATTTTCAAAAATTTCTCCCCGGCCCATTTTTCACTCAAAAAAATCAGAAAAAAATAATTTAACATAATTTCATTGGTATTAATGTATGAAAAATTTTGAAGAGAATCTGAGACATTGAAGCACGTTCATGTTTTAAAATTAGGTGATTCGAAATGGAATGACCCTTATTGAGAAATCGTCACGTTTTAGCTCTTCCACCCATTTCTTTCTCATCTGATGGAGAACAGTCTCGTAATATTTCGCTTATTTCCTCATGAAGTTGCTTCGTTGACTTTCCTTGGTGGAACGAAAATTTGATGACAGCTTTGATCTCGATGTTTGTGAAATTCTTTGGTTAGGCACACGTAATCACTTCAGAAGCCTGAAAAACACAATAGAAACTTCGCTATTAATATGAACATTTGTTAGATTTTAATCATTTTCCTTGCACTTCTTCTGGGTTGGGCTACAAATTTTTCAGCAATCCCTCTTATTTGTCAAAGACACGCTCTAAACCTCTCTCTTCTAAAGACTTATGAAGGAAGTATGGCAACGTTCAACTTAGAGAAACAGGAAGATTATTCCGGGAGAAATCATTGTAAAAGGGAATAGGGAAATACTTCGTAAAATTTTCAACTTTTTAATCTTGTGTGAAGTTCTACTTTGCACAAACTTCACATAGTTCTTACGTTCTACACTAGATGGCGAGCGAAAGAGAAAGTTGCTTACGATTAATAACAACATGTGACATCTGGTGAACTTTATTGGAACTTCTTGCTCATTGTACGTACCACAAAACGCGCATTCGACCAAACGCAACTTTTTTAATTTTTTATTTATTTATTTATTTTTTTTAGGATCTGATGAAAACGAAGTGGAGTTCCCTGTGGCTATGTGTATAGCTACGCGCCTTTGGCTAGGGAAACCTCGTTCGATTCCCGTCGACTGCTCATTTGGTTCGTATAGCTTAAGCTTTAGGTCCACGTTTCATATAAACTCGCTGTTGAAAGAGACGCTAAATTCAAATGAAATAAAAAGAAAGCTTTTTTCGACGTTAAACCTTTTAATAGGAAGTGCGTTTAGAAAAGGTTTAAGCGCACTCCTCCATTCCTTGTGCTGCCACCTCCTCAATGGTGTTCAATACAGTTTTCTTGAAATAATAGAGTGTATCAGTGTTGTAGAGTAGAGGACATGTTTCCCTGCAACTTTGGTCTCAAAGATTTCTCATGTGTGGTAAAGAGCGAACTAAAGTAAAGTGCAACAAATTAATGTAACTTAAATAAGGTTCTCCTTTTTCGACGTATTTCTTTTATTATGATTACTACTTATATAGTTAGTATTACTGTAGACTTAATACTAGTGTTGCTTTGCACTGTAGAAGCGAACTTGTATATTATTTTATTTATTTATTTTAGACGTTGTCATTTATTACTTGCCTTGAGTAACTTTAATCCCAGCCAATATGAACTCAAGCCTCCAAGGAACATACGTGCTAAATATCATGAAAACAGAATCATCATTTCAGATTTTGCTTGGAGGGTGAGTGAAAGACCCTCTGATGACAGTAGATTTTCATATTTGTCACTGGTATATTATTATCCTATTGATTAAAATGTGTATGCATAAATTTTCAAAGTCAAGAAAACAATTGCCTCCCCCTGAATCCCAAATGACGCCCCTCCTTGAAAGTTGGATAATTATAGGAGAGTTGTTATTAACTATGACCAGGGGCGTCATTTCGGACTTGAGGGGGGTAAGAACACCACCTACATAAGACTTTCGCGTTTTGTACTAGTATATTAGTAGACAATCGATTCAAGTATAACTCTTGGGGGGGGGGGAATTGCCGCTCCTGCCCCCGTAAATAACGTCCCTGACTATGACACTATTTAAAGAAAAGAATAAGAAGCACGTGGTAAGTATCAATAGAATCACATTAATTTTACGAAAGTTATCTTGGAACAAACATACTAGCATACAAATATTGGTGAGCCGAATGGAAGAAGCTCGCTTAGGTATGGTAAATATAAATAAATAAAATAAAACAAAAATTTTAGGAATGATCAGAAAAATGGATCGAAAGATTGCGATCTTGACCAATAATTAGTTTTTGGATCAGGGGCCGCAAAAGTTTTGAAGGGCCCCCAAATCGAGTTTTCGTATTTTCTACGGAATAAGCACATCATACTAAGTTACGTGATATCTCATAGTTTGAGTTTGGCTACACTGTATGTAGTTCTCCAGATATAAGTAGTACAAGAAAATTTTTGGTTGAAATATATTGGATCTCTCGATTCAATAAACTAAAAAATAAATTTAACTTATATTGAAGAAGTAGGAATATAGCAGTAGGATTTGATTAGTTGCTGTATACCCACAGAAACAATAGATTATCAATTTTACCAGTGTGATCGGTGGCAGTAGCGCCCGCAGGATTTTTTTTTTCAAAAGAGGGCAAAAGACCGTCACGGAAGTGAACCCACGAATATTCATACACACCTCGGTACACATAATACTTTACATTGTATAACTTTATTAGCTATATGAAATACTGTAGAGTTAATTGAGTTGATTTTGAGTTTTACGTCCCGTTCAGCAGCGAGGCTAAATAAGACGTGGACCTACTGATTAATGTGGAATCCGAACCACATGAGCTCCCACCGGGAATCGAACACGGGTCTCCCACGCCAAAGGCGCGTACACTAACCACTTAGCCACAAAGGAGCTCATGAAATACTGTAGTGGGTCAGTAAGCAAATGTAATATGTTTTGAACATACATTTGGAAGAATTGAACCCCTATCGAAGATCCTTCTATCCTCCCACTGAGGGCGCCTATGATCTTACGGTAATAGTTGTTGTGGTTTTAAGCAGGACTTGTTAGCAGTTGAGCCGCAACAATCAAAATAGTAATGAAATAATTCAAGGATTTTCCTCATCCTTATTTTCCATGTTAAGCAAAACATATTAATAACAAATTTCCCTTTGCAAATAGCGGTCTTTTTAATACATTAAGAATGCGACACTGCTTGTTTTCAAAGGCGACGAAGGACAATGGAAGGCGCCTTCTGTCTCAAAACGTGCTTTGGAAACATATGCAAAGATGAAAATCAGAGGATATTATGAAATGTCTTTGTACTTGGCCTTACAACTTGTTAATACCTTTTCCTTCACCAGGTAATGTAAGGGCAATTAATTATTAGCTTGTATATAATCTAAAACAGCAGCGTAGCCAGGGATGCTGACACCGAAAATTAATTCTGTTTATATGTAGAATGAAATTCTATTTGTATTCTCCAGCAATGTTTGTTTCAGGGGGTTTCCGCGGAATATTATCCCCCAGAAATCGAGATTTAACCTCCTTCCTTAAAAATTGTTAAATCTATGATTGGTGTAGTGAAATAAGACTGTTTGGAAGTAGTGTTTCTTTCAGAAAAAATGTTCCGGGAGGCACACTTAGTATTCGGAGGGGCACATATTATTTTCACATGGTACTATTCTATTTATTATCATATTATAGATGTATTATCTTGGTGTCCTTCTGGAATACACTCTCAGAGCTCTAGGGGGCTCAAAAATCGTCTGTTATTAAATTTAATAAATTAGAGATTTGCAATAAAATGTAGATAACCACGTAAATTCTCTGTATAGTAAGTTGCAAATAGTTTAGTGACTCATTACTCTAATTTGAATTACTGTAAGGAAGTGCTACTTTGAAAAGTTTTGCATATTAATTCAAGTTCAAACTAAAATTTATTTGTCTATTATTCATTTTGACCAATTTCAAATGAATTAAAAAGTAGGGTGCAGTTTTAAAATCCTGTGGTAAATATATGCTTAGTTTAGGTGGTTTTGGATCATAATAAGACTTATTATTTACGTACTTGAAAATTTATTTAGCCATCACTTCAACACCTATGCATGTTCTATTCCTTTTTTTAATAAGGAGAATCAAAACAGTATGAAATGTAACAACTTTTTTCTTGTATTTCTTTTATGAAGCACCCATAAAATAAAACTCTCTTGTCAACTTCATTATTTTAAAACAGTAGCATCAGTGTCGTATTTGGGATTTTGTTTCGGACATGTTGGCTAAATCCAAAAAAGCAGTAAACCTAGTTTTATTATAATATTATTAAATAGTAAATGGAAAATGTAGCTTTAGTTTCTTGCAGGGAGGAGAGATCTCAAGCCCTCTAAGCCTTTGTAAATACTCCTCTGAGTAGTTCCGACGATTTCCCTCAACCATCCGAAAATAACCCTTCAGAAAGACTTTTCTGAAATAAACCCTATTGCCTAATGCTCAGTGTTTTGACGGCTTTTATAATTGATGTAAAATATTGTAAGATCTCTCACATGGCTCTGTCTACTAACAACCAACACGTGCTCATATTTACAAACATTAACCATGTGCGTCCTACTGCGAACTACTATAGTGGCGGACGATAGAGAGACACCACTGATCATGTGACGTCGAATGACCACCAGCGCCACTGCCACACTGGAGCAGATATAAAACGAGTAGGATCACAACATTTATTATCAGTCTTTGGCTGGTCACCTCCATTCCATTACCTTGTTTGGAGCTCTAGGAGCAACCTAACCCAAAGCCTTTAGCTTGCTCGGAGCTCCAGGACTCCTTTCCTGCCCACTTACTTTGCTCGGAACTTTGTGAGACTCTTAACCTCAGCCAACCAGCCTGCCTGGAGCTTTGAGACGAACCTAACCCACAGCCTTAAGCTTGCTCGGAGCTCTAGGTATTCTTTCCTGCCCACTTAGTTTGCTCGGAACTCTGTGAGACTCCTAACCTCAGCCAACCAGCTTGCCTGGAGCTCTGAGAGGAACCTAACCCACAGCCTTTAGCTTGCTCGGAGCTCTAGGTATTCTTTCCTGCCCACTTAGTTTGCTCGGAACTCTGTGAGACTCCTAACCTCAGCCAACCAGCTTGCCTGGAGCTTTGAGAGGAACCTAACCCACAGCCTTAAGCTTGCTCGGAGCTCTAGGTCTCCTATCCTACCCACTTAGTTTGCTCTGAGCTCTGTGGGACTCCTAACCTCAGCCAACCAGCTTGCCTGGAGCTTTGAGAGGAACCTAACCCACAGCCTTTAGCTTGCTCGGAGCTCTAGGTATTCTTTCCTGCCCACTTAGTTTGCTCGGAACTCTGTGAGACTCCTAACCTCAGCCAACCAGCTTGCCTGGAGCTTTGAGAGGAACCTAACCCACAGCCTTAAGCTTGCTCGGAGCTCTAGGTCTCCTATCCTACCCACTTAGTTTGCTCTGAGCTCTGTGGGACTCCTAACCTCAGCCAACCAGCTTGCCTGGAGCTTTGAGAGGGACCTAACCCACAGCCTTTGGCTTGCTCGAAGCTCTAGGTCTCCTATCCTACCCACTTAGTTTGCTCTGAGCTCTGTGGGACTCCTAACCTCAGCCAACCAGCTTGCCTGGAGCTTTGAGAGGAACCTAACCCACAGCCTTTAGCTTGCTCTGAGCTCTAGGTCTCCTATCCTACCCACTTAGTTTGCTCGGAACTCTGTGGGACTCCTAACCTCAGCCAACCAGCTTGCCTTTAGCTTTGAGAGGAACCTAACCCACAGCCTTTAGCTTGCTCGGAGCTCTAGGTATTCTTTCCTGCCCACTTAGTTTGCTCGGAACAATGTGGGACTCCTAACCTCAGCCAACCAGCTTGCCTGGAGCTTTGAGAGGAACCTAACCCAGAGCTTTTAGCTTGCTCGGAGATCTAGGTCTCCTATCCTGCCCACTTAGTTTGCTCGGAACTCTGTGAGACTCCTAACCTCAGCCAACCAGCTTGCCTGGAGCTTTGAGAGGAACCTAACCCACAGCCTTTGGCTTGCTCGGAGCTTTAGGTATTCTTTCCTGCCCACTTAGTTTGCTCGGAACTCTGTGGGACTCCTAACCTCAGCCAACCAGCTTGCCTGGAGCTTTGAGAGGAACCTAACCCACAGCCTTTAGCTTGCTCGGAGCTCTAGGTCTCCTATCCTACCCACTTAGTTTGCTCGGAACTCTGTGAGACTCCTAAACTCAGCCAACCAGCTTGCCTGGAGCTTTGAGAGGAACCTAACCCACAGCCTTTGGCTTGCTCAGAGCTCTAGGTATTCTTTCCTGCCCACTTAGTTTGCTCGGAACTCTGTGGGACTCCTAACCTCAGCCAACCAGCTTGCCTGGAGCTTTGAGTGGAACCTAACCCACAGCCTTAAGCTTGCTCGGAGCTCTAGGTCTCCTATCCTGCCCACTTAGTTTGCTCGGAACTCTGTGGGACTCCTAACCTCAGCCAACCAGCTTGCCTGGAGCTCTGAGAGGAACCTAACCCACAGCCTTTGGCTTGCTCGGAGCTCTAGGTATTCTTTCCTGCCCACTTAGTTTACTTGGAACTCTGTGGGACTCCTAACCTCAGTCACCCAACTTGCATGGAGCTTTATGGCTTTCAAATCCCCTTCTGCTTGCGTGGAGAAATTGGGGATCCTAAACCTACTCCACCTAGCTTACTCGGAGCTCTGTGGAGACCCTTTCCTTAGCTGCTCGGATTTTGGGATACCTCTCTTTACCCAGTATTAGTGAACTATTTATATTACAGTGATTTGGTATTACACTATTTATAATAGGGAGATTTTTGTACCAAAACTCGGTAGTGGGAGAAACGTTCCTGTGTGTAATTTAGCTTACCTATGCTCTACTTACACCTGCATAAGCAGAACTTTACAATATTGTCTCTCATGTTTAAAAGAACTTACTCACATATGCTTTATCTTTAACCCAACATAAGATTTTAGCAAATTAGCTTACAGTTCTATTCTTTACCTTTTCGAAGTAGTTGTTATTTGTATACATATCAAAACACATTATGTGCGGCTGCGAAGAGAGAACATTAAAAAATAAAGTGAATGTTTAAAAAAATACTGTATTCGTGCTTAGTAGAATAGTTAAGGCAAGCGATTTCGGTATGCGTAGTCCTTATTTTACTCTCGGTAAGGGTAATCAAATTTTCCGGTGTTGGCCCAACATTACGATGTAACTGGAGTGCTACTTGAATTAAGAGGTGGCTCTAGATCTAGAAAGCCCAGAAAGAGAAATATTAGCACGTGGGAGAAAATGCGATGATTACGCATCACTCAATTGAACGAGCACTATCTAGCAATCTTTCATGTTCAGTAGCGAGAGAGATATTCTTTATGTTAGCTAATTTCATCAGTATTTCAACACTATGAAAACTGGAAAGAAAGTAATTCTGGCCAGCCATGTGTGTGTGTATGTGCAGGGAATGTCAGGTGAATATGAGTAGTTAATGGAAAAAGGATTACATCTCAAAAACGATTTAACACAAAATATTCAAATTATGATCAAAAGTAAGACGAACCCTTCCCCAAATAACGCTACTAAATACAGTGTCGTATATATATATATATATATATATATATATATATGTATGCATGTATGTATGTTTATGAGTAATGGCGAGGGAAGTAAGGTGGTGTGCAATGCTTATATTTCTCATAGTACAAAGGCAATTTGAACACTGCACAGTACATATAGTATGAGCAGTATGCTTGTGTCAATATCTGCACACAAAATACTAAGGAAAAGGAAAAGTGGAATACAGAAAATAAAATAGAAAACAAGTAAATAATGATAATAATGAAAACAATATCAGCTTATGCTCCTAAAACACACATTCGATCATGAGTCATATGAAGGTGCAAATGTAAACTTCAAACATGAACTACATAAAAAATAAATACATTATATCATTAAGTGGTACAAAAATAGGTCACACACAAATAGGGATGCGCACGAGTCGAGTCGAGTCGAGATTTAACCTGTCTTGACTCGTCTCGAGAAAATGTTGTCTCGACTCGAAAATATGTTTCTGTCTCGACTCGAATTTCGAAATTCGAGTCGAGACAAAATATACGAGTTAAAATATACGCACAGCCAGAACATTACCTACCTAATTGTCAGCGTGTTCACATTTCGCACGGATAATAACGGCAACGCGTCTTGGCATGGACGCAATGATCCTTGGTAGGTCGCTGAAGAGAGTTGGCACCATATGTGCACACACAGGGCACCTAATTCCCGTAAATTCCGGGGAGGGGACGATGCGTTCTGACGTTACGTTCAATCGCATTCCAGATGTGTTCGATTGGGTTCAGATTTGGCGAGTTCGGGGGCCAGTACATCATTTGGAACTCGCCTCTGTGTTCCTCGAACCACTTCTGACCTTGTGATATGGTGCATTATCTTGTCGAAAAATGCCACTACCGTTGGGAAACATGGTCGTCATGAAAGGGTGTACGTAGTCTGCAAGCAGTATGCGATACGCCTCAGCCATCATGGGCCTTGCTCGAGGAGAAAGTCCACAAGTTTCTGTGTAACAAAGCCCATTTGGCACCAGCTGGGGACAGTGCTTAAAGTGACATCGTATATATATATATATATATATATATATATATATATATATATATAGAGAGAGAGAGAGAGAGAGAGAGAGAGAGAGAGTGAGAGAACTAATATGTAAATGTTTCACGCTCCATTATCATTTATGGCGTATATACTGGTTTGCTGGCTTGGGCTACCACCAGTGATGAAAATTTTCCGATTCATAAAAACATACTCCACTTATTCCTACATCATTGTTTAGCCGTGATGTAAGGTGAAAAATTTTCTTCTATATTTTCCCGGAAAATTTTCCGTTCTTAAACATCAGTGATCAAGTAACAATTCCTCAGTATTCATAAAATAGTTTGAATTCATGTATAGAAATGTCAAAAAGTGGAAGATCATTTAAAAAATCTGAAAATTTTCATGGTTCACACAATTTTCAGTACTATGTAGGAACAAGTGAAACAATTTTTCATGAATTTGAAAATTGTCTGTCCTGTGCAGTGATGAAAATTTTCCGGAAAATTTTGAAACGGAAAATTTTCCGATTCATAAAAACATATTAAACTTATTCCTACATCGTTGTTTAGCCGTGATGTGAGGTGGAAAATTTTCTTCTATATTTTTCTTGAAAATTTTCCGTTCTTAAAAAATATCAGCGATCAAGTAACAGTTCCTCAGTATTCATAAAATTGATTGAAATCATGTATAGAAATGTTAAAAAGTGAAAGATCGTTTAAAGAATCTGAAAATTTTCATGACTCACACAATTTTCAGTACTATGTAGGAACACGTGAAATAATTTTTCATTAATCGAAATATTTTCTGTCTTGTATGGAAAAATTGAAGAACTTTTTATGAGTCGGAAAATTTTCATCATTTTGGAGCAAAAAGTAAAACAATTTTTTGTGAATCGGAAAGTTTTATTGCTCTGTGGAAACAAGTGAAAAAAAATTTCATGAATTGGAAAATTTTCATCACGATGTAGAAACAAATGAAAAAAAAAACTTTTCATAATCCGGACAATTTTGGATATTATGCATAGTGATGTTTGGTGGAAAATTTTCCACTATATTTAACTTCACATTCAGCTATAAAATTAAATTCGTGTAGAGGAAAGTTAGACAGCAAAAAAATATTATTTTCCAATTAACTTTCGGAAACCAGAAATTTTTCTAATATTTCAAGTTGGGAAGTAAAAATATACAGTGTTTTCTCTCTCTCTCTCTCTCTCTCTCTCTCTCTCTCTCACTCACTCTATCTATCTATCTGTGGGTGTGTAAGTTGAAGGGAACATACATGAAGTTCGTAAAGAAATATGTTTCTTATTTTGTAAATTAAAATGAAATTACTTGTTGATTTTAGAACGCAGAGCTAATAGTGAAGCTTTTTGTTTCTTTTATTATTTTATTGGAAGAACAACTACACAAATCAGCTTCCTTATTAGTTTTATTTCACTGTCTTCTGAATGAATATATGAATAAATAAATGTTTATTTCCAGAAAATGATTAGTATTTGCTTTCATGAGTTACTTAAATTCGAATTTTGGGTAGTCAAAATTTACAGCAGGCACTTTATATTATATCTACTTATTTATAAATGTTGCAGTGTGTAGATCTAGAAAAGTAGTAAAGCTATGAGATAACTTCGTCTTACGCATATTAAACTGACGAAATATAATTTTGTGATATCAAATGTGGATTCTCAGGAAAAAACGCATTGAAGTTTTTGAAACATTCTTGAAATGAAGAATCGTTAGATTTTTACTTCATGAAACTTTTTAATACAATATTTATTACCAATATATTTTACGGCTAAACAACGATGTAGGAATAAGTAGAGTATGTTTTTATGAATCGAAAAACATTCATGACTTTTAATAAATTGAAATTTTAAATAATAGAATTCGATTCCCGAAAGCTAATTGGAAATTTATAATTTGTTGATGACTAACTTTCCTCTACAGGAATTGAATTTTATAGCTGAATGTGCTGTTAAATACAGTGGAAAATTTTTCACCTAACATCACTATACATAATATCCGAAATTCTCCGGATTATGAAAAGTTTTTCCACTTGTTTCTACATCGTGATTAAAATTTTCCGATCTATGAAAATTCCTTTCACTTGTTTCTAAAGAGCAATAAAACTTTCCGATTCACAAAAAGTTGTTTTACTTTTTGCTTCAAAATGATGAAAATTTTCCCACTCATAAAAAGTTCATTTTTTCCATATAAGGCAGAAAATATTTCGATTCATGAAAAATTGTTTAACTTGTTCCTATACAGTACTGAAAATTGTGTGCCATGAAAATTTTCAGATTCGTTAAACGATCTTTCACTTTTTAACATTTCTATACATGAATTCAACCAATTTTGTGATTGAGAGGAATTGTTACTTGATTATTGATTTTTTTAAAACGGAAAATTTTCCAGAAAAATATAGCGGAATAATAATAATAATAATAATAATAATAATAATAATAGCTCTTCCTCTTTGGAATAATGAGTACTTGCTAGGGAGCCTAGTTTCCTTCCAGTTACACCTATGCTTTGGATAGGTTGTAACACTACTCACCAGAGTAAATGGAAGTTGTGCTAGCAATGAAGAACGTTGAAAGATGCGATTAGCCAATGAAGGAGGCTCAGTCTGTAAGAGCCTTCGCATCGTAACACAAATAATGAAACAAAGAATTATAAAGCTCTGTCAATTCTCGCAAAATACTGTCAAACACAAAATTTGAGTTGCATTTAAGCAAACCATTACGGAACGAGGCTCCAGGGACCCCAAAATGCGCTGTCATTACTCGTATAACTTTCTTTTACTCTTCGCTCATGCCCAAGAAACTGATTTCTCCAGAGGCAACTGGTCCTACCTGGCAGGCCGTTCGTACTAGGCGGATGTAGATGGAGCGAAGGGGAATGCGCTCATTAGCTACACGATTCTTGCTGCAGAGTGGAAAATTTGTGAAACAAACTTTGACCTCACCCACGCCATCCCTCTTATGGAGGAAAACTTCCCTTTGGTTTGGGGAAAGAAGTGAATTTCTTCGGCTGTGTTACCAATTTGTCATTAAGTCGTGTGGTCTTGGCGAGTGAAGATCGTAGACTACCTAGAATGGTTAAATAGTCGGTGCATAGCGAAGCCCGTGAAATAATTAAATGTAGCAATCCTGTCCGCATCCAACAAATGAAGAGTCTCGGCTACATCAGCTTATCTCTCCTCTTTCGAGGGAGGTACGGGAAAGCACATACTATTGACAGCAACACCATAAGGTTCACACTCGAAATTAAAAGGCTCTAGTTCCGGCAAGGAACTGAATTTCCCTTCTCTAAACTGAATAAACTTAAAGACTTTTGAATATCAAAATATAAAGTGTAAAAGGTAAACGGCTGGCAAGGCTTAGGCTTTCTATTGTTGAACTAGCCTTTAGACTTCTGCCTCCAAACTGATTGTTGAGCAATACGAAGTGAGGAAAGAAGCAGAGGCGGTATGCTTTCGTAAAAATTTTGCTTCACCATATCGGTGATCTAAATGTGGAAGAACACGGATGGTACGTTTACTTAAACATCGTAGTGATCCAACGCAACCTTTAAGTAGAAGGCTTTGTAGGCAATCTCGCCTCGTCTCTAGTATCTAATACTTAATGATTCTTTCCAATTTCATTTCCATTTTCAAAAACTTCTTCTGGTCTGGTCTCGTCTCATCTCGTGCTCAACACTAATTTTCTTATATAGTTGTAAACACAGAACTCCAGACAAAATGAAAAGAATAATTTTGAATTAAAAAAAAAGAGTCCTGTCAATATCAGACACGGATCCAGGTTAAACATTTTAGGCGGGCAGTACGGTAGTTAGAATTGTTTGAGGGGGGATGGAATCGCTCTCACAAATGTTGAAAAAAATCAAAAGCAAAAATTCTGCAATGGAATAGGGTGATAGGGAACTATTATTAACTTTTCAAAGCAGCAGCAACGAAATCTTTGATACTACAAACATATTTGTTGACTCAATGCTAACATCATACTATGTGTAAAATCTTTTTCGTTTCTACATGCAAATTACAATTTAAATATGTTATTTTTACCGGTATGCCTATGCCATACCGGCCGATTTTCTAACTTTCGGATGCATAACCGGCTCATACCGGCTCACTTTAAGCACTGGCTGGGGATCGAATCAGTCCTCACAAACCAAGGGTGAAAGCTGTACCACTGAGTCACAGCGGCCCCGGGGCTAGGTCGAGTCCACTTTACGTTCATAGTTTCTTAGTACATAAATGTTACGATTATGAAATAGATTTTCCTTAATGAACTGCATAAAAACAAAAACCTTCGAAATGCATTAAACAGTTAGCGTGATTTGATTGTGAACTTATATTAATAGTTTCTGTAGGTATAAATTTAAAACTGATTGTAAAATGAACCCGTAATTTTATTAGGTGAATATAAAATATAATTCCAGCACAAACCAAAACTATCTGGAATTGTCATGAAAAGAAAGAAAGAAAAAAGGAAATAACGTTGCAACCAGATTAGGAAGTAAGTGAAATACATTTCAGACGTGAATTTCAGAAAATGAAAGTTACTAAACCCATCCTTCCTTCAGCAGTGAGCAGAACCGATGTCTAGTGAATGAACACCTCCATTATAACAGAGAGAAATCGGTTAAGTCAATAAGAAAACAAAGCTAAATAAATTCATATTAAAAGTTATATCAGTGTGTAAATATGGATACGCACCAAAGCTCGAAAACTTAATACATTATTACTCCTTTATAGTCATCATGTATCAAGCAATCGTTCAGCTTTCATTTGAGAGGATGGAAATTCCAGGCTCCTGAACAACTATGTTACTAGAGTAAAGTGAGGAGTGTATTTATCTTACAGTAAACTGCTTTGATGCCGAGTAGCCTAACTCCAAAACTATTTTCCAGGAGTGAAAGTTGAAGTTGAATATCTCACGAACAATCCATATTTCTTTTATGTTGGGAACCAAAACCATAACTACTGTATGTAGTTTATTGTTTTATAATTTAGTGTTTACAAAAATCCTGTAAAAAAACTACTTATATATAGAAGTGAAAGGTACCTATCTGTAGTAGTTCTTGGCATCCATGCAGTCCATTTATTGTAATATACTATGTAAAACAGTCTCGTATCATAATATTCGATGTACAACAAATATTATATTATATATTATCCATAATTCGTGATATGCTGCAACACATTAAAGCCTCAAAATAGTTGGGGAAGCGAATAATCCAGAAGTTATGTAGCTCTATTGCGTTCATGGGAACGAAAACACAATAATTATAACTATGCTAAATTACTACAACTTCCAATTACTCATTCAGAGAATTTATGAAGTTCACTTTATCGCAATGGTTTTATACAAACCATATATAGGCTACGGATAATAGTTTTATACAAACTAGATAATCTATTATTATTATTATTATTATTATTATTATTATTATTATTATTATTATTATTATTATTATTATTATTATTATTATTATTATTATTATTATTATTATTATTATTATTATATTTGAAGTACAACCAAATATCACGACATTAATTATTAGTTTTAATTAACTGAATTGAGCTGAAAATTAAATCTTGATCTCGAAAGATTATTAAGTTTATGCGTTCTGTACCTTTCTAAAGTAATAAATGCTTGAATTGGTTTCAAGGCTGTTTTTGAGTGAATACTTTCTTCAAAATAATATTAATTTCGAGACATTCGAGTCGAGTCGAGATTTTTGGGAGCAGTGTCGACTCGACTCGTGTCTCAACTTGAAAATTCGAGTTGAGAAATACGTTTGTCTCGATTCGTCTCGAATTTTACAAAGTGTGTCTCGACTGGAATTTGGGTCGAGTCGAGATTCGAGACATGTCTCAACTCGTGCGGATCTCTACACACAAAGAGATCATGGCACTGAATATTAACACAGGACATGGTACCTGTCTTGGCAAAGTCACGCCTGATCCATTGTTGGTATCTTCACTAAATTTGTCTTTACAAATATACCAAAAACTATCACTCTCTACACACTGCGTCGATGAACCTTTCTTGTTACTTGCCGTTGTATTACCAGTTTCTTCTTCAATAGGACTATCATGAGTCACTGGAGCTTTAGCGATAGATATGTTTGGTCTTATTTACATGGTGTCTTGCTCTTGAATTTTTGGCCTGAAACTGTCTGATCAATTGCCTTGATGTAAGTTCTCGTGTCTTTCCTTTATATTAAATAAATTATGAAAATCGACTTCATACGAATTTTTCTACTAGGGATGCGCACGAGACGAGTCGAGACAGGATTTTCCTGATAAAATTCGAGTCGAGACACGGCTCTTCCAATAGAGAAATATACATTTCTTTAGTCGAGACATCACTTTTACAGCACATTTTCGAGACAAGACAGCCACAAATCTTGTCTCGTACGCATCCCTATTTTTCACACGAAATGGGTAAAAATTCTCAAGACATGATATACCTTGATTTAATTGTTCCTTTCATATATATATATATATATATATATATATATATATATATATATATATATATATATATATATATATATATATATATATATATATATATATATATATATATATACAAGGTGTAACATAAATGCATGGTCAAAAGTGACAAGATGATTGCGGACATCAAAATAAGTAAAAATGTTCCTATAAACTTGAGTCCGATGCCACTTCGTTTCCGAGATACAGGGTGTTCAAATGCCGAGTCTCTACAATAGCTCACTATGCGAAAGGGAATGGAAATGTTCAATATTACAGGAATAATACAATCAAGTGGAATTATGACTGTGCAAATACATTTACACTAACATAGAAAATGAAACTAATCAACATTTGAAGTTATTGTGTTGTCAGTGTTGCCAACCCAGTACAACCTGGCAACCTAGTACCGTTGTTTCCTATTGTGCGCTGTTAATTGACTTCACACTTGTACGCCTTGTCTTTCGAAAACGAAGTGGAATCTGTTCGATGTTTAGGAACGTTTTGATGTCAGCAATCATATGCTAACTTGTAGAAGTCTAGTGCTATTTGAAAACATAAAACTTTGTACCAGATTGCAAACACTGACAACCCAATAACCTCAAATGTTGATTAGTTTCATTCTCTATGTTAGTGAAAATGCATTTGCATTAGTATAATTCCACTTTGTTGTATTATTCTTGTAATATGGAACATTTCCATTCCCTTTCCCATACTAAGCTATTGAAGGGACTCGACATTTGAACACCCTATATCTCGGAAACGAAGTGGCGTCGGACCCATGTTTAGGAACATTTTTGCTTATTTGAATGTCCACAATCCCAGAAATGCGATGCAAACGAAAAATTGTATCGCACAATAAGGTGCATCTATGCTCATAATTAATTACTGAAGTCGGCGAAGTGGGGTATTTTTGCGTCAAAAAACAGTTTATCATTGTTTTCCTTTATACCAAAATGGTTCTCTTTCGATCTTACATAGAGTTAAAGCTCAGTAATTAGCCTTCTTGGAAACCCGACGTTTACTTTTAGCTATCTGTTGGCTCTCAAGAACACAATCTACTACTGACTACAAAACAAATTATTGGAAACAGACCGTAGAACTGATAATAGAGACCATATCCTCTTCGACACTTTATTCTATCTGGAAAGGAAGTAGCTCAATCGACTCTTCAAATGCAAGACTAAAGCTTACTTTTCAAAAACTTGATTACTAGCTAAATTCCGAATCTTAGTAGTACTCTTTTCTACCCTCCTATTTTTTTCATATGTGTTTCATAATATTGACCTAGAAACATATATCTGTTTTGCTATGCTCTCTTATTCTAAATTGAAGTTAGGAAAAAAATAGTGTTCAGTTTAAAATGTTTAAAATATGGGAAACGAATTGGATCCGACTAGCAGTTGGCTACAATTAGAAACTGGACTTTGTGTGAAATAAGTTTTTTTATCGTAAAAAAAAAAAAAAAAATGTGGTTACTAAGTGGTGTGTAATTCCAATTACACGTTTCTTCGAGTCACTACGGATTCAAAACTTTCTTTTTTTTTTAAAAAAGAAAATAAACTTTATATGGACACATTCGAAAACAGTTACCAGCTTAAACAATCTGTAGAATGTCGAAGTTAAAACTTTTAAAAAATATAATTGACGTTACCTTTTGCTTACTTTGCTTTTCATTATCATACTTGTTTGTGATGCATAGAAAATGTTTTCTATTTCACTGTATGAAATAATAACTACCTGAACCTGCGCTCTCTACAAAGCGCATCATTCACATATTTTTGTTTGTTTGTTTATTTTGTTAAGCCAAAGTTGTGTAAATTAAAAGTAAACTTTTCCACAATCAACTATAACATAACATCTAACCAACCTCAATATGTGCTTCAGTGATCTATTGTCTTCAAATAAATAAAATAAAATAAAAACAAAATATTTGATAACATTCTGGTGAACAAATAACACACATATTTTCTAAAATTGAACAAAAAAACAAAAATAATCAATATTTTATATTTTTATACATAACAACAATATTTATAAAAAAAACTATTATTTAGATTTTCTGAAATTTAAAAATATCGTGTCAAAATTTCCAAAAGCAAAACTAGTCGTAACAAACAAAAAACATTCACGAGCATAAAAAAAAGGAATTTTTAAACCAAGGCATCATTCGATTTCCAGCGTTCGTTTTGTACACTACATCTATTTAACTCTTTACTGCTTTGTTATAAAGTTTCTAAATAGCAATCAAAACATTAATTAGAAATTGTAAACAAATAAATATAATTACATTGTGTATATATAAAGTATAACAACTTATACAGTATATCCAATTAGTATTCCCACATTTTTACAATGTATACATGTTTCTTCTTTTATGTTTTATTTATGTATTTAACGTATATATAATTATTTCTTTTATTTAAAATATTAATTAATTACATTATGCATTCTTATTTTTATTTTTATTCAATCTCTTTTATTCTACTATCTATTATATCTAAATAAAATGTCATTGAAGTTAGTTAAATATTATGTTATACAGTAAAACCTGACTTCAACGGACCCTTTATTAAACGGAAAACTGTCTTAAAGGGAAATATTTCATGATCCCATGGATTTTGGAGTAAAAGACATGTAAAAGTCCATTCATTAAGCGGAAACTGTGTTATGCGGACAACGGAAAGCAAAATAAACCTTTAACGGAAAATTCTGAGTTTCAGACTACATCGTTTAGAAAATTTTTAAACATCCTGTGAGAGGGTAAACATATACTGTCTGCGATAAATACTTCGTTCTTTTGTTAAATCTTTATGGGCAGTGTTGACCTTCGTCAATCACTACTCATATTCAGCTCCCACAATTTTTCGCTAGTTCTACGTAGCATGTCAGCTGTCAGTCTTCTTTGTAGGCGTACTTCTGTTCCGCTTGTGTAGCAACTAGCGACAGCCAACAAAAATGAGAAGAAAACTGACAAAACAAAGTTCTGGAAAAAAGGAATTGAGGTAAAGCAGAAGCTATATATCTCCATCACGTGTCGTGAAAACAAGGAGGAAAGAGTTCAGAGGACTTTCAAAATTGCAGAGAAAGCTTTTCTGTGTCCTGAAGTATACCGCAGCCAAGTAGTAGCAATGTATGCAAAAAAAAAAAAAAAAAAAAAAAAAAAAAAAAATCCTGCTTGACTATTGGGAAAAATAAAGGAAAGTGTGCACAGCATATTTTGTGTTTATTTTAAGTGTTTTTTGGGTATTAATCCGTAGAAGGAAAAAGTACTGTAACTGAACAAGTTGCGTACAGCAATATATTTTCTCATTATGTCCGTTATAAGCATATATATTTTTTAACGGGAAGGTCTATCTCCATTAAGCGGAAACCTGTCTTTAACGGAAATTTTTGCGAGTCCCGCTCGATTCCGCTGAAGACAGGTTTCACTGTAGTTTGTTGTGGAAAAGTTTATTTTTTATTTTACACAACTTTGGCTTTAGGTTACTGTTACTTTCGAATGTTTTAACTATATTTTCATCTCCCGTATACGCACATATTTGTACAGGGTGCGGCACGTAAAACCGGCCCGTAAGACGAACACATAAAATGAAATGTAATGTATTGAATATGATTAACTACAACACATAAATGAAATGTAATGTATTGAATATGACTACTCACCTTCACAGCAGCCTTCACAGCAGGTGCTGAAAGTGTCCTCCGCCCACTTCAACACACATGTGAGCACGATTGAGGAGATTCATATATACCCTTGTCAGTTCTTGTGTTGTAATGCTGGTGTTGGTGACATCCTGGATCCTGGTCTTGAGTTCTTCAATTGTGTGTGGATTTGTTTCGTATATTCTTCCCTTTAACAGTCCCCCTAAGTAAAAGTCACACGTGGACAAGTCTGGTGACCGAGGAGGCCACAAGCCTTTGCTGATTGTCCTCTCTGGTGTAAACATCTCATGCACAAGGGACAATGATGCAGCTGATGTGTGGCATGTTGCACCGTCCTGCTGAAAGTAACATAACTGACGCTCCTCTTCGGTCAAGTGTGTACAAAACTCCTCCAGGATTCCCATATACACGTCACTGTTCACTGTCGTCTCAAAGAATATGGGCCCAATAACGCGTGTGGCGGAAATGGCACACCAAACACCAATCTTCTCATCATGCAAGGATACCTGGTGGATTGCGTGTGGATTTTCTGTCGACCAATACCGGTTGTTTTGGGAAATTACGTAAGGGAAGTTCCCCAAAGAGTACGCACTTAGTCTTTAAACACGTAACGAAGAAAAGGGAAATCACCCAGAGTGATAATTTCTATCACAAATCTTTATTCATTCCTTAAGGTTAAAATTGGAGGCAAATATAAAGACAGTGACGCAATAGTTACAACAATAGACGCATTGTTATAAAACAATCCATTTGCGCACTCTTGAAGGACTATGCCTCTAAGAGTACGCAATGTGTCCTCCAAGAGTACGCATTTGCTATGTGGGAATAATATTATTACAAGGCAGCAAATGAAGATGACATTACACAATTCAAAGAAAATTATGACAGAAACACGGAAAGAGGTACAATGTTTTTTGTTTTTGCGAGAAATTGATATAAATGAATATAAATATAAATATAACATCAAAAGTATTCAAATTCTTGTTAATGAGGGAAACCAAAAGATAAGCTACAATTAACCTAGGCCTAGAAAGTGCAATTACAAAATAAAATTGAAAACTGCCAAATTATACCAAAGTATAATGGGCACTGCCTTTAAACTAAACAGAAACTTGTATGCGCAAATAAAACAAACAGAAACATTATAATGAAATTGTGCATCTAAAACCTAACATTTTTATGATCATTAGTAGCTGTCACATTAAAAAAACCCGAGGCCCTCATAATTTGAACAGGCCTCATGCCACCACTTCCTGTAGGTATGACACTGCACCTAATCCTCGATGATGGGTTCCGTGTACTGCTCATCACATCCATTGACCATCCATTTGTCACATTTAGCTGCAAAGGCAGTTTTCAGAGGTCCAAACCCCTTGTCAAGGGGCTGCAGCATGTGGCTTGCATGCGGAGGAAGAGAAAGAAAGGTAATGTATTTATCCCTACAATACAGCACTGCTTCCAAAGTGCAGTGTGTGGTGTGGTTATCAAGAACGAGCAACACTTCATCATTTTGAGTTGGCATCACGAAGTGAGAGAAATGTTTCAACCACTCCAAAAAAGTTCGCTGGTTATGTATCCAGAATCTGAGACCAGAGGTAAGTTCCTGCAGGTCCATCCTCATACAACACTATTTTCCTTCTATTTCTGGAGAATATGATGGCTGGAGACACGTAAACTCCAATTGGAGACATGTAATAGAGAACTGTAATCGTCTGTTCCCTCTCACCAGACACAACTTTACTCACATGCCTTTTACCGATTGGCGAAAGTACTTTTGGAATTTTATTTGGGAGAGTTAAAATTTCATTTCCATCCATATTCAATATTCTATGAGATAGAAATGGTTTGTCTTGTAACACTGCCTGAAAGTTGCTGAAGAATATCGTATATTGAGTTTTGTTGAAGCCAATTATTCTTCCAAGGATGCACTTCTCCAGTGAGCTCAATATTAAGTTATTATTCCTTTTGGAAAATGCATATATCCAATTCTTTCCGGCTTTCTTCTTCTCTCTGTTGAAGTTGTGTTGAAGGAATTTCTCTCTGCATAGTCAAACGCAAGGTCCATCAGTTGTTGGCATGTTATATCGTAAAGTATGGAATCAAGGTCCCTTACGTGCTGAGCCAATTCCTGTTCTTGCAGAGGGTTAACATGTTAAATGTTTGCTTTATCCGTGGCAGACACGTTGGGACAGTACCCTGGAAAAATTTTAAAAAACAGGGAACTATAGCTAAACACAAACCATTTAAAAATTCATTGCAGTATGTTAGTTAAATTATAAGATTCTTTTCTAAGGTTAGTTCGCATGCAGTAGGTTGAAATTTGTCATTATCAGATTCTGAAAATAATCATACCCACTTTTCTGAGATTTTGTCCTACTTCATTCATTTCAGGAATAGCGTGATGACACATTGCTATAATGTAAAGCATTGGTGATTCACATTAGTATTGCTTTAGTGAGTTGTGTAAATCGCCGGCGATTCACATCATACCTAGGCCTAAATACTTTCTCGGGCCATGTGGAATCAACAGCGATGCACACCGCTAGTGTTTGTATTAGAGAAACCTATTTATTTTGCCTCAAAGTAAACCCGCAGTGTCAGAATTTTAAAAGAATCTGACAAAGCGTTCTCTGATATTCAAATTCAATTATCTACACAGTCCTCCAAGAGTACGTATCACCGGTCCCGAAGAGTGCGCGCGTACTCTTGAAGGAAAGAAAATGCGTACTCTTAGAGGAATCGCACTCATTTTACAAATCTATCGCAAGTGTGCAGTAGTTTCCAGATATGATGGTATTATCTGCCTTATACCCAAACCTGATTGTGACGCCTAACATTTGATACTAAGTTTAGAAACAGAATATATCTGTATTCAACTACACACTCTAATTAGTGGGAACTCAATTATTACACTGGGAGTATCAAAAATATTTACTTACCAATAAAACGTAGGACGCAGATGATGGCAGCAGGCAAATTGCGTACAACAACCTTTCACACAACGACGCTCTTGCAGGAATGCAGACAAACATCGTACAGCGTTGCCAGATCTAGCAAATAGTTGATCGTACTCTTAGAGGCCGCGCGCTCTTAAAGGAACTTCCCTTACCCAGACAGCCTACATACATCCTTCATACAATTTACATACCTACTTCAACAATGGCAACACGGTCGGGTATCGAATACGGCATTATCACACACTGACACTCACCCGGCTTAACACAACGAGGCCTTTTTCTCAACTGGTTTCGACAAGTTTCACTGGCTGCGGCTGCACGTGACTGCTGCAGGTCACGTAAGTCGACCCGACCTCGACACGCCATCTCTTGGTAGGAAGGTAGATTATTTAAGTGTTGCCAAAAACACAATATACCAGGATATTATGACGGGCCGGTTTTACGTGTCGCACCCTGTATTTAAAATATGATTTTAACTGTTCCTTTTTAATTATATAGAAAAAAAACTTTACGCTTTATTATAATATATTTCTTGTATATATATATATATATATATATATATATATATATATATATATATATATATATATATATATATATATATATATAAACCAGTAAGCAGATAAAATTTGAGTTTTGAGTTTTTGTGTTATTAGAGAATGCATAAAGTCATTTTAAAAAAGGAAGAAAAAGAAAGAACCACCAGTCGTATACTGACAAAATGCATTTATTCATACAAGGAAGATAGTATACTTTGCCTCGTTTGTAAAGTAGAAAAGAAAGAAAGATAGGTTATAAAATTCCAGTTTAACAAGGGCATACGCGCCTTTGGCGCGCGAGACCCGGGTTCGATTCCCGGCGGGAGCTCATGTGGTTCGGATTCCACGTTAATCAGTAGGTCCACGTCTCATATAGCCTCGCTACTGAACGGGACGTAAAACTCAAAATCAATCAAAATCAATCAACCAATTTAACAAGAGAGAATTTTTTTTAAAAAATCATGAAAAATACCATTCATAAATCGATCGGTATTTCAATATTCATATATGCTTCGGTATATCGGTTTTCGGTATGGCTCGGTATTTCGGTATTTTCGGTATATCAATATTTCGGTATTTTTGTATATCGATATTGAGGTTTTTCGGTGTATCAATATTTCGGTATTTTCGGTATATCGATATTGAGGTTTTTCAGTATATTGATATTTTGGTTTTCAGTATATCAATTTTTCAATTTTCGGTATTCCGGAATATCGATATTTCAGTTTTTCGACATTTTCGTTGTTTTGGTATATCGATATTTTGGTATAAGTAATACTGAAATTTTGGTATTCAGAAATACCAATACCAGTTTCGGTATTTCGATATTATTTTTAGTCCTAAAATACACTACATCATGATAAATTATGATCATAAATCCATCACATCTTGCGATACAACTCTTTGTTTTTGTCGTATTTCTAGGATTTCGTGTAGCAAACTGCGATGCGATACAGCGTAAATAATATATATATATATATATATATATATATATATATATATATATATATATATATATATATATATACTAGCAGCGTTCACCCCGCTTCGCTGCGGTCACCCCGGAACGCAATAAACTTTGTTACTTAGATAATTTTTACTTTTTCGCTTTCAAGTGATATGATAAAAACCATAGAAGATTGCAGTAAATGTTAACATTATATCGCCTGTCATTTATGTTAACCCGCCCCGCTTCGCTGCGGTCACCCCCGAACGCAATAAACTTTGTTACTTAGATAATTTTTACTTTTTCGCTTTCAAGTGATATGATAAAAACCATTATAACGCCTGTCATTTATGTTAACCCGCCGAGTGACACGGTCATGCGGGTTGCATATAAATACGTTTATTTTTATACCTATGATGAACTAACAAAGGATTTGTACGTAATGGACACCTGAATGGTCAATTATCTCAAGACACTGGTAATTGAAAATTAAAGTGATATGATAAAAACCATCTAGGGTCCAAATCCTAATAACCCCCCAAAAATAAAAGAAATTGGTTCAGCCGTATTAGCGTGATGAGCGGACAAAGGATTTGTACGTTCTCTTTTATATATATAGATATATATATATATACTTTTCTTCTTCTTCTTCTTCTTCTTCTTATTATTATTATTATTATTATTATTATTATTATTATTATTATTATTATTATTATTATTATTATTATTATTTACTTTACTATATAAATGGACACGAAATAATAAAAATATACTATTTTCTACCGTATATCACTTACAAGTAACCCTACAATGATGAAAAGCTAAGTAATTAACATTAGAAAAATAAAGTACCAAGTTTGTTATTCTACAGGCTGTCTAAGCCAAGTAGCTGGTTTTTAATGTTTTCTTAAGAAGCTTTTATTAATTGTTGAATATGTAATGACTGGGATTACACAGCGCATAAATCGAACCTCATGACAATTATACAATTACTTAAATTCACTCAAGGTTCGCTTTGTAATTCATATTGGAGCCAATGTTACCTATTTTCTTCCTTTTTTTTCTCTCCCTCTCTCTCTCTCAGGCAAACATTAGTTTTCTTTAACCATTTTAATGAGAGATTTATTACTGAATTACCTATATGTGAGATCTAAAGGAAATCATTCTGGCATGAAGAAACACCTGCTGTTTTTTATCCCAAAATTTTATCACTTTGGTAATAAATTACAATTATAGATGCATTTAGGACGCCATTACCCCACTTCCAAAAATATCTATGGCGTCCCCCACTTCCTAAAAAATTACAATGGGTAAATACAGGCACGGTGTCCCCTTACCTTTTCAGATCATCTTTTATCCCCGGATGTATTGTATTTTTTGTTACAGTTTTTCTTTTGCATTCAGTTTCTTTGATTTTGTGTAGGAAACTGCGATCCGATGCTGCTTAATAAAAACTTTTTTAGAACATAATATTAATCGACTTCAAGAAAAAAAAGACTTAAAAGCAGGAGCGTCATTTCAGATTTTGTTTGGGGGGGAAAGACCCCTTGATATAAGTAAAATTTCGCGTTTTTCACTGATTTACTATTATTCTATTGATAAAATCTATATACATCTCAAACTCGGGGGGGGGGGCAAATGCCCCCCCTGCCCCCCCTAAATGACGCCCCTGCTTAAAAGTTGAAAATAGTACAAGCAATAAAGATACAAATAATAATAATAATAATAATAATAATAATAATAATAATAAAGATCTTAAAAGCAGAAAAATCATTATTATTATCTATAAAAATTGTTGAAGTTTGTGGCAAGCAAAAAAAAAGACTAATATAAAATTAGTTTGGACGGTAATTTTGTGATGCATTAATTAGATTCGCTAAAGATCCCTAAAGACGAGTACGCCAGGGGTTTCCAGGACTTGTACAGCCGTTCCGAGAAGTGCATTATCATCAATGGAGATTACTTGAAAGGACAATAACTACTGTTTCAAGTAAGACAACAATCCATTTGAAATACCTGGTACATTCACTAAACTTTCCAGGACAAATGTTGTGTGTATAGTATGCTAAATTAATGTAATTAATACGATAAAGGAATGATGTAACATGTGGAATATATAAGACGAATTAAATACACAATGATACACATACTGGTAAAGTTGTTTAATATCACAAAGATAATTGTGTTGTATATGGATATATTTATACTACTACAGTCAATAAGTTCGTGGTCTGGACGCAGTGTGGCACTAGTGGTATACTACGGCTGATAAGTGACATCCTGAAGAAAGCAGTAGAAGTTTATCTCTCGACCCAGCAAGAGGGAGGTCTGTGCATAGTGTAAACAGTCATATTGTTTCTATCGTGAAAGGAGTTGATTGCGCAGGGGCGGACTTGGAGAATGCTGCAGTTTGAGCAACAGGTAAACATCAAGTTCTGCCAAAAACTAGGCAAATCAGCTGCAGGAAAGTTGCAGATGATGAAGCAAATGTAGGATGACAACACCCTGGGCCGCAGTACAGTGTTTAAGTAGCACCAACGGTTTATGGAGGAGAGAAACAGTTTAGAGGATTATGAACCAGTACGTCGGCCATCAAGAGTCCGAACAGAACGCAATCTCGAAGTTGCAATGGATGTGCACGCTAAGCGTTCCAAGTCGGTAGATGTCATCACAGCAGTAGCACGGATCAGCTATGGTACATGTCACAATATTCTGACGGATGACTTGAACATGTCGCGTGTTACCCAGCACCGTGTCCCACGCATTCTGACCCAAGACTAACGATCAGAAGTGCTGACGCTGATGAACATTCCTGAACCGGATAATAGCAGGAAATGAAACATGGTGTCTCCTCTACGATCCACAACTAACGAGACAAGCAGCCACCTGGAAATCTCCATTATTTCCAAAACACAAAAACTCGAGAAAGACAGATCAAAAGAAAAAATGATGCTCGAACTATTTTGAAAGTCAGTGTGGATCTATGTAATTGTCTCTGTGTGTGTGGACGTTCACATTGAGTACACAACCATTTGTTCTACTGGTTGCCTATGTTCTGGGTACCAGTCCACGAATTTATTGACTGTATTAGTATAAATTACTATACCTGTAACAGATATATGAGACTTGATGAAGATGCGACATAAAGTGGAGATAGGGAGTGGAGTGAAAAAAGAAACTTCCTTCGCACTGGAATGTTTCGACATAGAGAGTTCACATATTTGATTACACATAATTATTAAACTATGTAAGATTAGGGATCTCACTAACTATTAGTTCACCCATTAATTACATATGAAATGCATGTTAGATGCATATGAATTACTGTAATCAATTTGCGAACTATTGAAAATTGTTTAACTTTTTTCAGTTTACCCTCGCCCAGTAAGCTATTACTTGCGGGAATTTTCTTCCAAAAATATTGAGGGAATTTCCCCCAACATCCACGATTTTACACTCTTGACTTGATCAATATGTTAAGCATGTAGCGATCTACATAATCCAATATACATTTTTGTACTCTCCAGGGATTCTTCATCAAAATCGTATTATGAAAATCTGTAAATCCAATAATAATAATAATAATAATAATAATAATAATAATAATAATAATAATAATAATAATAATAATAATAATAATAATAATAATAATAATAATAATAATAATAACAACAATAATAATAATAATAATAATAATAATAATAATAATAATAATAATAATAATAATAATAATAATAATAAATCTTTACATTTGTGATATTAGAAGTTTATCACAGTACTGAAAAACTTTGTTTAGAAATATGTACGAATATATTTAAATGCCCATGATCAAAATTTGAAAAATAGGATATGTTTAGGATATATATTTCTCACAGCAAATACTGTATTTTTTTAAAAAAAGAAATCCATTTATTACGAAAATTATCTATGAAAATCCATTTACAGAAATTGAATTTTTAGATTATCAAAATACAATTTTGAGAAGAATCTATGAACAGTCCCTGAAAGAAACGTACCATGCATTATGTAAATCGGTACATACTTTGACATGTTCATCAAGTTTCGTATATCTGTTACATTTATTCCAAAAATATTGACGTAAGAACTTTTATGAAACAGGTACATTTGTTTGTTATCCACTGTATTGATTAATGCACATAAGCAAATTTTTTTTTCTATCATTGGCAAATTATATTTCTTCACAGAAAAATTATATTCAAGTATTAGATGTCTGTGTGTATTGTGAACTATTGATCCACGTTCAGTAGTGTAGTCAGAAACATACATTCTGTAGTTGATTTGAGTTGATTTTGAGTTTAACGTCCCGTTCAGCAGCGAGGTTATATGAGACGTAAACCTACTTATTAATGTGGAATCCGACATTAATGTGGATCCCAAAACATGAGCTCCCACCGGGAATCAAACCTGGGTCCCCCACGCATGCATTATGTGGTGTCTACTACGAAAACTTCTCTTTACATCTATCAAAATTTAGTTCAGTAAGTATAAACTTCACAGTTTCTTAGTATTAGTGAGGCTTGAAGCCACTGTTGATACTTTCACTAACCCAATTAGCTTAACTAAACGCCAAAAACGACAACACAAAACGAAAGAATTTTTCAAGTTTAACAAAAGCAACTTACATAATTGCTCCGCAATCAATCTTGGTATTGCTATTTAGATAATGATAGCCCTATTACAATTATTTAGGTATTTTATTATTATCCTACAAATGTTTACAAAGAATAGCGCTTAATTATCCGTTATTGTAGCTCCTCTTTTCTTCTGCAGTCCAATTAGCCTTCAACTGTATGTTTCATTGGTTAAATTGTTAACAGAAAAGTCATTTGTATTCTACAAA
Source organism: Thermobia domestica (assembly GCF_964235325.1). NCBI lineage: Eukaryota > Metazoa > Arthropoda > Insecta > Zygentoma > Lepismatidae > Thermobia > Thermobia domestica. The sequence goes on along the minus strand of NC_137465.1, from coordinate 62,580,013 downwards.
CATCAATGGCAACAACATGTCTGATTACAAGTGCCTCTTACACAGAGTACGTCTATACGCTACAAGTATTGTATGTTTCTCTTTTTTCACATGTTGTGTTTGCCCTGTTAGGTGCGTTGTTTTACATGTTGACAATTCACTTTATACATTCTCAACCTTTATGCAAATATGTTGAGTCACACTCTTTGGCAGATTCAACAGCTCTTCAACGGAAAAGAAAGAAAAGTATCTGGCATTTTGTTGACATGTAGCCATATTGTTTCACGTTCTTTGGGTGACCACTTGTCGCTTCTTCGAGTATTCTTCGCATTGCCTCCTTGTATTTGCTAAACGTTTCGCAAGCCGCCATGCTTTTGTTTTCTAGCTTTAGGCCTAATGTCGCACGCGCGATGAAGATTGGAATCAGCATGAGAAGTTTTATTTTGCCCTCTGTTTCTTCGTTTTTTTCTTTTGTTACAAGTGTACTTCAAATGTGGCGCGTAAAAAAAATAAGACATCTTATGTATACGAGATGTGTTGTAGAGAGAGTCACGGTCGCGTATTATTGGTCTGGTTTGCATAAATAATCATGACTTGGAATTCTAAAGATGTCCTTACGCGGCTATCTAGGAATGTTAATAGTTTCATACACCAGAATCGACACAGAATATTTAAAAATTTTCAATGATTCTTATTCCACTGACCTAAGATTTTTTCGTTTATATGGTGTTGAATATTTAGCACCAATGTTCATCTTTACCAAAGTAGTGTATTTTAAATTTTTCCTATCACAAAGAAAAAAAATCAAATGTACAAAAGAAATGAAATCTAGTATCCGTGTTTCTATTATAAATGATAATGTCTTAGTTTATAATTCTATATACTAAAATGCTTATATGTTTATATGTTTATATGTTTGTGGACGTTTATATATCATATTTGTGGGCAATTCTTTCGACAACGATATTTCGGAAATTACAAACTGTAGAAAGATGCCGTTTTTACTGATCGATTGCAAATTTTGTGTAGATTGTTCAGTTCTAATTAAACGTTAAAAAAAATTGTCTTTATTTCTTTATTACATTTTTTTAGGGTTACGCTGAAAGTATTGAAATTTTAAAAAGTAAAGCATCATATCCTACGAGTTATACATTCCAACACCCACATTTGTATACGGGATAAGTATATCTCTCCCGCGTTCATTTCATGGCCAAATAATAATGAAAAACGAAGGATAACAATTTCTTCAGTCTAAGATAAATCTTTATTGTTTGGAGTGTTTTGTCCAATAAACACCATATATATACCACTGACATTATAATTAATTTGTGTGTGTAGTGTATTTGCGTATTACATACTGCATGCAAGAAGAAAGAAAACACTGATCATACATGAATTAGAAACTCCAACTGGAAGTAGGCTCGTATCTTGCAAACGGTGGGAGAAATTGAGAAAATAATAGTAAAATCTCCCCCTTTATGATACCCCTTGTCGATTTTTATCGAGAAGTCCTTCACTTGTGTCTGTAAAGGAACATGCAGTGGTGCTATTTAGCCGGTTCGCACCGGTTCGGTAGAACCGGTTGTTAAAAAATTTCGAGTTCGCAGAACCGTTTGTTATATACCCAGACATAACTAATTTTTACCTAGTTATGCTTAGGAACAGTAAGTTTTAGTTTAACTATCTTTGTTTTTAGAAACTTTTGCAGCTACAGGGTTAAACATTTGGGCCCTTATGCAGAGTCGTTCTGACGCGTGATTAGTGTCGTACTAAAGAGTTCGACTAACATGTTTCCTGCAGTAGGCATGCCTTTAGTATGACGCTGATCATGCGTCAAAACGACTGCATAAGGCTCATGATCTCTCAAAACAAAGTATTAGCATTTATTTCTTAATCTCAAATGATGGGAAGAATGAAAATTGGGATCACATAAGTGTAATGATAATGGTTATTTATATTTGAAATGAAAAAAAAATGAAGTTTTACGTCCCACGGTTATGCCGGTTAGGCTAAAGGAGACGGCGATGATGAGAGACGAGTGAAATTGTGGAATAAAGAAAGCGGGAGGAAACGGGAGAACCCCGAGAAAACCCACTAACACGATGTTTGTCCACCACAAAGTATATTTGAAATGAATACATATCGTTATCAACAATTGTCGATCCATTGCTGGATTAAGGTCTTTCCAATAGTTTTTGGCAATAATTTGTTTCCAAAATATTCGCAGTGCTACCTAATTTCGTCACATCACCTTGTATTAGGATGATGTGAATCTCTACTTGTCACTTGTGGTAACCGGTAAAAAATTTGCTTTTGTCTGCGTTATACGCTGATATATCGCAAGCTTGTTTCCAGAAAAAATTATCTGGACAAGATTAAATCAAAATATGAAGATGCTGACTGACACGTCACTTACAAAAGGGTTTCCACAAGAGTGATATGTAACAGCTTCCTCGTGGCTATTTAGTTAGCGTACACGTTTTCGGTGTGGAAGACCGAGGTTCGATTCCCAGTGAGAGCTTATTTCGTTCGGATTGTACGTTAATCTGTAAGTCCACGTCTCATATGACACTGATGTTGATTTCAAACCAATTAACTAACAAAGAGCGCCATGTAATCGCAATTTAATTTAATCTAGCTGCGAAGGCCGGTTGGCGAACTCAGAGGGGGCAAAATCCTTCTGGAAGAAGAGCAGGTGAGCAGAATTCTCTTTCATAGACTAGCACAGTGGTTCTGAACCGCTGTGTTGCGATACACTGGTGTATCGCGCTATCTCGTAAGGTGTGTCATCAAATTTAATAATTTAATGAACCGAACATATAGAATCTATTTCACGATAGACTCTACCAGTCAACTCCTCCAACGTCAGGAACAATGCCCAGTATTACATACAGTCATTATTTTATAGAAACTTTTAATCTTACACTATTATTAGTGGCGTGCGTAAGTGGGGTTTCGTGGAAGATATTACAAGATTTGTTAAGATATATGATATATGTTACAAAAATCATGCATATCCTGAAAGGCTATGAGATTGGGTGCTTGAACTCCCCTTGATGAAACTCTCCGCACGCCACTGACTTATAATTTATATATGATTTTAATTTAAAAATGAAAGAAGTGTCGTGCTGTCGTAGGCATATGGTAAAGTGTGTCATCAGTTAGAACCACTGGACTAGCAACGAGAATTTAGTAAAATTCGTTAAGAATATGATATACCTTTGATAACATAAGGGCATATTAAGAAATAAGTGTGATTAACGTCGTACTAAGAGTATGACTAACACGTGATTATAATTTCCGTATTCAGAAGAACGTTGATGAAATTACCCACAAGATCAAGCCACGATTTTTTCCAGGGTTGTCCAAATACACTAGAGAAAGAAAAGGAAGACAGAAACCAGTTCAACATTTTCTATTACCTTTTTCTGCTAATGTATTTGGACAGTCCTACGGAAAAGTTGTGGCTTCCCTCTATCGATACAGAAATGTCAGATAATCGAACAATCTCTTTTTGTTTTTATGAGAATATCTACCGTTATCAACGCGCTAGCTTCTATAATCACGCATTTCACGCGTTAACCACCTTTGCTATTCTCCATCTGGAACTAAGTTTTTGCCGCATACTTGGTTCGATTCTCTTCTTTATCAACGAACTTAAAAAAGATCATTACTGAATTCTCTGTATCTGTATGTATGTATGTGTGTGTGTGTGTGTGTGTGTGTGTGTGTGTGTGTGTGTGTGTCATTTGTATTTTTTTTTTATTTATTTATTTTTTTTTTTTTTAAATTTTGAGCTCTAAATCCGATTGAGCATTAAAAACATTCAAAGAAGTGATGGAATTTTTCGCGTCGCTCTTACCGTTCCTGTTCGGGAGATTTAAGGAGAAATATATCGGGAACTGTAAGTCATAGAGAGGTGATGTTGATCAATACCTAAGAGGATGGTGAACATTTTGATACTAAATACAATAGTAACTGATGGCCACTGGTCAACTGACTACCGTTTCTCAGGTATTGGCCAAAAAATGTTCGGATTTTGGGAGATTTAAAGAGCCATATCTCGGGAACCGTAAGTCATAGAGAGATTATATTTTGCGAATTTTTCAGTCTGAGTCCTCTATTTTGAGCACCGTAATGATTAATTTCATATTCTTTAAACACCCGTTTTATATGTTGATTATAAAATTCATCACCTAAACCTGTTTATATGTTAACACAACTTAAATTTCTTTTCAATTTTTGTTAATGATCTTACAATATCAGGACCTTTGTTTTTAACGGAACACAACATGCATATCGTGAACAAATATCAATACAACATTGTATATATTTGTAATTCTTATTATATTTCGCAATATTTTGCATATCTGCTAAATCCATTTGTAATGTTTGTTGTCTTGATAAAACAACATATCGTAGAACGTTTTAACACAACTTATGAATAAAACATGTGGAGGAAATTTTGGAATGCGCAGCAGAAACAGTATAAGTCAGAAATTGGTCGAAATGAGATAAGTCAAAATTGGAGATCTATATGTCATGCTCCACCTCCAGTTAACTTGGTATAAGTCAATTCTAAACGTGAGTCGAATAATCGTGTCTTGGTATTGTTAGTATAAGTGATTCATACTTATGCTTGGTAAAATAAAAGAAGCAACCTGGATACCTGTGTTTTTTGACTTACAGTCAGTGTTGGGTAAGTTACTTGTAAAAATGTAACGCGTTACAAGTTACTTTACTTTCTCTTAAAATGTATCGCGTTAGTAACGCGTTACTTGCCCCCAAAAAGTAACTGTTACTTTACTTCGAAAGTAACGCGTTACTTTTAGGTCCGAAACTTTAAAAATGTGAAGAAATTATGACTTCAATTTTCCGTACTACTGTTACTACCGCTATTATTATTATTATTATTATTATTATTATTATTATTATTATTATTATTATTATTATTATTATTATTATTATTATTATTATTATTATTATTATTATTATTGCACTTTCTGAATCGCTTTATGTAAATGCAAGGACAAATTTATACTTGATATATGAACATTTTCATATAATGTAACATTGATAAAATGCCATACTGCGTTACTCGTATGCACGGGTAACACAGTAGGTACACGAGCGGGTTCGAGCGAGTTTTCTTTGACACTCGATTCGACTAGAAACAGACATCTTGGAGCTCGACCCGAGAACTCGACTCGAAAAATTTCCTCTAACTCGACTCGAATTGGAGCCGAGTTTCGAGTCGACTAGAGCCAAATCCGGTGTATAGTTTCGAGTACATTCTTCAAGTATATTACATAGACAGTATAATTATTATCAATGACACTACTACTACTACCACTACTTAATAATAATAATAATAATAATAATAATAATAATAATAATAATAATAATAATAATAATAATAATAATAATAATAATAATAATAATAACACTGTCTATAAAAAGAAAGATAGGCGGTTTGTATTTGAATACTAAAAAGCTAGTTGATTGCCAACCTCGGTAGTCATAAAGTCTTGGAGTCAAGGACATTGTTCACGAGCTTCTGAATTTGGGTTGAGGGTCTAGGTTGAGTATTCGGGCTCGAGCCAAACAATGTTATAAGTTATAGGCACTGGCCAAATATCATCAAAACTGCTCGGCCCAGGTTTAGAATTGTCAACGACTCGAGGAGCTCGACTCACAGCTCATTTACTATCGACCAGGACCGAGAAGTGAGCCTAGCCAACAGCTCGCCCAACCGACTCGGCTAGAGCCCTCGGCTCAGTTGAGCCAAACCGAGCAAATGGCTCATCCCTACCAAGCCAGCCCGAGGTGATGGTTCACCCCAAGTGAGCCAGCTCGAGCCATCTTTTCAGTTGAGCCAAGCTGAGCTGAGCTTGTTATAAAAAATTTCTTGTGGTCTCGCTATCGAAACGAGACGAGATGCAAGCAGTGTCCCCTCCCGTGAGCAACACTAAAAGTATTCCATATTACTGTTTAGCTTTCATTTCTTATGGCTTTCGTTTTCCAGTGTAATCAGGCCATGATTTCAAGACGACTTAAAACGAACAAGCCATTTATCAAACACGACTGTACTCGAAACTCGACGCGAAAAACTGAATCAGCTCGGAACTCGACTCGAGGATATTACCTTTGACTTGGCTCGAAACTCGATTTGAAATCGAGTCGAGTCGAGTTTTAGCTTGACTCGTGCTCATCCCTATGCTTATTATTATTCTGCTACACTAATTATATAATAATAACAATGTTGTTATGTAAAATTAAAAATAAAGAATATAGAGAAACATTACACTACTCTATAATCAACGGGACTCTAGGATAAGCAAACTGATCTGAAAGAACTCCAATATTACATACCATCAGAAAACTATTTTCTAGTAATAAAGTAGGCCTGCTCATCAAAACAGTTTATTCATATTAACCCCTTACTGTAAATCGTTAATTATGGCACGCTAGTTGTTGATAAATATTTTCCGCCGGGGCACTTCAGACACTTTACTTTTAAATTCTGTCCATCATTCTCAGCTCTTAAGAAAAAAGTATTCTCTCAAATGTTCGAACGGTAAAATATTTTCGTTCTCCATCTTTAAAAAAACAACACCAATCAAAATAAAATAGACTACCGGTATCATTGCACTCCTAGTTCACTCACTGAATGTATTGATTTGGAGCTGTCAAAATCTACGACAAAATCTTCCAGGTGCTTGCAATCAGTACACGTGATTTCCCAAAGGCTGTCTTCATCTTCAAGAAACAGCAAGTGGCACTACGAACTTATCTATTTCTCTGTGTGTCTGTGACTGTCGGTCACTGACATACGTAGTTCATGCTCGATTGTTTCATTCTGAGAAATTCACTTACAGGAAAGAAACATTTGTTTCCGAAAAAATATACATATATTGTAGTTACTCATCCGAAATGTAACGCGAACTAGGTACGTTACTTAAAAATTTGTAACGCGTTACCGTTACAGTTACTTTGGAAAAAATGTAACGCGTTACTAGGAAACGTTGCTTAAAAAGTAACGCGTTACACCGGCCATACACTGACGTATTTTTCCGCCGTAGCCATAAAATTTCATGCGCTAGTCTTGTTAGCAGCTGTCAATACGTTAGTGTATGGGGCCTGGCGTACGTTTACGTACCGAATTCTTATACGCTCGAAAAGTCTGGCTGCTTTTAACTTCGAGCGTAAATACGGCGCGTAAAAACGGCTCAGATGAAAGGGTTTTCGAGCAGCAGGTGGTCTATTGCCCTTTCCACGGCCTTCTCCCTGGTCTGGTCTTATTGTTTCAGAAGAGAAAACCTGTTCTTGAGTTGTCCTCGCGAATCGTTACTGAGGTTTGCTGGTAGACTCAGCAGAAATCATCATTCCAATCTAGTTTCAGTCTTTCCATACAAGATACGGTTTCTGCTAAACTAATATTTCCTATTGCACAAAACGATACATTATTTCCTAATTAAAATTCATAATTAATTTTGAGTGCACAGAGAAAAAGGTATTTAAATCCAATACTTCCTAATCTGAATTCGCAAATTATGAGAGCTCCTCCGTGGCTATATAGTCAGCGTACGCGTCCTCTGTGCGGGCTCCCTGTTCGATTCTAGGCGGGAGCTCATGCGGTTCGGGTTCTACTTTTCATATAGGCTCGCTAAACTTATCGAACCTGATGCCTTTCGACTAGGAATTTAAGATTTAATTTAATATTTGGACATTAGTTGTTTTTTTTTTTTTCACACAGGTAAAGGCGCATATAAAGATGAAATCACACCTTCAGAGTTACCCATGTTGTGATACTGAAATGAAATCTTTGAGTTTAACTTCCCACGTTTATGCCATTTAGGCTAAATAATACAATAATTAAGGCAAGTGAGTGATGATGAGACAATTGGTGGAATGAAATGTGTGAGGAAACGAGATTACCCTGAGAAACCCCACGGACATGATGTTGCCCACACACACTTATTTGCACGGGGGTTGAATCAGGGACCCCACGCACCAGAGATAAGTGCTTTAGCACTGAGTTGCTGTTGTCCTCTGTTGTGATATTTTAAAAAAAAGTATGACTGTCAATAGCATTTGACCAATTCTTGCCGAATTGAAAATTATCTATAAATCATATGTTGCTCCCACTATTGAGTATTGTTCTCCTATCTAGTCTATGGCCTGTCCTACTCATTTAAAAAATTAAATTCCGTAATTAATTTCTTTTTAGCCATTATATCCTACCGAGTACCTCACCTCCGAACACTTCCAAAAAATAACGTTTTAAAATTTCTCAGTATCAAACCTCCCCTAGTGAGAAACAAAATTGCTGACCTAATATTTTTGCAAAAAATTGTAAATGGCCACATATCATATGAACAGTTGTTAAGTCAGATCAATTTTCGCGTACACGCTAGAACAACACGGTCTAGTGATCTCTTTTACACTCGAGCGGTAAGAGTTAATATTGTCCAAAGGTCCCTTCTAAACAAAATTATCAGTATCTATAATCAGTTACCAGAAACTGTAGACGTTTTTTCAAGTGAGTATACTTTCAGATCATCTATAAATAAGCTATTTTTGTAATGTCGCTGTTGTCTTGTACCATCTTGACCTCAAATTGTTATCAAATTGTTAAAATTTTTCAGAGTAAAATGGCCTAGTGCTGTATCTGAAACCTGTTATAAATAAATAAATAAATAAATGATGCCACGCTGTTTACAAAAACGAAGAAGAAAGAAAGAAAAGAAAAGAAAAGTGAAAGATAAGGTTAGCGCATCCAGCAGCAATGTTTCTTCCAGCATACTTGCGGGAACATGGTTGCCTCCGGCCGAACACAAATAAACCTGATCCCAATAACAAAGAAAAATTACATTTCATTCTTGTGCAGGACACTCCTTCACCAACTAATGCAATTTTTTTTTTTTTTTTTATCCGACGCTTCCCTGAAAAAATTATTCGAAGAAAGCATCACCAGCATTAAAGCTATAGCTACCTACGAAGTAAGTTTAAATAGTAGCCTAGTAATCCTGACCTTGAACAAGATACTATCCGATATTTCCCTGATAACACAGAGCAAATAATTGAGTTCGAATATCGAAATTCGATGACGATTCTTGCCATTTTGACAATGTACTGCTTGTTATTTTAAGTACTTTCTCAACTTTACAAGAATTTATAGCGAAATAGTTTCAGAAAGTAACTATTTTTTCACGTGATCTTGACATTACTCCGGTAAAAAAAGAATTAATAAACCACGAGATATAATGTTTCTTTCTTCGTATATTATTCCAAACCTCAGTTTGTGCAAATATTTAAATCTAATAATAATCCTATTTCACTATTAATGCTTACATACTAAGTCAAATAGCAAATCGTTGTACAGCTTTTTTGTGTGTGGTTGGTTCCCAGCCGTAAAAGTTTGGTTCAATTCGAGGTACCGGCCATGTTGAATATTTTTCAACATTGTATTATATCTCATCATGATGGGGATATGTTTACGAACACTTATCTGAAAAGTACAATAGATGTAAGCCCAAAAGAGATCATAACTAAGACCAGAATTGAAAATTACACCCATTTACAGGAAATACACTAATAAATTTATATTAACTTATTAAAGCATTTCTCAATCTCAGTGTTGGGAGTACTATCAAACCTTCCTAGATAAATGTCAACTTGAAAATGAAATGAAATCTTTGAGTTTTACGTCCCACGGTTATGCCGGTTAGGCTAAAGGAGACGGTGATTATGAGAAATGAATGAAATGGTGGAATGAAGATAGTGGGAGGAAACGGGAGAACCCCGAGAAAACCCACGCACACGGTGTTTGTCCACCACAAAGTTCACTTGGCGGGAGCAGGGTTTGAACCCGGGACCCCATGCACCAGAGGTGAACGCTCTACCACTGAGCCACCGCAGCCCCAAATGTCAACTTGGTAAATTGCCATAAAATGGAGGTATATTGCCATAAAATGGAGGTATATTGCCATAAAATATTATGTAACACTCAATACTTGTCATTTAAATAATTTATTTCACTAACAACTCAATCGTTTTACTATATTTGTAAGTAGTATATGCATCATTATTAGAAGAATTGACATAATTGACGCAATCTGCTACTTAATAGTGTCACCAAAATATTACCATATAGGTAATTTCGTCACCGAAAATAATGTCACGATAATTTCATCACCAGTGTCTTTTAGAACATAATACAAGTACAATGAATGAACTTCAAAAAGGTTTTTGAAATTGTTTTCTTTAATCTTCAACTGAAGCAAAACTATGCAGCATAATCAAAATAGATTATTAATTTATTTTTAATAGACATTACATATTGAACATAGTAGAAACTCATCTTCAAGACTGCTTCGAGTGGATGTTTCCATATTGCAGGCTAGTAATTAAACATTTATTTATGAAATATGAACTATCACCTAAGGCGTTTTTCAGAAATTTGAAACAAATTCTCCCTCAAGAGTAAACTATCCGTTGTGGATCTTTTCAGGAAAAATTAGTTATGTCATATTGTACGGTTATTAATAAACCATTTATTTATCAATTACGAACAAAATTAACTGACTTGTATTTGAGAAAATATCTCGAAAAAACTCACAGGCAAGAGTAAACTAACCTTTTTGTATTTTTACCACAGAAATAACTTATGCAAGATAATAAAAGTGGTAATGAAATATTGATGTACGAGCAGAATCGTTAGTCATTTTCGATAAAATCGCGTTTGTCTTTTTATTTTCATCTATCAGTGAACTTCCTCTATTTTGGGGGATAGGAAGAAAATTCGAAAACCTTCCCTTGGAAATCTGATAAAAGTATTAAGTTTAGAAACTTATCACTCGAATTTAAAGAAAATTATCCGATGTTGAGTTCGCTCTTACTACTACTCAATTGATTTGTATGTATATGTGGAAACCCTCAAGTTCGGGTGGATTTTACACTCATGTCACATACCCGAGAGCAAGAGCGAAGAAAAAAGTCATTAAGTGTTTAAAACATTTTTTAATACAGTAAATTACTAAAGACTACATTTAAAGAAAACATGAAAATAAACAGTGATAAACTGGCAATAAACGAAAACCAGAGTAGAACTGAATTTAACCTGACCCCGCATGCTAACACCGGGTGGCGGTAATTTTGTCACCGGAATATTCGTCACGGTAATTTCGTCACCGGTAATTTTGTCACCAAAATATTACCATATAGGTAATTTCGTCACCGAAAATAATGTCACGATAATTTCATCACCAGTGTCTTTTAGAACATAATACAAGTACAATGAATGAACTTCAAAAAGGTTTTTGAAATTGTTTTCTTTAATCTTCAACTGAAGCAAAACTATGCAGCATAATCAAAATAGATTATTATTATTGAATAAAGAGTTACATATTTTAGATATCGTATTTGAGACAAGAGATAAAAGTTTCCAATAATTCTATCACAGAAAAATTGTCATATAGGAAATTTCGTCACGGTTATTTCTTCACCTTTGTTGAATTAAATAGAGACAAAGCAAACGATCAAACAGCTTACGTTATTTTAATAAAACTTAGAAAACAATTCAGTTGGTGTTGAACTCTGCAAAATTGAAGTTTCTGGTACTCGACGCAAGAACAAGCACCAGTAGAAGAAAATAATGTCTGCTTGACCAAATGTTAAAAGCACAGGCAACATGGGGTACTAATGGATTCATTATTAACTATTTACAATTATTAAATTTCGCGAATATCAAAATTTCAGAACAGAAAATAGCAAACAAATATGGGAAGATACGCCAATCTGTTAATTTTCCCGCAGAATAGACGAAAATTTTCATCGTTCTAGTACCGTTCTCTGAGCCCAAACTCTTGAACTTTCCAAGTTAATAGAGTCATTTGAAAAGAGTGGTCTTTTCTTTTAGGAGCTATAAAAGAATTATATTATATTTCAACTCTGAGTAAGCATTGGCAAATTGTTATTGGATATACATATGTGAAGAGAACAAATTTCTATAAAGGAAGAAAAACGTATAAATATTTCTGGATGTTTCCTTTAAATATAACCTTATGAAGCTATTAAAAAGTGAAACATGGATGGTGAACGCCAACTTTTCAATGGCTTAAAAAAAAAGTGTATGTTATTTGAGGTGAGACTTCCTTTACTAGGTATACGCCCTAATGTAGACCAAGACACAAAATTCATATGAAGAACTGTTTCGTGTGGTGGTGCATCAGTGCAGTGAATTTAGTGAATATCCGGACCTGTAACTATGGTAATGGATTTTGATATAGCGTAAATGCTGGCTGTAAATGCAACTTTTGGAGATTCAACTCGTTTATAGCGTTACTTTTTTCACCTGACTCAGTCGACATGGAGGAAGGTCCAAGAGCTTGGACTCTTAGAACGGTACAAGAGCAATGAAAATTTTCGTCTATTTTGCGAGAAAATAAACAGATTTGCGTTTCTTCCAATAGCAGATGTGCATAGATTAATACAACTGCAGATGTGCATCGAGGAAGAGCTGGAACTTCTGGACTATTTTGATAGCACTTACGTGTCAAACACGTATCGCCGTGTTAAAGGTCGGTCTGGGAATATTTGTTTGCGTAATGTGCCCCGTCTATATCCCCCAGACAATTTGAATGTTCACCAACTACCTTTAACAGCAATTATAGGATAAATAGTATTTGCGAATTGTGGAACTAGAAGTTTCATCATCTATTAGTAATGTCCCACGCAACTATTTGGAAGCTTATTCATGAAATTCAACAAGTTGAAGCAACGGTTTCAGCTGTGCTTCATCAAGATGCTGTGGGGCAACCACCCAAACAGCAAACTAGAAGAGTGTTTCAAATTTTTCAGAAACGGCTCTAGTCTTTGTGCTTAACGTATAACACTGGAACTAAATGTTTGAAAAAAAATTGCTTGTTGTTTCCTATAATGTTATGAATAGTAGAAAATGAACATGTAAACCATTTATTGCATTAATACAAGTTATATTTTGTTTGTTAATTTTCTGTTCTGAAATTTTAATATTGCCAAAACTTAATATTTGTAAATAGTGATATATAAATCCATTACTGGCCCATTTTGCCTGTGCTTTTAACATTTGCTGAAACTGACATTGTGTTATTTTACTGCTGTTTGTTCTTGCTTGGAGTATCCGAAACTTTGATTTTCCAGAGTCGAACACCAACTGAATTGTTTTCCAACTTTGATTAAGATAAAGTCAGCTGTTTCGGTCCAGGGGCGTCATTTCAGACTTCGCTTGGGGGGGGGGGCAAGAGCACTACCGACATAAGACTTTCACGATTTGTACTAGTATATTATTAGACAATCGATTAAAGTATATGTATTCCTCAAACTCGTGGGGGGCAATTGCCCCCTCCTGCCCTCCCTAAATGACGCCCCTGTTTCGGCCTTTTACTTTGTCTCTACTTAGTTCAACAAAGGTGAAAAAATGACCATGACAAAATTTCCTGCACGCTAATATTTTGGTGACAAAATTACTATGTCGAAATTTCCGGTGACGAAATAGCCTACATGCTAATATTTTGGTGACAAAATTACCGGTGCCGAAAATTCCGGTAATGAAATTACCTAAGTCCGCTAACACCCAACCTTTCAATAAATAAATATTTAAATGATTTTTAACAACTAGATAAAAACTAAATGGCAAGATAAACTTTGAAATAAAAAAGGTAGGTGGAAGCAGCGGGGAGGATCCCTTCAACTTACAAAAGCCGAGGTAACAAGGATCAAACTATTTCTAAAGAATGGGGCTGGAGGTAGTTGTATAAGTCTTGTTTTTCCTTTCTGGCCTATTTTTGAGCTGTGGATAAGGTAGTAAAAATTGGTATCCCGTGAGGGGATAATTTGTTCTATTTGTTACTACTATATTCTCCGTTAATTTTGTAAGAAAGAAAAAAAAAACGAAAGCTGCAACCATTAATTAATCATATTTTCTTTAAATTGAATTTATCATTCAGTAGCCCACTTTTTAACGACCAAAGTCAACAGCCTAAAACATTGTATAATAAAAAAAAATCAATCAATTATTCAACTATCGCTACACTCCTTTACTCCCTTATTCTTTGTAAACTGCAGTTCCAAACAATAGGCTTATTTCGGAAGGTAAGAGGAAACCACACATCAAGCTCGTTCAGATTGTATTAAATCATCATTGTGTCTGTTTAGAAATTTAAATGTTTGCAATCTATATCGTAAAAAATTGAATATAACTTTTTGCCTGTCCTGTGTCCTCCTCCTTCGAAGTACGATTTATATAAATATTTAATGATCTCAGATCACTAAGTACAATGATCTAAGATTGTACCAAAAATAGGCCAAATGGATTGAGCTGCTTGGACGTAATATAGATGAATGTGAATTTTTAATCCTCTTCGGCGTGGCTCCCAGTCTGTTTCTTCTATGCTTTCTTTTTATTCTTTTACTTAACAACACAATATTTATAGCACCTGCACTTAAAGCCATGGCCTCAGATAGATCCATCTTGTTCAAGCAACTTGAGTAAACTGGAAAATGACCATGTGCTCAAACAACAGGCAAGAGGAAGAGCGAAAAATGACCGCTTCTTTTTCTTCTTCTTTTACGCGCCTATTTTTACGGTAGGTGTATGGGCCAACTTACGGACCGAAATTTACGACATCATTTTACGGACCGAAAATGCGCGCTGAAAATACGCTAGTGTATGTTGGCCTTTATACCTACCATACACTGACGTATTTTTCCGCCGTAGCCATAAAATTTCATGCGTCAGTCTTGTTAGCAGCTGTCAATACGTTAGTGTATGGGACCTGGCGTACGTTTACGTACCGAATTTTTATACGCTTGAAAAGTCTGGCTGCTTTTAACTTCGAGCGTAAATACGGCGCGTAAAAACGGCTCAGATGAAAGGGTTTTCGAGCAGCAGGTGGTCTATTGCCCTTTCCACGGCCTTCTCCCTGGTCTGGTCTTATTGTTTTCAGAAGAGAAACCTGTTCTTGAGTTGTCCTCGCGAATCGTTGCTGAGGTTTGCTGGTAGACTCACCAGAAATCTTCATTCCAATCTAGTTTCAGTCTTTCTATACAATACATGATTTCGGCTAAATTAATATTTTCTATTGTACAAAACGAGATATTATTTCCTAATTAAAATTCATAATTAATTTTCAGTACATAGAGGAAAAGGTATTTAAATACAATACTTTCTAATTAGAATTCCCAAATGATGAGAGCTTCTCCGTGGCTATATGATCAGCGTAAGCTTCTCGGCGCAGGACATACTGTTCGATTCTCGGCAGAAGCTCACGCAGTTTAAATCTCACTTCTCATATAGCCTCGCTGTCTGAGAGGTCGCTAAATTCAAACCCAATCCAATCGAACATGATGTCTTTCGACTACGAATTTAACATTAAATTTAATATTTGACAATTAGCCCCCCCCCACACATACACACAGAGAGAGAGGTCAAGATGGTTATAAAAATGAAGTCACACCTTTAGAGTTGCTCATATTCTGATATGAAAAAAAGAAGTATAACATGACTTTTAATAGCATGTGACCAATTCCCGCCAAACTAAAAATGTCATGCTATTTAGAAAAGAGAGAGAAAGCAAGAGAAGGGAAAGAAGGTTAGGGCAACCAACAGTAGAGTACGCAGGAATTTATTTCGGGAGCTGTCCAAACTCAATATGAGGGTATTTTATATTAAAATTCCTAAAATTGTCCCTAAAATTAGGCTAAATTTACACAAAAGTCGAAATTTCGGGGGGGGGGGGGTCCGGACCCCCAAGACCCACCCCCTGCGTACGTCCCTGGCAACCAACATAAAATGTTACTTCCAGACATACTTTCTCGTTCACTTGGTTCTCTCCGGTCGAATATGAATAAAAATGTCCCCAGTAGCAAAGATAAATTACATTTCACTCTTATGAAGAACACTCCTTCACCAAATAATGTTCAAATTCAGCATTCTGATATTTTGTTCTGTTCCACGCTACCCGTACAATATTTTTGAAAGAAATCACTACCAGCATAGAGGCTACAGGTACCTACTAGGTATATTTAAGAATAAAAAGTAATAATCCTGACCTTCAATAAGATATTATCTCGATATCTGCCTGATAAAACAGCAAAAAATTGCGTTTGACTATCGAAATTCGGTGAAAATTTTTTGCTATTTCGACCACCTGCTGCTTGTTATTTTAAGTACTTTCTCAATTTTACAAGAACTTGTAACAAAATAGGTTCAGAAAGTCACTATTTTTTTCCCGTGATCTTAACATTACTTGTGAAAAAGAAAATGTGAGAAACCGCAATACATGGCCTAATGTTTCTTTCTTTGTGAATTATTTCACACCTCAGATTGTACATATATTTAAATTTAATAGACCTAATAATCCTATTTCACCATTAATGCTCACATACTAAGTCTAAATAGCACAATCATTGTACTGCTCGCTTTAGTGTGCTTGCTTTTCAGCCTAAAAGTTCTAGTTCAATCCAGGGTACCAGCTATGTTGAATATTTTTCAACATTTTATTATATCTCGTCATGATGGGGACTGTGCCAACACTTATTTGAAAAGCTTAAGTAGACTCAAAACAGAACATACCTAACACCAAAATTGAAATGACACCCATTTGCAGGAAACAGGATTACACTCATAATAGTTCATGTTAACTTGTAGTATGCCATTAAAGCATTTCTCAACTTTTGTGGTGTGGTTACTATCAATTCTTCCCAGATAAACGTTAACTTAAGGTCTATTACCACACAATATTAAATAACAATGAATATCTGACACTTAAATAATTTCTTTCACGAACAACTCAATCATTTTACTGAGCTCCTCTGTGGCTAAACGGTTAACGTGCATGTCTTTGGCGTGGGAGATCCGGGTTCGCTTTCCGGTGGGAGCTCATGTGGTTCGGATTCCACGTTAATCAGTAGGTCTCGTCTCATATAGCCTCGCTGCTGAAAGGGACGTTAAATTCAAACTCAACTTAATCGTTTTATTATGTTTATAAGTAGCATGTCCATCAGTGTCAGGAGAATTTATATAATAATTGACACAACTTCTTACTTAATAGTGTTATTTTAGTGTCATTTTTACTACTAGAGCTTCGAAATTAATTGATATTTAATTGTTTTCAGTTTCGTATAACATACAAGTTTGTTTACATTTTTCTTTTTACTTTCTGCTTAATTCCTTATAACTACGCTTTCTTACAGTGAAATATGTCTTATTCAATGAATACAAGAACTATGAGTATTAAAAACATACAATTCGACGGATCTTTACACTGAGAAAAATGAAAATTTAAAATAAAACAAATCTGTTTATTTTCTGAACCAGTAAATGGAAACTCTTCCGACATAGATTGCTTCAAATCATTGGTTCATAAGTTGTGAAACAAACGTAATAATAATAATAATAATAATAATAATAATAATAATAATAATAATAATAATAATAATAATAATAATAATAATAATAATAATAATAATAATAATAATAATAATAAATTTAAACGAACGAATGGATTTGGTTCAAAGTGTCTTTAATGAGTTAACAGTTTAAACTTCATTTGAAAAAGAAATCTGAACTAAGATTGGGTAGCTCAGTTAATTTTAATAAGCAGTTGGATGTTTGTACCAACATGTAGTGAAATTTAAACAAACCAGTCGTTCAGAATAGTTTGACTTTGTTTGAAAATAACCTAATCTGAGTTGAATTGGAGAATAGAGTGTTGTGAATAGCTAATTTTTGGACCGAATTTGACTAAGTTCGAAATTAAATAAATTAAGACCTATATTGTGGTAAAGCTTCGTGATAATATGCCAAAGGATAGGTGCTGACTGCCACGGGTGCTGACTGCCACAGCCAATTATTGGTGCTGACTGCCACGACTGTCGTTGATTGCAAATATAAAGGTGCTGACTGCCACGATGGCGTGCTGACTGCCACGAACCTGGGAGAAACTGTATTTGGAAAGAGAGGAATTAATCCCTCATACTAAATTTATGATTATTAATTAATTTAGTAGGGATTAATTTAGTAATCATCACAGCAAATCTATGTGGATTCCTATAAATTACAAAGTTGCTCACTAAGTGTAACGACATACACTTGGATGTTTATAAAGGAATTGTCTTTTCTGTTATATGTACAATTTGCACATTTCATTGTTTATATTAATTGTCTTATTGTATTATTTAATGGATATGATGGTCTGAAGCCAGCTGACAAGGGAAGTTTGGGAGAAGCACTCGCCTGCAGAGAAATAAGCATGTCATTTGAAAGACCAATTCATGCTGATTACAACAGGTAATAAAACTCCTCGAACAGATATTCAGCTTGGAAATTTATATGAGAAAATGAGTGGATGCACGTTTCAATGCGTTAAGTATTCTCACCCATGACGAAGCCTGATGGTTTGAACTTGCTATTGCTTGATCACTGGGGTCCATTCACAGACAATTTGCCTATTACAAGTTGCATGACGGATGGCAAAGACCTAATGGTTGAGAAGATACCAAAGAATTGCACACGATTTGTGCAACCATTTGATGTGTTTTGATTCCGATCAATCAAAGATTATGTCAGGAGATGTGTACATAGTATGAATCTTCTTCATCTGGACGTTATAATGTACCAACGAAACAATCAAATAAAGTTCGTGTCCATACGAATCACTTCCGATCACCGCGATACATTGGATTGTTTCAGTTTGCGTTCTGCAAGACAGGTTACGAACAAATTATAGGCCTGTAACTTTTGGATCACTTGTCGAATTTGCTTTTTGCTTTCGTCCTGCGAACTGTTCTCTTGACGGATGCAACACAATTGCACATATAAAATGTTCATGGTGCAAAGAAGTATTTTGCCTGCGTCATTTCTTCATAAAACAGAAGAACAACAGTGATCAATTTTCATCTCTAACCTATGATTACTGTGAACAATGTAATGACTAATTGTATCTAACAAACCCGTTAGCTATTGTGAAACACTTTTTTTCTGTTACTTCCGATAGCTTTCAATTCGTATGTCAATATTCGTTACTAATTACGTCGTACTTAACGCGTATAAATGCCTATATCCTCATTTTCTCATATAAACTTCCAAGTTGAATATTTCGAACCATTCTCAACCTACAGGAATTTTATTAGCTTGTTATAATCAGCATGAATTGGGACTTCAAATGGCATGATTAGTTTCTTTGCAGGCGAGTGCTTTCTCCTGAACTTCCCTTGTGAGGAACAGCCAGCAGTGCTTTTTTGATGGAACTTTCAAGAGCTGCTCGAAACAATTTGCACAGCTGTACACAGTTCATGCTGACATAGGGAGTTCAAGTGAGAATACATAAATCGTACCAATTTTATACGCACCGCTCTCTGACAAAACTGAAAGTACACTCATGTCCAAAATTATTGTCGCATATCTATAACTATCTTCTTGTAAGAATATAATTTGATAATTTTGTAGAGTACTTTTAATACTTATATTATGTGTATAATCAAGAAATTTATATTTGTGATAAATTTCATAGGAAAAGAATTATAAATACGAAAATCATAATGAGTAAAATAAAATGTAACTAAATGGACAAGAAAATTTTATTTTCGTTTTATTGTTCTTATTTACTGCTCTTTTGACATGAAATTTACCACATGCTTGTCTTAGCCGATTATACACATACTAACATTATAAGAAATACCGGGCGAATTCGTTATCAAATTATATTACTAGAACAACATATTTATAATCATGTGACAATAATTTTGGACATGAGTGTACGTACAGAGACTTGTTTACCTTTGTTAGGTGTTGGTCTGAACAACACGATCCTAAGGATCATCTAGTATCTTTCATGCTTCTTGGCGTCCGGTAATGTTACGTCTAGCAACTTTCTCTCAGGCTCGTGGCAGTCAGCACGCCATCGTGGCAGTCAGCACCTTGATATTGGCAATCAGAGCCAGTCGTGGCAATCAGCACCATTAATTGGCTGTGGCAGTCAGCACCCCACCTTGTAAGCTTTGGTGTTTATCTTGTTATCTCTTATGGGTATAAAAATGGCCAAATATTCAAATTTCGAAGGTTATTGATCTATTTTCTTTTCTTTGATCCTTCTTTATTACCTTATATGATTAAATGAATGAGTACTGGGTTTATTACCTTTCATAAACAGAGGTATATTTGTGCACCAATCTTAAATTTTGGAAGAGGTACATTCCTTCATCATTAAGTTTTGTGAATTGTCAAATGAATAATTGGTAATTGTTCTTAGAATTGAAATGTTTCCTTAAAAGTCAATGTTTATATGTATTTTCATTTAGTATAATCTATTTCTGCATACGTAGTTTCAAGTAAAAATAAAGACAGTTTTTGGTAAAACAGTATTAGAGGTTACAATGAGAATTTTTTTTCTAAAATGCAGGCAATCCACGTCACCGCGTGTGCTTGCTTTTTTTTAAAAAAAAAAAAAAAGCTTGATTTTTAGCTACCTTGTTTTTTCAACATATTTGCAGAAGATTCTTTTGGCACTCGCACGAAAACAATTACGAAACTTTCTTGATGTTTCTAACAAATAGATACATAGGTTATAGTAGTAAAAAGTTCTAAATAAAATGCCTTTAAAGTAGAAATCCATGGGCAGTTATTTTCAGAGTAAGGGATTTCCCGTACCGCGTGTGGTTATGGCAAGAAATAGACGCGTGTGCCTGAGTGTTAAAACGTGCAGCAAGGTGAGAATTTTAATCCCTTTATTCAATTATTTTTGATAGATTTTTGAAACATCAAACAATAAGGATATTTTTAAAGATTAAGGAAGGCATATACCAAGTTTCATTAAAATCGAATAAGTTTACAAGATTAGGATTAGTATTTAGATTTCTGGGCTGTCGGCATCTATGGCCACATTAGCCCGTCACGTTTGAGGGATGACATCCCTCGAGGAGCACACTATCCGGGGAAAGAGAAGGAAGAAAGAGGCCTGGGACCTATATGTTAGGTACCATCCCGGCATTTGCCTGGTGTGAATGAGGAAAACTCACGAAAACCTCATTCAGGATGGCTGGTCTGAAAAAGCATTTTACACTTTTCGACCACCGGGAATCGTACCTGGGACCGCTTGCACCGAAGGCGAGAGTGTTAGCGACTATGTTACACGTAGCCACTAAGTTTAGGAGAGTTATGATAAAACAGACAGACGGATGGACATAAGTGCTAGTTGATTCAATTGGTAGATACTTGCTACTTTCCATTCAATTATATGTAGATTTAGTTTCGGATGTAGGCTTATTTCTATGTTTTATTGATGGAAAGAAATTTAGAACACCACAACTTTTTTTTTTTAAATCTAGAATCACACTTCTATGTTCCTTTCCTTTTGTTTGCCCCCACAGGTAAAATTCCAGATGCATGAGGTCTGGAAATCATGTTGGCCAATGCACCGATTTAACTGCTGCCAGAAAATTACGTAATTAAGAAAGCTTGTTGTGATTACAAACATCAGAAAGCATTTGGTGTATGTTGTTATATAAACATAGGAAAGCAATAATCACAGTAAAAAAAAAAAAAATACCCATATACGTCATTTTAAGCAATGTAGCTTTTAAAAAGAAGACTGAAAGAAAGTCAAATCTTCAATCATTTGTAACTTTGTTTCTATTTACCCCAAATGCGTCACATTATGATCATAGTATCGACATTATGATACTTTGGACGTGAATTGTTTCGTCTTTCTCTCTTGCGTTATTACTGTTATAGCAGGCTCCAAAATTTGAAAGAATGTGATATTGAAGTGTTATTAGTTTGTATCACTGAATAGTAAATATTGTATTGTAAGTATTGATGCAACGTATAGATTTGAAATATAGAATGTGTCTAGCCCCATTTGAAAAAAATCAATTTTAGTAGGGTTGATATCATTGTGAATTTGGTGGTATCACAGAGTATGTCAAACGATTTTCCTCTTTTGATATTCGATTCATACAATATTCTAGCTATTATATATACACTGACTAGCAGCGTTCACCCCGCTTCGCTGCGGTCACCCCGGAACGCAATAAACTTTGTTACTTAGATAATTTTTACTTTTTCGCTTTCAAATTGCAGTAAATGTTAACATTATAGCGCCTGTCATTTATGTTAACCCGCCGAGTCACATGGTCATGCGGGTTGCATATAAATACGTTTATTTTTACCTATGATGAACTAATAACAAAGGATTTGTACGTATGGACACTTGAATGGTCAATTATCTCAAGACACTGGTAATTAAAAATTAAAGTGATATGATAAAAACCATCTAGGGTCCAAATCCTAACAACCCCCCAAAAATGAAAGAAATTGGTTCAGCCGTATTAGCGTGATGAGTTCACAAAGGATTTGTGCGTTCTCTTTTATATATATAGATTACCAGTTTAATTAGAGACATCAGGACAGTTGCAGAAACCGCCCTGCGGATGCTCCGCTAGTGCAAATGAATGAAATGCATCGCACGTGTACTGCTGCCTTGTGATTCCTCACTCGGTATGAGTTTCAGTGCAGAGTGTGATGAGCAAGACGAAGGACCTGTGTACATTTCACCGTGGTCAAATCGTGGGGACCAGACGACTGGGTTGCTCGATTTAGGAAATCGCTGCGGCACTCGGATTTTCACAGGCAACTCTGTCAAGGGTGTATCACGAGTACCTGGCTTTCGGTAAAACCGCACTCGCACGGGCAAATTATCGCAGAGAGAGGCGTGTCGACGACATTGGTAGGAACCGACTGGCTAGCATCGTAGCAGCCGACAGACGGGCTACAATGTGTCAAATCGCGAGAGGTTCAATGCAGAACAAGTACGCCGTGTTAGCAGCTAGACAATTCAGAATCACCTACTTGTCATGTGGTATAGTAGCCATCGGCCTCATATGGGTGCATCGCCAACCGCACGAGGTAATGAATCAATCATGCCAGCAGGGAACTGTGCAGGCCGGTGGTTGTGGTATTCTCAACTGGGACACGTTTATATGGACTGAAATGGGTCTCTTAACACGTATGTCACGGTCCCTCATAGGTGAACGCTACCACAAGCTTCTAGATGACCATGTGATGTCATTCGCTCGGTTGCAACATCCGGGTGGTGACCTCTTCTTTCAGCAGGTCAATGCGCCGGCCCACTGCTCTAGGATGGCAGCAGACTGGTTTAATGAGCACTCCTCTGATCAGGTAATAATTTTCCGGCCATTACAGTCACCGGTCCTCAATCCCATCGAACACATCCGGAACCATGCGCGCCGACTACAGAGGTGCTCCGGGGCTCTGGCACCAACACAAATAATCTTGTGGGTGCATCGCATCACAAGAATTTTAGTTTGGATCCGTTTCTCTTGCGTTTAAGTCAGTCCTGTTACCGACTGAGGTAGGGCAGCCCCAACTTATCCTAATAGTACCGGCATGTTTTACTTTATCACAGCACAGCTCTTCATGACTAGGGATGGTACCGAGACCGAGACCGAGATGGACTTTTATATACCGAGACGAGACCGAGACCGAGACGGACTTTTAAATACCGAGACGAGACCGAGACCGAGACAGACCTCTATAAATCGAGACGAGACCGAGACGAGACTTAGGTCAGTCTCGAAAGTCTCGGTCTCGTCTCGAATATTGATATTGACAGATACTAAAATTGCCTTCACTCAAAATTTGTTTCGTTGCTGTGTTAGATAATATGAGAACGGTTGACTGATGTACAGTGGCGTATTTAGGGGATGGTTATCGGGCTCAAACCCCTCCAGAAATAAATTTGTGATAATTTTTTGCATTGCACGTACAACGCAAATGTTTTCTTACTCGTTCCTCAAGCCTCTCCCGAAACAAAATCCACTGCTGATGCAAATAGAATTCTCTCTCTCCCTCCCCCCCCCTCTCTCTCTCTCTCTATGTATATATATATATATATATATCTGGTCGCAGTGCCACCAAAGTCCGCCCTGCATAGGTTCCCGGGGCCCAACTTGGGAAAAATTAAAATGGAAGAAGGGGTAAGTGGTACCTCGTTCGATAGACCTTGAAAAACTAAAAAGTGTTGTGGCAAAAGATCTTTCAAGACATGTTGTCTCTATCATATACAGTAAAACGTGCAGTACCACTAATATGAAAAAGGTTGAACATAAATGAACCTAACAAAAACTCAAATAGGAAATGTCATGTGACACATCGATTGATATTGTCGCGGAGGCTCCCAGAGCCACCCTTCATGGGGGCCCAGGGCGCAACCTCAAAATTGTAAATGGAACGTTCAACATATCTTTAAAAACTAAATAGTGCTGTTGCAAAAGATTGTTCGGGTCACCGTTTTCAAAATGACAACCAAGACATGGTACCTGTATCAGGTAAAACGTCCAGCATCACTAATATGAAAACACCAGAACAAATATTCGAATAGGAAATCACAGAGGGTATTTATCATTCTATAGCTCGGTAATGTTGCAACAGTCGACAAGATTATTAGAGTGAAAGTGCCATAATGGAAAGGAAGACTTCCTAGCTACTCAATTAACTCCTAGAAAATTATCGCTCCAACCTCACTCCGTAACAGCGTTGCCAATGTGTGTGTAATTGCACAAAATGTGTGCAATTTTGGCCTGTTTGTGCATTTTGTGTGTAATGCCAATCTGCGTGCATTTTGTGTGTAATTTGGCACAATTAAAAATTTTGATCATTGATGATTTTTACGAAGTTCCTTTCATTCAAATATTCATTATTTCCACCATTTTTCCCCCTGAAAATTGCCTTCTAAAAACTACGAGCTCCAACGCCTGACTTTAGGCCAGCGCAATAAAACCACAGAGAAAATAAGTTATTTGTTATTGTTAATCTCTTGTTATTTTCTCTACAGTATCATAAGACCTATCTTGCTTCCTTGGTACCTCACTTCTTGTGTTTCAGAGGCAGGTGTCAAGACATCCCCAAGCAAAGACGCTTTGTTCAAGCAAGCAATGTGAATGAATGTCGACCCTTGATGTTGGCCAAACATGATCCGGAGGTGGTAAGAACTCTTGTCTTCTCACCACTTGTGAAGAAAATGCCATTTTGCAAACAGATGAACGACAGAGTGCCGATGTCTAATTAAAAACATTAAGTACGTCGAAAGCAATGGCGCAGACTTTCCAAGATTTATGTGGATTCATATCAATGGCGGGTCATGTTAGCCTATATGTTTTCAGGGAAGTCTCAATGTTTGATTGATTTACTTTTAGTTAAAATATTTTATGAACATTGTCATAAAGACCTGTGCTGTGAGAAAGTTAAATATTCCGGTAAATATTAAGATTATTTATGTGGGTGCCGGAGCCCTGGAGCACCAACGTAGTAGGCGCGCATGGTTGAAAGTAAAATTATAAATACGAAAATTAGAATGAAATGAAATCTTTGAGTTTTACGTCCCACGGTTATGCCGGTTAGGCTAAAGGAGACGGTGATTATGAGAGATGAGTGAGATGGTGGAATGAAGAAAGTGGGAGGAAACGGGTACATCAAAATGATGCTAAATGGACAAGAAAAGTTTTTTCGTTATATTGTTCTTATTTACAGATCTTTTGACATGAAATTTACCCCATACATGTCTCTGCCGATTATACACATAGTAAGAGTGTTAAATGTACCCTGCGATATCATTACCCAAATATATTCGCACAACAAGCCTGTTATAGATATGCGACAATCATTTTGGACATGAGTGTACGTATAGGTATGTACGTCATTAGACATAATACACATATAGTTAGGTAGTTATGTATTGTGTAATGTTGTGTGCACTGTCTTCCAGCTTGTGTGTAAAATTGTGCAATTTGGAAGGAAGGTGTGTGTAATTTTGCTTACCGTGTCTGGCAACACTGCTCCGTAAGTGAGTGATGCGGGAAGGATCGGTGAAATTGCAAATGAGAGCCTTAGTTTTTGCAAATTGCATCTAGGAAACAAAGTTATTTGAAATGTGTTTTTATAAGAGATAAATGTCTCTGTAATGGGATAAAGTATGTAAAATTCTTATAAATGGTACCTTCCTTTTTGATTGCAGGCAATAGTTTGATGAAAAAATGAATCAATTGAAATGCGAAACCAATTTGTCGAACAATGCAATTTTAGAACAATGTTTAAAAACGTTGGTTTTGTTCAACAGTCGTCTGCATGATATTGGTTCGCTTCTTTTCTTTCTATGTCTTCCTGCATGTGATAGAATATGAATTTCACTGATATGTCCACAGTTACATTCCGAATAACTTTCAACGGTAATTTCAGTTGTGATCTTTAGTAACGAAACGGTACAAACTGATGCACATATGTCCCAAAAATCTTGCATACATTGCGTTAAATTATCAGGAGCGAAGGGGCGGGCAAAATGTTGTTAAACTTTAATTTCACCTTATTTTTATTCACCTTATTTCACTTTATTTTTATTCATTATAGTACCAGTCATTTGTACACACAAGTGTTTCAGACAAACCATATCTCAGCGTTTCCCAACCGGTGTGCCGGAGTGGGCCGCTGGTGTGCCGCGAGGAAATTGAAACAAAATTATTAATTTTATAGCAATCAAATTGCAAGACATAGGGAAAATGTATAATTGTATTTCACATTACTATGAACCTCTACTATGAATCTATAATTTCATGTTTCATACTGACTTACTTTTCTGTACATTTTTAACGTTGAAAAAGTATTTGTTATCATTGTTATGATCATTATTGCTTGTTTATTGTTGCAGACAATTTCGTAACTTGAAATTTTAAAATATTATTCAATCCTTTCGACAAAGCAAACGTGCACCCAAATTACCTACATTTGTGTTTTAAAAGTAAGAGATTTGTTTGTTCGTTCATTATTTAGTGATCTATCTTCTTTGTGAAAGGTTGGATACAGTTTTAGAAAAAGGAATCGTATTTTTAGAAACCTGAGTCCTGTATTTTATTGCAATTGTTGTCAAGTTTTAAATTAGAATGTAAAATATGCATAATGATTTATCACGAGGGAAAACCAGCGATCGAGCTTTCTTCTCTGTGAGGAGATCAGTAATTATAGAGAAAAAAATACCACTGTATTTTATATTTACAAATAATAATAATAATAATAATAATAATAATAATAATAATAATAATAATAATAATAATAATAATAATAATAATAATATATGAGTGTGCCTCAAGAAATCAAGTTACACCTATAGTGTGCCGCAAGTTGAAAATGGTTGGGAAACGCTGCCATATCTATTGCAAATAAAAGTGAGGTTCTCATTTGAGATTTTACCATTCATTCCCGCTTCACCCACTTACGGACAGAGATCGGAAAGATAATTTTCTATCATTTCCTCTTTTGCATCATGTTAATTATACTTGAATAATCTTTTTCTCCGTTGCATTCTACTCGAGCCGTGGAATGATAAATACCCTCTGTGCTTTCCTATACGAGTTTTATTCTGTTCATTTATCTCCAACTATTTTCATATTAGGGGTCTAGTGGTACTGGACGTTTGATCTGATACAGGCACCATGTATTGGCGGCCATTTTGAAAACGGTGACCCATATGAAAAATCTTTTGATACAGCACTGTTTAGTGTTTCAAGATTTACCCAACGACGTATCACTTGACCCGTATTTCGGTTTAAAATTTCTAAGTTTGCCCCCCTTGAAAGGCAGCCCTGGGAACACTGCGAGAACATTACTCGACGCGCCCCATGACTTTCCTGTTTCACTTTCTGACTGTTCGTTTATCTCCAACTGTTTTCATATTAGTGGCTCTGGACGTTTTATCAGATACAGGCACCATGTCTTGGCGGCCATCTTGAATACGGTAACCGATATGAAAAATCTTTTGCCACAACGCTTTTTACTTTTTAAAGATCTATGAAAAGAGGTATTACTCGCCCCATGTTTCCATTTCAAATTTTAAAGTTTGGTCCTGGTACTCCATGAAGGGCGACCCCGGGAGGCGCCGCGACAACACCATTCGCTGTACCCCACGGCATTTCCTATTTGAGTTGTTGTTAGGTTCATTTACGTTCAACCGTTTTCGAGATATCTCCGTGGAAAGCTTAAAATGGGCCATCCTGTATATATATATATATATATATATATATATATATATATATATATATATATATTTAGGGTGGTCCTTATTTATATGAGAAAAATAAATTTAGGAATTTCCTTGGACTCACCCCCTAAAATGGTTCCATATGGGACAAAATTAACCCAGGAGAAAAATTAGATCCATTGAATAATTTTAAATGGTGCCCCAAACGACCTGAATGCGTTTACAATACATAGTATATGGGGAAAAGCTGGAATAAACTCTTGTAATTTACAAACGGCTTAAGGGAATGGAAAGATGTCTTGGATAATGGAATTAGAGAAAATGAACAACTTAATTTTGTATAGCATTATTATGGCAGCCATCTTGAAGTCCGCAGTCTTGAATTCAGGTCAAACTTTTCAAATAGGAAGAGGGTCATGTTACATATCATTTTGAGGTGGCGTTTTCCCAAAAGCACTAATCTCGTATTATTTTCAAGCTACCAATAATCTTGTAAGAGTTATTATGTGTGAAAAACGAAATGCTTCGATGTAATGTTATTTTATTGTAGTTATGGACAACAGATTTCTAAGAATTTTGAAAGTATTTTACATAAACTGGAAACAAACTGCTAGAGAAAGTTAAATGTTTATTTCCCCATGAACTACAAATAAGTTTTTCCATCAAGATGATTCATAGACCATTATGAGGAAAAGAAAAAAATATAACATGGAAAAAATTGAAATATCCCTTATTTATGTAGTACTGTGGCTTTGGGGTAAGTTTTCAATAGGTTTTCAATCTTATATACTACACAGTTCACTTTTGTCACATCTAGGAAAAGATTATGAGAATTCACTATGTGCAAAAGAAACTGTTTCTGATACTCATTTTTCGTAAAAAAAAAAAAATAAAATAAAATAAAATAAAAAATAAAATAAAAAATAAATAAATAAAATAAAATAAAAACGATTTTGTAATCTTCTGTTAGTTTCACTCCCCTTTCTGCTGCATCGTTTATTACGGAGATGAATTTACCTATTGTCTTTCCTTGAAGATAGTCATTGTTATCTGACCATGAAATCGGATCTCACACAAGAAACCCTTTGGGTATTTTAAATCTCACGAGAAAAATTGTTTGTTGTATCAAAATCACTGATTTCTCTTTTCGCAAGAATTTTTATGGTATTATCCTTGCGTCAAGCCTCTTTGCTGCTTCACGGTTTCTCCTTACAGTTTTAATTCTTTCAACCAATTTTTGTTTTTCCACTATGTTCACTTCATCATCAAAAAACTCCAAAGCTACGTATTTCTCCTTCAAGTACCAGAGATGCCGAGAAAATTTAGAAAGAGCCACTTCAGATAATTCATTATCTATTTGCCTATAACTGTACAAAGCTTTCAAAAATTGCAGGTCTTGTAATGATGAATGGGATACTTGATCACATTTAAATCAAGCTTGGACATACAGTCGTATCAGAAAAATTCATGCTCTCCGAAGACCCGTTTCTATTTGCTTCGTTAAACGAAAATGTTGGCAAAAGAGAAATATTTTTAAATAGTATATTGCTTTTCCCATCTACCTTGCATGGTGAATTGCTCCAGGCAAACGAAAGAAAACTCTTCGAGGAGGTATGCCATCCAAGAATGTCAGTTCTAAAAATTTACTGTAATCTTCTCTGCGGTGTCCTGCTTCTACAAGTTTGATAGCAAAATTCAATACTTAATTTCTTACATCTGAAATGTTGTTCCTTACGTCATTATCATCATCAATTCTCTAATAAAGTTAGTACAATCTATTTTAGACCAATCGTTCTGAAAATGCTTAAATAGGGGAACGTCCGGTCTAGATGCAAACGAAACACAACACTTGTCAAATACACATTTTAAAACCAATTCATAAATGTAATGTCTATAAGAAAGGCATAGAAGATCATTTTGGAGCATCTGCTCTGCAGAATGAAAGCACCGTTCACATGACACATATTGCAGGGAATAGTGTGACAACAAACTGCCTGCACGAACTTTACCAAGTTCCATTCTTCAAGCTAATGAACTGTAGTAGAAATAATACGTTCGTTCTCCTCTTCATGATGACAAACTGAGAACACCAATTAGCCTCCCATGAGCATCTCCTGAAATAAATATTGATAACCCGTCGATAGTCTCTCTACCAGTCAAATTCGGCAGTAGTTTTCCGTCTCATTGCACAACTAACGCACTTGATGCACTCCGAATTTTTTTTTGTGGTCTTATGCAACTTCGCTACGGATTTTCTCTCAGCATCGATGCATATTTATTACTAGTCCCTTTACATTATGGCCTAATGTTTCTGCCGTCGCTGTCAAAATATGTATTCTCGTTCTATCAGTGGACTTGTATCGATCAAAAGCAGCAACCTGTCTTGGAGTTTTAAAATTAGTTTTTCCCCTTTTACATCTCTTGCAGGGTCCGGGCGCACACAGGCACATATGTACATTTTATCTTACATACTCAACTGGGTTTTCCTCTTCATTTCTTGAAATGCTTACCTCCGTGTATTTTGGTGTAAAATTCATACAAATCATTTTCAGAAGTGCATTTTTCTTTTTCGTTCCTCTTTCTAATGAAGGCGCGCATATCCCTCTTGTTCTTTTCGAGCCAAACTCATGTCTTTACATTTAGTTGTGTAAGAGTTATTACTTGTGAAAAAGAGAAATATTTTCACAGGTAATAATTCTTAGACGACTAAGGATATCTTTAAAATAGTGCCAGATTTGTGTTTCTGGTGAAACGCCACCTCAAAACGATATGTCACATGACCCTCTTCCTATTTGAAAATTTTGATATTCAAATACTATTACAATACTATACAACATTACTATTACAATACTATACTAATTCTGTTACAATACTATACAACATTAGATGTGTTTCTTCCTCTAGTTCCATTATCCAGGGTATTTTTGCGTTCCCTTAAGCCATTTCTAAATTACAAGATTTTATTACAGATTTTTCCCATATATTATGTACTGTAATCGGATTCAAAATTTTAGGTCGCTTGGGGCACCATTTAATATTATACAATGAAGTTAATTTTTCTCCTTCCTTAATTTAGTCCCATATGGAACCATTTTAGGGGGTGAGACCAAAGAAATTAGGAAATCAAAAATTAAGGACCACCCTAATATATATATATATATAATGCTGAAATTTTGTACCAAGTTGGGAAATACTCCTAGATAGTCTGCAATATCACTAGATAAACAATGTTGCTAAAGCAAAATAAAGTTGTATTTTCTCAAATTGCGCTACGTAAAGTATTACATATTTCTAATTTAGTTATTTAACAAAACCACAATAGCCCATACATTATTTAGTGTAGAGTCCAACACACTTGTTTCTGCCGCGATCGTTGCACAACACAGTGTTGCAATATAAATATCCAAAAGAATAACTACCAAGCATTGTACAAAAAAAAAAATATATATATATATATACCAACGTAAATGAATAACATGTACAGCCTATTAATAAAGAGAGAGCTTACCTTATTCCAATCGCTACAAACATATTAAGGCTAAGACTAATGGCACACTTCACGCATTAATTAGTCTAACTCTTCTATTCCTGACAAGTTCTCCCCAATCTCCGAGGCCGTGTCAGTTGATTCAGGATCTCCTGAGAAGTCCTCAATCTCCGAGGCTGTGTCAGTTGATTCAGGGTCCACGTAAATTATGAAAGGTGCCGATGAAGCATTATCTTCATATTCATCTATCAGACCCTCGCGCTCCATAAACTCATTCTCGATCTCTTCCACAAGACGACACCTTGAGCCCCATTCTTCGCTTGTGACACTCTCACATTTGCATTGTGCGAGCTGCATGACCGCATCCAAATTAAAGGTTGTGTTGTGATATGCCACCCAGTTCTTCACTAGTGCCCATATTTTTTTCTATTGGATTTAATTCAGGGTGATATGGCGGGAGTCTTAATACACAATGTCCGTATTCATTTAGCAAGGAGTCAACTTTGTAGGTTACATGTTTAGGTTTGTGAAATTTGATTAATTCGTACAGCTCAGGTCGTGTCATGTCAGGCATGAAAGGTAACCCCTTTTCTTGAAGCCATCTCTGCATATCTTTTTTTAAAGAATCTTGAGTGGGGGCAGGATTTAATTGCGCGTTGTGATCAGGGGCGTCGTTTCAGACTTCGCTTGAGGGGGGCAAGAGCACCACCAACATAAGAAGACTTTCACGTTTTGTACTAGTATATTAGTAGTCAATCGATTAAAGTATATGTATTACTCAAACTCTTGGGGGGGGCAATTGCCCCCTCCTGCCCTCCCTAAATGGAGCCCCTGGTTGTGATACGAGGCATTGTCTAAAACAATAACAGATCTGGGTGAAAGATTAGGAATTGTTTTTTCTCGGAGCCATTTCATGAAATTATCGCTGTTCATGTCATCGTAGTAGTCCCCTGATTTCGAATTAGATTTAAACATTAGTAAAGCATTAGTAACAAACCCAACCTTACCTCCGGCGTGAACTATCACAAGACGTTGTCCCTTGGACATAGCCACCCGAAAACATTTGCCAGAATCATCTGACCAACCATATTCTGGAGTATGAGAACTATGTAAGTATGTTTCATCTACATATATGATTGGTCGTCCTTCCCGCCTAAAATGCCTTTTTTGTCTCAAGAACCGCGTTCTTTTAGCACAAATCTTTTGCTTTTCGCTTAAAATGGTTCTATTCAGTGGCGTATTTACGATTTTCTTTCGGGGGGGCTTTGCTAACTTTCGGGGAGGGCTTTGCCTGAAAATGTGAAAATTCTGCAAGATATTTCATATACTTTACTATAGTAAGTAAGATTTCGGGGGGAGCTTAAGCCCGGAAGCCCCCCCCCTAAATACGCCACTGGTTCTATTATTTGGTGTCTTCCTCCACTTAAAACCCAGCTTATGCAGTAAGCGTCTCAAACTCTCTTTACTACCCGCAAAATTTAATTCTTCTTGTAATGTCGTGTGCAATTTGCTAAGTGTTGGCAGTTGCTTTTCACGCATAGCATAGTCATACACACACCTATGGATGACACATTCATCGAAATTGTCCACTGAAGATTTAGGTTCTGGTTTTGGTCTCCTCTTTCCAGGAGTAGAGAATGATGTGGAGGGCCCTTCTGACGACTCAAGAACTTCTCTTTCCTTCACAATTCCTCGAATTGTTCGTTCCGGGACACCGGTTGCAGCTGCAGCTCTTTTACCAAAATGTTTAATTGGAATATTAACACCTTCACTAGCTCCCATCTTCAGAAATGAATGAACATTATTCACAATTTCTCTCGCTTGGCTATGTAAAATCTTTGTTTTCAATTTAGACAACACTGGAGGCATTGTGCAAATAAACGTTTTTACAAGCGTAAAACTTAAAAAACTAGGAATAGGCTATCAACAAAACTTTCAACACTAAAAAAACACACCGAGCTTTTTTTTTTTTTAAAAAAAAAAAAAAAAAAGGCTGTCTTCACCACAGTTCGAAAAACGCGCGCACTTAGAAAACGGTACTTCAACACCACTAATCTCTGTTGTCGTATGCTAATAAGTTTTTTTTAAAACAATGATTTTTCTAGAAAGAAATCTTGCAGAATACTTCTGCTTCTGAAAGGTATATTTTTGCTGCTTTCGTCTGCCGTTGGCAACACTACACTTTATTCAGCGAATTATAGTTCAGCATGGAAAGAACAATATGCGTCATAATGAAAGGTGTCATGCGCAGTTGCCAAACTTACTTCAGCGAAAAAGAGAGAGAATGATATGGAACATAAATTCGCATAGACTTTTAAATTATCTTTCCTCCTCGGTGTCAAGAATTTAACTGACTATTGTGGCAACATAGCAGGTGCTAGAAACAAGGGGGCGAAGAAATGCATGTAAGAAGGGCGGGGTGTGTAGCATTTGTATCGCGGCAGAGACTTCTGTGTCTAGCTCTAACAAAGGACAACACAGTATCATTAACATCAACATTTTGGAGATCTCTAATAACTCAAATGGCATGGACGGTGCAATGCGCATCAACTGTATCTTAGCGTGAAATACTGTGATCATGGTATAATATATTTCGAATGAATGAAGGAACAAAGTTACAAGAAACGGAAAATTCAAATGTTTCTAAAGACTTTACTTCGAAAACGCGCTGATATATCACGTCTCATCATGCAGATGCTTCCAAAAGACTTAAATGCTTATAACGCCATTTACAACAATTGTTATTTCAAATCGTTTCAGAGATACCAAACACATTGGTAGTAATTGTTATACTGCTTAAAATGACGTATTTGTATTAAATGTTTATAATGATTATTGCTTTCCTTTGCTTCTATAACATTACAACAATACTTTTTGGTGGTTTTAATTACAAGTGGCAGTTACATTATTTTAAGCAATGTTGTCCACTTAAATAAATTGCTAAATATTATCTAATAAAAGAGAACGCACAAATCCTTTGTTAGCTCATCACGCTAATACGGCTGAACCAATTTCTTTCATTTTTGGGGGGTTATTAGGATTTGGACCCTAGATGGTTTTTATCATATCACTTTAATTTTTAATTACCAGTGTCTTGAGATAATTGACCATTCAAGTGTCCATAACGTACAAATCCTTTGTTAGTTCATCATAGGTATAAAAATAAACGTATTTATATGCAACCCGCATGACCGTGTCACTCGGCGGGTTAACATAAATGACAGGCGCTATAATGTTAACATTTACTGCAATTTGAAAGCGAAAAAGTAAAAATTATCTAAGTAACAAAGTTTATTGCGTTCCGGGGTGACCGCAGCGAAGCGGGGTGAACGCTGCTAGTTCTAAATATGTGCAAATAACGTAGATAAACTGCAAAATATTTTAAAATTACTCGTAATTTGTTTTATGGTGCAAGAATGCTTTCAAGAGAAGACGTTATTCATAGTCTTTGGGCTACTTATAATGTTAATGTTTAAGTCTTCGTTCCAGCAATACATGTAAATGCAAATTGTAATTGAAATTAAATGTAACTGATATATTTTCAGTAACACTAGTTTTTCCCCCTAAGCCTTAGGCCTGGTGTACACTTTAGATTAAGAGCGTGCTTAATTAAAAGTTCTAATTATACACTAATTACATTTCACTTGCTTTAGTTTGACCACCGATTACCTCAAACTCGATCCATACCATATAGCATATGCAATTATTCAAGGACTTATACGGTTAGTAACACACAGTGTTCAATTTTGTTTTGTTTTGTTTTAGTTTAACATCCCATAGTTATGCTAGGGCGGCTAAAGGAGACGTGAAGCTAATGACTATAGTGGAATCCAAACCACTTCGGTCGTTCAACTTTACCCCTACCGGAAATCGAACTCGAGACCACGCGAACCGAAATCAAGAGTGCTAGCCGCTAGACCAAATGGGGGTCCTCATATTATGTTGATTTAAATCATTCAGTCAGTGTTGCCAGATCCGAAGATTAAAAAGTAGCGTGTCTGTGCTCCGAAAGTAGCGAATTCGAACTATTTGTAGCCCAAATATATAGAAATGAATACTGATGGTGCTAATGAAATAATTTAATATGAGCTGAAAAATGTGCTGGACGTATTGCAAGAAGAAATTATGATCGACGGACGAAAACAATTCTAGACTGGATACCACAAAACAAAAACAGCCTAGGAGACCTCCGCATACAAAAAGGTGTGACGAAATCAAGAGCCATTGAGGAGTATCCTGGAAAAGAATTGCCCAAGTTAGATAGTTGTGAAGACTTGGAAAGACCTTCATCCAGCAATGGATTGATAATGGTTGATTATGATGATGGTGATGATTTTATTATATCCAAACCTCGG
Organism: Thermobia domestica; assembly: GCF_964235325.1. NCBI lineage: Eukaryota > Metazoa > Arthropoda > Insecta > Zygentoma > Lepismatidae > Thermobia > Thermobia domestica. The sequence continues at coordinate 62,544,107 of NC_137465.1, read as the reverse complement.
AGGTAAACTAAACCAAGTCATAATTTCGTAATTTTACAGAAGCGAAAAACCGGTTCCTCAACTAAGACTATATATATATAACTTTTACTAGGTAAGGTACGGTAAAAATGGATCCAAAATTTAATGAAAGTCATAGAGCGCAAAAAAATATTTTTGACCATTCAATCCATCATGTTGCAGCAAAACTACGAAAATTAATACAGAAGAAAACTAGAAAGTTAAAAAATCACTTGTTTTGGAGAGTGAGAAAAAATAGATACAGATAACTCGAATTACCTATATACTTATATAATATGTATGTCCGTGTTTCGTAAGTAATTTTTAATCAATATAAAATTTCAACGTAATGAACGCAAGATTAGTTTTCTCGAATAAAGATTGCATGCACCGTTGGGAACTCCGGAATAAGATTAATCTATGTTACTGCACTTTATATGTGCTTACGTAATGCATTACGATCTTATGAACTTGTATAACAAACAAAATGCACTTAAAATGAGACGCGAACTATGCGAAACATCGGAATTTGAATCTAACTTGTTTTGTGATTCAACTCGAGACCTCACATAGCAAAGATGAGTGTAGTAGCTTCCACCACAAGGTTCAGGACGTTCGTGTTATAAAGTGTCTATTAAACACGGAGATGTGAAACGGTAATATAGCATTTCATCAATTTCACAATAAATACGTATATTTTAGTAATAATTTACCCTATTTGTTTAAATAATGAACGTTATATTCTGTTTTTAAAATGACAGTCAAAGCAGAATGTATTGAATAATAAATGAGAAATTGTAAAGTTTTAATTTCGGTACAATTAAATACATTCATGCTGCTATGTGTTTCGTTATCCGTTAGGAGATATTGAACAACTCTGATTCAAAGAAAGGAAATAAACTACTGTATAGTACTGGAATTAATTTAATAGAGTTTAATTGTATATGCAGTTCTGAGGCTATATGAAACAAACTCTATTGCTGAAAGTGAAATATGGGTTCTATTAGGTTTTAGGGTGATATACCCACTGATCATCGAACCTGGAATACGCGCATGGAAAGCATTAGCACTAGCAAATTAGCTACGAAGAGGTACACCATACCATAATTCTAAGTCAAAATGAAAGGAAAAAATATTCGGAAACGACAGACTGTACGAGAATAATACTTTCACTATTTTAATTTCACACTACTTATTTCGAGACTTTCGAGACGAGACCGAGACTTGGTTCTCGAGACCGAGACAAGCATCTGTTGACCGAGACGAGACCGAGACGGTGATTTTTTACTCGAGACGAGACCGAGACCGAGACCGTTATTTATCAACCGAGACGAGACCGAGACTGCACAAAGTCTCGTCTCGTCTCGTCCCGATACCATCCCTATTCATGACAGTGTTCATAAAAGATTTTAACTAAAAATAAACCAATCAAATATTGAGACTTGCCTGAAAACATATAGGCTAACACGTCCCGCCATTGATACGCACCCATAAATTTAGGAAAGTCGGCGTCGTTGTCTGGAACGCCATGGAATGACGTCTCCGGGCTGTGGACAATCTTCCGACCAATCTGCGAACTCTGTGGGAGACTTTACAGTAGATATGTATTGATATGCCACAATGCCGCGGCAGGTAGCCGCCGTTATCAGAGCGAAAGGTGGTACTACCAGGTATTAGGTAAGTGTCTCTAATTCAACTGGTGATCAGTATATATATATATCGATAGATAGATAGTTAAAGTGATCCTTATTTTTTTTCTTCCGAGTCTCGTCCGCTAAAATGGTCCCATATCAGACCAAAGTATTCTTTGAGGAGAAAAGGGTTAACTGAATAATATACCCCAAGCAACATCAAGTTTTGAATGCATTTTCAGTATACAATATGAGGCAAAGACACCTTGTAAGTTTGGAACGGCTAGAGGAGTGGCATCATATCTTGAATAAAGGTAATGGAGGTAAAACTATCTATTACTGTATAATACCACAATAGCAGTCATCTTAAAGCCCACCAGCTTAGATTCAGGCCCAACAATTTAGTAGAAGGGTTCATGTGATGCCATTTTAAGCAGCTTTTCACTACGAACACTAATCTGATTCCAAATTATGTATTTAATATCATATAAAAATCGGCGTACCGAACGTAGAGAAAAGTACGAGGCCATGCTAAAAAATAATGTCTCATTTGTTTTTCAGAATGTAAGCAAATATTTGATTGAAAGTACTGTTGCATTATATTAATTACACTTCTGTCTTGACATATTGATCATACTGGAGTCCAACAGCTGGGGGAGCCGAAGCAGCATGTGGTGATCGAATTTCTTAAAACAGGAAGTATGTCCCTCTTTGACAAGCATCGAAGAATAGTAGTTGATGTCGCGGAGAATTGTGAAGATATCAGTACGCCAATACATTGTGCTGTTCGTGCTTGTCCAGAAAACTGCATGGGATCGAGCCTCGCCTCGGTTGACAAATAACAAAGTGAAAAGTTACACAGTACAACAGGTGAACAATATCTCAATATTGTTGATGAACTGATTATCTTTCTTTGAATTAGAGAGAATCAGTACATTATGTAAGCAGAACTTGCTATAAACAGTGGTATCTCAAGGAATTTAAAGCGGTCATTAATCGTAGATCTGGATTACGAAATAGTTTATGAATGGCGGGTGCGGCGTAAATTGACTTCTGACATGAAACAGAATATTTGCAAACAGTTGCTTCAGCGTCAAGGTGATGAGTTCTTGAACGATGTTATCACAGATAATGAAACTTATGTATACCATATCCACTCTGGCGCCTCCATGAATATTGACACAAAGGATCGCTTGCACCGAAAAACTTTAAGACTGTGTCACCAGCAGGAAGGTTATGCTGACAGTCTTTTGGGACTTTTATGGTATAGTGAATATGGGTACGCAATTCTGATCAGTCCTGTAATACTTTTACAAAACTGAAAGCATGAAATCGACCAGTTTGTTGGTAACTGAAATTCACTAATTTAACACGGTAATGCTCTCCCTCACACTAGTACAAAGGCAACTGAGAAGATTCAGGTTGTTGGTTTCACTGTCATATCTCATTCTACATACAGTTCAGATCTGGCTCCATCAGATTTCTATTATTCTCCGAAAGTTAAGGAACACCTGAGAGGACTTCATTTTGAGTCTAACAATACAGTGAAGCATGAAGTCAGGGTGTGGTTTCGTTATCAAGATGAATATTTTTTTATAATAATGCGATTATGAAACTGATTACACGTTGGCAAAAAAGTGTTGATTTCTATAGCGAAAATTCTATTAGTGTACATGCGTTTGTTTTACACTAAACTTCAGTCTTTACACATAAAAGAAAAACAATAGGATTAATCACTTTTCAGCATTCCCTGGATTTGATATAATTTTTTGAAAAAAATCATACCCAATCATAAGTAATCAACTTAAAGTTACCATGAATATGGCAGTTAGAGGTGATATAGAGTATGATATATGATTACAGTGCTTTACTTGCCCCCTGTTTGTTAATTTTAGTTGGAGAAGAAAGATAATGTCTGTAGATCTCCATAAGTTAGGTAAGAGTGCAAATGAGATATTCAACCTCAGGACCTACAGACATTTGTAATTACCAATGTATTCGTCATCTTTACCATAGAGATAGACCTACAGGCGTCCACTGTCATGAATCATTCACATCAGAGTAGCGCACGTGCTGCAAGGATTGCGTTGACCAACATAAATACGCGCACTTGATTCCAACATAAACCGTTGCAGAAGCAAAGTGTAATGGCGAAAGAAGAAAATTGGATCGACGATGCACGTACTAGATACTGCGCGAGAATCTGACGGTCTGGACCTACAAATGCCCAGGTTATCTAAATCCTAACTCCAACCCCTCCATGGCCGGTCCCAAAATTGTGTTGAGAAAGGAAGAGGAGTTGTTTCTGGGCACATGCATTATGGTGTCTGTAGTGCTGACAGGGGGGGATAGAACTTGGGAAGTTCATGGAAACACATTATTCTCGTATTTCCAGCTGGTAATGCTTTCTATCTATGGACTGCACGTTAAGGCTGGAGAACAACCTATTGGGGAATAAAGGTTTCGACCGGATATCTAAATAGTGACTAATCAGTGGCATTGTATCTGACAAGAAACCCCTTGAGTGCGAGGTCGGAAGTGCAATCTCTAGTAAGGCTCTTTTGAAAGTGTAGTGTGAACAATGATGACAGGAAAAATATTAGCTGCTAATGACTCACCATGTGCAGCGGAGAGCGACAGAAAGTACCTGTTCGAGAGGTGCAGAGATCAACCTACTATGGGATGTATGTATTACACTTTACAAAATGAACATCGTCGACATTCACGAAATGTTCAAAACAAATCATTAACTTGCATCATGAACACCTAATAAAAAATGATACGCCGCAGTGATCACAAACGCTCACACCATCACGATCGAAGGCGAACTTCTTGGGAATTACAAACTATTCATGGCGTTCAGCTACGTATCAACTCTTAAAGAATGCATATAGAATCATATTGGTATAACGGGTGCATTATATTCCATCAGTTCTCATCTCCTTGTTGAAAGCTCACATTCTGTCTCCGAAAAATGCAACTATGTCATACCCTTGGATTCGGGAGGTAAAACTACGTAGTACTTGAACACGCATGCAAGAGGGATAGTTGGTGTGCCCGGGGGGCGAATTCAATCCCTACAGGGAGGATAATGTGGCAGGTCCTCAATTAGCGATTTGGGCGTGTTCTTGATTTCGGAATGGGATACCGGAATACTAACGCATTTTCGTACTTCAATAGTACTACGAGGAAGGATCAAATAAAAGCCCTAAAAATGCAATCAAATGCCGAAAAGTTGGATAATTGCTTCGATATGTAGCAGTAATATGCCTTAAGTTGCACTTAATGACCGACAGGTGGCAGAGTGTTGGTGAGAGAACGTTGAAAGCGACGGCGTAAGTACAAGATGACTGCCTCACTGTACACATGCACCATGTTAGAACAGCGTTCGATAAACCGGTTTTTGAGCAGTGAAGGTATGAAACCAATTGAGATTCATCGCAGGATGACAGCAAAGTATGCTGGTTCGTATTTGTCTCTGTAGCAAGTATACGAGTGGTATAGGAAGTTTAAAAGTGGCATAAGATCTATGGAGGATGCTCCTCAACCGGGACAGGCTCACCGCCTAGTGACCGATGAAAACAATGCGTTAGGAGAACAGCTTGTAGAGGAAAGCATGCGTCTTACGCTGAAAGAAATGGCTATAATCATCAATATGAGCTTTGATTCAGGTCAACACATTGTGAATAATGCTCTGCATTTTAATATGGTGTCTGCAAGATGGGCCCCTCTTCCGTTGACTGCTGAATTGAAAGATCGGCGCGTCGACGCCTGTGAAGAACTTCGTTTCAACGCCAAAGGTGATGCATTTCTGGACAGGAGTGTTACAGGCGTGAGACGTGGGTTCACTATCATCAACCAGAAACCAAAAACGCGAGCAAAGGAATGGGGGCATAGCTCTTCACCGAAACCAAATAATAATAATAATAATTTCACACTCAACCATCAGCAGGAAAGGTCATACTCACTCTTCTGGGATGGAAAGGGAATAATTTTGGAACAGTATATGGAAAAAGGAGTGACAGTAACCAGTGCCTCGTATAAAAAAAACCTGCTACAATTTCGACCAAAATGGTTCTTCCAACATGGTATCCATGCACTTCCGAAGCGCTGGAATACTTGCATCAACGTCAAATGGACTACATTGAAAAATAAGAAGCAACATTTCCTTTTCATTGTTAAATTCTAAAATGTAATGCACTTTTAAGATTTTCATATGATCATCCCTCGTAATAAGTAAAAGAGAAAGTGGAATCAATACTTAGTTCCATGTTTTTAAGCGTTTATTGGGTGCAGGATCCAGAACTTTACCAATGGACCCGCCGCTTCTAAATGATCACTGTTTTTAAAGAGAGACAGTCTACATCACCCATTGGGTCTGGTAATGTATAATGTAGCTCTACCGTAATTAGAAGTTACGAATTATTTGAACGGCCCTGGGAGAGTATGATGGTCCTTCCCAAATGGTGACCTACACTTACCATTGGGTTCAGAAGTACCTTAGTCACATCATTTTGCCATTGAACGATAGAGGTTGGAAGAGCCAGGAATGAACAAAAGCACCTCCCTAGGTATGTCTAGGGATCCCGGATTGGATTGACTCTGCTGGGCTGTGCTCAAATCGTGGGATGCGGTAGCTGGTGCAGTCACTGACAGAAGGTGAAATTGCCTTATAACGCCCGGGTATTATGCTTACAGAGCAAGAAAGGACTTGACTCGCTAGCACGACAGCCTGGACAAGTAGGATAATTGATAAGCACTCAGGACTTCGGTTTGATCTACAGTGGACGTATTCCATTCCCTGGAGATTCTGGAGTGACACGTTTAAAATGTACTAAGGTCAACGAACAGACCTTGAAGATACACATCGTACATGAAGACAATTGAGTCCAAATACAGAGGAACTACGAACTGGATTTTTGATAGTTCCAGTCTATATAATACGCCGCCCGTCCACGCCATGATACGCCAGAAGAGAGTCATAAGAGTACATCTTGGTTCACAGGAAATCACCGACAAATAGATCTTCATCATTAAGGAGTTCTTGATTACCCAAAATGACTCCGTGTATATGAAACATTGTCCTAGGAAGCCACTGTGATCATTCTCATAGTGTATCCCGCTACGGAGAGACGTGGCAAGAGGTCACATATCACGGAATCAGAAAGCTCCACTTCTGCGAAACTGGAGTGAAAATACGTGTTGTGAGCTACAAGTCTGATACTCTGACATCTGTTCTTCAACCTACCAGTCCTACCCTCTTTGTCAGTATCGAGTGAGTCTTCGACATTAATTACTGGCCTACGAATCTGTGTGACTGCAAGTTTCGGACTTTTTGAATAACCTGTCGCTTATACACCTGTCAATGGACAATAAATATGTGCAGAACACACTCATACTCGCGCATAAAACTTACCGATATGTACAGACAGTCAGCGCGTTGCATCAATTCGACAAACGTAAATTCTCACTTAGTAACAAGTTTCTGATATTAATAAAATTTATATATGAAGTAAGCAGTAGCGAAGCGTACTATGAGGCTCTGAGGCCGGGCCTACCCTGTTTTCTACCGTATATTTTCTTTATCTTTGGTTTCTTATAAAATAAAGTAAATACTTCAACATCTCCTGTTTTTTTTTTCGGTAACAAAATAGTAGGTTGGAAACACTTTGAATCCCTTCCGTCTGAGCCTCACCAGCTCTACGGACAGGTTTACGGGCTTTGCTGCTCATGAAGCGAAGCTATTATCGCTGGGGGTTGCACGCATTGTTGGGAAGGTGAGAATGCTCGCCTTTGGGAGTTTAGTTTTAGCTGTGAAGGCCTTCAATGCTAATATGTTATGCAGAATAAGAAGTTTCTGTTAGAATTATGTATTTCTATTAGTGATAACTTGTTTAATTTAGGCATATACTCTTAGGAGTTATTCACCGTTGTTGTATTTTTCCTACATGGTGCCTGGTTAATAATAGCTTGTAGAAAATAAGTTTGATACATTAAACATATGTATAAATTTACCAAACGCTACGATCAGGATAAAATAATATTATTTGTGTGTAATTTTAGTTGTTTTCCATTTCATAGAATCAGTGGGGTAGTTAAGATTTTGTTTGGGGGGTCTTGCTAACTTCATTTCTGGAAATGTGAAAATTCTATAATAGGCCTATGCAGTGGCGTATTTACGATTTTGTTTCGGGGGTGGCTTTGCTAACTTTCGGGGGGAATTTCCCTGAAAATGTGAAAATTATGCAAGATATTTCATATACTTTACTATAGTAAGTAAGATTTCGGGGGGGGGCTTAAGCCCGGAAGCCCCCCCTAAATACGCCACTGGGCCTATGTATATAAAACAATAAAAAGTTGCGATAAAATTTCGGTGTGTGCTCACGCCCGAAACCCAGCCCCTGGGGATGCGGTGGCTCAGAGGTAGAGCGTTCACCTCTGGTGCTTGGGGTCCCAGGTTCGATCCCAGCCCTCGCCAAGTGAACTTTGTGGTGGACAAACACCGTGCTCGTAGGATTTCTCGGGGTTCTGTCGTTTCCTCCCACTTTCTTCATTTCACCATTTCACTCATCTCTCATCATCACCGTCTCCTTTAGCCTAACCGGCATATACGTGGGACGTAAAACTTAAAGATTTCATTTCATTTCATTTTCCGAAAGCCAGCCCCATAAATATGCCACTTCATAGAATACAATATTAAATATCTTACGTTGATTCAAATAAAGTTCCTTCTGAGCATTAACATTTCTAGTGAAGTCTTACAAGTGATGCATTAATTAACCGCAGTATTGAACTTACTTTAAAGCGAGAGTTGCAAGTAGCAAACGCTTATCCAAGAAATTTGACAACTAATTAAAGAATATGCTTTCTTTTTCTCTCCCTCGATTTTCAAATATGCAGGAATTGAAAACAGTAAGTGAGAAGGGAATTCTCCTCAACCCCCTGAAAATCCTAGATAGAAGAAAAAATGAAATGAATTTTTTGAGTTTTACGTCCCACGGTTATGCCGGATAGGCTAAAGAAGACGGTGATTATGAGAAATGAAAGAAAATGGTGGAATGAAGAAAGTGGGAGGAAACGGGAGAACCCCGAGGAAACCACACACGGTGTTCGTCCACCACAAATTTCACTAGGCGGGAGCAGGATTTGAATCCCCAGACAGAAGAAAGTATCAACTGCACTTTAAAATATTTGTAGTGGAGCTAAATGGGAATATTCCAATCACACACATTGCGTGTTTTCCCCATGTAAATATTTGTTGAATAATAATAATAATAATAATAATAATAATAATAATAATAATAATAATAATAATAATAATAATAATAATAATAGATTACTTTCCGTGCACTTATATTTCATTCTTTCTTGTTAAATTATGTGTATACATGCACATAAATTCAACTCTAAACAATGTTAGAAATACAGCTAAGAAAGCTCTTTAAAATAAATAAGATTTGGTAGTTTTTAAAAAAAAACTCAATAAGGAATTAGAATTCTGACTGTAATTTTAAACATTTTGATACATTAAATGTTACTTGTACTATTAATTTGTCGGGCCTACCTTACTTGTGGGATTACGCTTCGCCACTGGAAGTAAGCAGTAGTATTAAACTTCTAAATTCTATTTTGAGATGCATCTATTTTGAGAACTATTTTGAAAGTCAGTTGAGAGGCATGAAATGTGTGCTATTTTTTTTTTCATAATTGGTTTCGACAACATCTCTTAGGTTATTATAAAATTTCGACTTAATGTAAATTTGTAATTGTGCAAAGAGTTATGAAATTTATTGATATACGGACTGTTGGTTTATCAAACCTTTTGTCTATCATTTCCATTAAAACTTTTAAACAAGTAAATGAAATGAAATCTGTGAGTTTTACGTCCCACGGTTATGCCGGTTAGGCTAAAGGAGACGGTGATGATGAGTAATGAATGAAATGGTGGAATGAAGAAAGTGGGAGGAAACGGGAGAATCCGAGAAAACCCACGCACACGGTGTTTGTCCACCACAAAGTCCACTTGGCGGGGGCTGGGATCGAACCCGAGACCCCAAGCACCAGAGGTGAACGCTCTACCATTGAGCCACCCATCTTTTAAACAAGTTCTAATGCTTCTACATTGTTCATGCTATAAACAGATGTTGGTAACTGTTGTTATACTATGACCATGTAAGGTATATGTCCCTTGTCTACCCTTTCAAAAGCGTTAAAAATAATAAGTCGGATTTTAGCAACGGTTTTCTTTAATATATATATTTTTTACACCAAAAAGTTATGACAAATTTGTCGCAGATGTTTCACTTATTATAGTATGAGATTAGCTGTAACAATTGATTTTCTTCCTTCCTTTCTTTCTTTCTTCATTTTTGAACTGAATAATATTCTAAATATCTCTGAAAGAGTAATTCGCTTCATTACTTCTCAAAATAGTATTCAAAGATATAATGCAGGAAACTCTTTTCATTTATGAACACTCCATAGCAATACCAGTTTCTTTTTATCTTTTTTTATTCTCTTCTGTAGATCCTAGTAGTACTTCGAAATATATTCTTTTCCAAAAATACAGTTCCCTTTCTTCACTACTACGTATATGGGCAGTCACATGTGTTTACAGTTAATGATGTATCACAAAACATACCGTCAATACATTAAATTAACACATTGAATCAACAGAAAACAGTTTCTTTACAAGTTGTGTACAATAAAAACAGAATGCAGTAGAAACATATACAATATGGAATATCTCCACATGTGGTAGACCATATATATTTACGAAGAAAGTACGAACTATTTCATTGTAAACATATTTTACTGTTTTTTTTTTTCTTCTAAATTTCAATGTGAGAAAACTGGTAACTCCAACTCCTTCGCAGTTAGACACTCCTGTCGTTCATCCTATAATACTTTCGTTTCCTTTTGCTTTCAAATAGTCTTCAGAATATTCCAAATTGTTGTCCAAAGGGCATTTTTTTAAATATGTGATGACAAGTCACGTTTAATATGCCAAAAGTAAAGTGTTTCCAATATTATTTTTTTCTTTTCCCTTAAAGAAAATTTGTGCCAAGGCACGACAGCTACAAGGACAATTTTATTTTCTCTTCTTTGCCAAAACAGTGTAGTGCGTTTCGAAGTATCCAAGGACGAACAGGGTATATTAGAAACATTAACAGTGACAGCACAAAGATATTAACAGCTGAATACTCAACCCTGTTGTAAGGGCTTCAACAGTTCTTTGAAGAGCCTCTTAAAGTTCATAGATTTCCTAGTCTGCCGTCGAGCAACAGAGTAGTCTCCGCCACCACAGTCTTTTCTTCTGCTTATTCGTTCCGGTTTCAGAAGATTCGAATATGATGCCATCGAACTCTGATTCCGAGATGTCACTTAACGAATCAGCCTCTGAGACATCGCTTTTGTAATCATCAGATGCTAGATTTCCTAGTCTTCCTGTGAAGCAACAGAGTAGTCTCCGCCACCACGGTCTTTTCTTCTGCTTATTCGTTCCGGTTTCAGAAGATTCGAATATGATGCCATCGAACTCTGATTCCGAGATGTCACTTAAGGAATCAATCTCTGAGACATCACTTTTGTAATCATCAGATGCTATTGTGGTAAGCGAATTTGTTTCATGTATTATGTTCTCAGGCAAGTTATTAACGAAATTTAGTTCTTCATCGGCACATAGTAACGTGGCCCGGTCGCTATCATTATCTTCGCTGCATTCCCAGGAAGCATCTGCTGGAAGATAAGCGATAGAAGGCTCTTCATCCTTCACAAAGCTGCGCACATCAGTGCGAATGCTGACATATGGAAGAATACATTTTAAACACATCTCGTTAACTGAGAACCAGGTGACAGAGTAAGCTCGTAATGTATAAATAAAAACTCGTGTAACCACTTCCTCATCGTATTTGTAGGTGTAAATTCTATTGCCACTGGAGTCGATGCTTTGGTACTCTGTGCAACGACGGTCACAACTAATGGTGTTTCTCGGATTATCAATAAACGGAAATCTTATTTCTTTTGAAAAGAGAGCAAGAAAAGAATTCTTAAAGTCATCAACCATTTTAAAAATCGGACCTTTACTATTTTACGTGTGACTTGTATACTTCTTTCGCCGCACTGAATTTTCCAGTTCTTAGTAACGACAACAGTGAACACAAGAATCGAAAATTTAGTTTTATCAACAATGACTTGCGATATTTCGTATTATGTATAATATTAACAAGAATAGGAAAAAATAAAAATCAAACATTTTTGATAATTTTTGGTATAGATATCTAGAACAGTTAAGCGCAAAATTGTTGAACTTGATGCAGGTATGATAAAGTTCTTCTCGGGCAATCAGCCAGGTGAAAACTGGTGGATAGGCCAACGTTTCGAGAGCTGTCATCGTTCTCATCATCAGGGCAATTATGTAGAGATCAGCGGATATAAGTAATATATACTCTGGGCTGGCGAGAATGCTGGTTCCTGATTGGCTGAAAATGCTGGTTCCTGATTGGCTGGTTCAATCTGAAAACTGGAGCTGTGATTGGCTGGCTATGTTCCGTAGTCCGTGGTACTGATTGGCTGAGGGTTATCTGGATGTTTGTGTGTCGTTTTCTTTGCTGTGGTACTGATGACCGGGTTCCATATAGGACTGAGTTGAAATCCAGTGTCTCTATTAACGTTGTTCGGTTCATGAACTATGGCAAGAGATTCAAATCTTACTTGATGCAGGTAGTATATCTTTGTATGTGAATTCTCTTTCCGAAAGCAAGTTTTATATATGCTTGGATTGATGATTAGCGTTCCTTTCACCAATGAGGCTCTATGAAGCGTGCATCACTGTTAGAAGTATATCAATGTTAGGATTATTTGTGTCACTATTAGCAATATGTGTATCACAGTTAAGAATACTTGTGTTACCATTAGGGTATGTGTATCACTGTTAGAGGTATGTACGTTATATTAAAAGTGTGTATCATTGTTAGGAGTATGTGCGTCACTGTTGGAGTATGTGTATCATTATTAGAGTATGTGTATCACTGTTAGGAGTATATGCGTCACTGTTAGAATATATGTATTACTGTTAGACTGTGTATCACTTAAGAATAGGTGTGTCACTCTTAGTAGTATATGTATTACTGTTAGGAATATATGTGTCACTGTTAGAGTATGTGTATCACTGTTAGGAGTATGTGCGTCACTGTTAGAGGATGTGTATCACTGTTAAGAGTATATGCGTCACTGTTAGAATATGTGTATTACTGTTAAGAGTATATGCGTCACTGTTAGAATATGTGTATTACTGTTAGAAATATGTGCGTCGCTGTTAGCAGTATTTGCATCACTGTCAGGAGTATGTGTATCACTTTAAAAGTGTTTCATGATTAAGCGAAAACAAACAACAGATATAATCTGCTACTTGACAATGTACTGTTTCATATAGTATATAAGTAACTAATATCTGGTGTAGTAAAAAGTAATCCATTATTTGGCCAATAGATGGCTTCAGTGGTCTGTATCTCGCGTTGTATAAGTCCGATCAGGTTCAACGTACTACAAGCACTGTTCAGATAGTTGTGATGAGTTGACTCAGTATTGTGAGAGAGCGACTCAAAATGGACATTAGCAAAGAGAAAATACGCTATATTTTACAGTTTTTCTTCGATAAAGGCGAAATCACAAGTCAGGCGGCTGCAAATGTGAATAGTGTTTATGGTCCTGATACTGTAACAGCCAATCACGCGCAATTTTGATTTCGTCGATTCCGTTCCAGTAATTTTGACGTCAAAGATGCACCACGCACTGGAAGGCCAAGTGTCGAAAATGCCGATAATATCATGGACATTGTCGCGTCCGACCGTCACGTAAGCACTGTGTCGATTGCCCAAGAGCTAAACATTGCACAAAAAACCGTGTGGAACAATTTGCATAAGTCTGGATACAAAAAGAAGCTTGATATGTGGGTGCCACACGAGTTAACGCAAAAAACCTCATGGGCCGAAATCGCAACAAAATCGACCCATTTCTAAAGTGGTTGGTGACTGGCGATGAAAAGTGGATCACTTACGACAACGTCACGCGAAAACGTTCGTGGTCGAAGCGCGGTGAGCCGGCGCAAACGGTGCCCAAACCAGGATTGACAGCCAGGCAGGTTTTGCTGTGTGTTTAGTGGGATTAGCAGGGAATTATCTACTATCAGCTGCTCCCCTACGGCCAAACCCTTAACTCGGAACTGTACTGTCAACAATTAGACCGTCTGAAGACAGTAATCGACCAGAAGCGGCCAGCTTTGGCCAATAGGAGAGGCATTGTGTTCCACCAGGACAACGCCAGGCCACTCACATCGATAGTGACTCGCCAGAAGCTCCGAGAGCTTGGTTGGGAGGTTCTTATTCATCCACCTTATAGTCCGGACCTGGTACCGAGTGATTACCATCTGTTCCTCTCCATGGCGAGCATGTTTGCTGGTGAAAAAGTCGCTTCAAGAGAGGCTTGTGAAAATCGACTGTCTCAATTTTTTGCCGCTAGGGACAAGGGTTTCTATGAGAGAGACATCATGATATTACCTTCCAAATGGCAACACGTTATCGAACAAAACGGCGCGTATGTGACCTAAATCGGATCATTCTAACTATGGTAAGTCAAGCCTTCAATGTCATGCCAAAATAATGGATTACTTTTTACTACACCAGATATGTTCCAACAGAATAACTATTTCTGTGGCCTACCGGAGGTTAAACGCCGCATTCACAAAAGTTCTCCATTGTCATCTCTCCGTAGCCAACTGAATCCGCTAACTTTGTATTTCTATTTCTGCGAGACTCATCTTTATTTTGTCCTCCTATCTGCGCCTAGGTCTTTATGTTTGTATTTTGCCGATTGGATTCCTAGTTATAATTTTGAAAACATTTATTATTTATTCCATCCTGATTACATGACCTGCCCTCCTGAACTTTCTTGACTTAATGTCCATTCAATATTGGGGAAACCGTTTCTCGTGATGAAGTTTCTGGCCTGAACTGTGCCGTTCCTTGTTATGAAGTTTTAGTATTTCTGTCACTTTTAAGTTAGAATTTTCACCTTTATATTTTATTTTCGAATACTTTCAGTTTGTGTTGTGTCCTGAAAGTAAGCGACCATGTTTCGTAACCATACAGTACATCAAACATAATTATACGTAGTTTGATATATTTTAAACTTTAAATTATTCGACAGAATTCGTGAAAACAAAGAATTTGAACTGAATAATAATCCTAATTCCTTCTTCCTTTGAGATTAATTTTTTCGTGGATGAAGTTTTGGTCTCAATGTTGGTCCTAGATAAATATCCACTTTGTTGAAAGTATTGTTTGATATTTTAAAGTATTCATAACTTTACCGGTATTAAGTATTAACGGTCACACCGAATTTCCATGTAATATTTTCCTCTGGATGTTTAAGTAAAAAATGAAGTAGGCGAGGATGATAAAGGATTTAGTATTCTTCGGGATGAGTTTGAAAAAGTTATATTTGAGATTAAGAATGGAAAGGCAACCAGGACAGGTAATATACCAATTGAATTCACTAAGAATATGGGAGACAAGGGCACGAAAGAATTGTTTCGACTGTGCAATCCCAGGAGCGTGGCCAAAAGACTTCCTGAAGATGATCATGATACCGATGGCTAAGAAATCGAACCCAAATAGATGTGAAGATTATAGAACTATTAGTCTCATATCTCACAAGGGAACCTTCCGAAAATGATAGTTGCAGTGAAAGATGTGGCCTATGCCAATTGAAAGAGCTGTAACAGAGATGAGCATTCCCAAAAAATTAGCTGCCCATAGCAATAGGTTCAAGAAATATAAGGGGTGGAAGTTTGGGAAGCAGCAAGTTTGGACAAGGGAGAAAAGTGCAAATTCCGCCAAAAAGGGGGGCACGGCAAAATACAATGCTGACAAGTGATGTATAGAAGAGACTTGCCACAATAGGGAACAAATGAAGGCCACCAATGGGGTTAACCGTGTTGCCAACTGCAATGAAAAGTATATGTTTTGCAAAGAACACTATATGAAGTGAGTGCAATATTCAGTGTCAACCTGTCATGTAGAACATAAGATATGGCCGGGCTGTGCATATTAGAATGAACAAAACAAGAAGCACCGACTATGCAGGAAACCGACGTCCCTAGAGTCGAAAAGAAAAACGAGTTCCAAAGTTGGTAACATTGGCCATGAACATCCAGACAAGTCTAATATAGTTAGGCCACTCGCTTCACAAAAAGAAAATTCCGGCAACAGGCATCACTCGGAATGCATCAATGCTAGAGTGATTGAGGCAATGTCAAGTCGGGGAACATGAAATGGTTGGGTTGAGCCAAAAACCGATAATAGAAGTAGTGAGCATAATGTCATGGTTGGGTCGTATGTGGGAATATACAGGGTGTCCCACCAAACTTTGTGACCTGGAAGATTTGCGAAACGAACAAAAATGTGACGGATCCAGTTGTGCAGGAATGTATCAATGTCAGGGGGTGATAAAAGTCTGTGAGAGGCAAGTGCCCCCAGGATCCCCATAATAGGGCCCCAGGAGCCAACTTCAAACTTTCAAATGGCAACAGGGACCGAGTGGTAACTCTCTTGATATATCATGGAATGTGCAACAACACCTATAGGAAACATTTGTTATATGAAACATGTTTTTCAAAATAGCCGATACAAATATATGTTGTCTTAACATGGCATCGAACATTGTGATCTCAAATTGCTGGGAAGCGAAAAGAAATGTTGCAAATCCAGTTGCACAGGAATGTACTCATGTCGAGGGCCAAGAAAACTTTGTAAGAAGCAAGTCCCCCAGGGCCCCCATTATAAGGCTCGAGGGGTCAACCGCAACATTTCAAATGGGAACAGGGGGCGGATGATATTTCTCTGGATAGATACAACACCGCCTATAAGAAACATTTGTTTTATGAAGCACGGGTTTCAAAATGACCGCCAAAAATGCGCGTTGTTCTTGTCACCGAGCAGATATTTTTGGCGGTCATTTTGAAATCCCATATAGTAAATATTTCTGATATGCGTTGTGGCATATTCCAAGATTTATCGAAAGAAATATAACTCGACCGATGGTGCTATTTGAAATTTTGAAGTTGGCCCCTGGGACCCTATGATGGGGACTTGGGGGCACTTGCGTCTCAAAGAAGTTTGTCGCCCGCTGACATGGGTACATTCCTGCACAACTGGATGTGTCACATTTTTTTCGCTTTAAAAGTATTTCAGTCGCAGAGTTAGGTGGGACACTCTGGATATATCTTATAGGCGGTGATAGTACTGCAGACAGCAACACACAGTAGATCAAGCCCTTGATTATGTTTGCTTTCTACAGGTGTGGATATGTGATAGAAAGACCGAAGGTTCCGACACCTCTAGAGTACTGTTTCGAGACATTCACAGGCGATCATTGTACCATGTGTGACGGATTGGCAGTATTCCGCTGTGCTCACTGCAAATGTATCTTCGGTTTGGACCATTGTCTCATCGAACAATTGCACGTACAATGTGGACGAGCATGTACAAATGATGCGGAGGCTAATGCCTGTTGCCGAAATTTTCTTTGTGTGAAGCGAGTGGCCTAACTATATTAGAATTGTCTGGATTTTCATGGCCAGTGCTGCCAACTTTGGAACTCGTTTTTTTTCGACTTTTTTCGACGTCGGTTTCCTGCATAGTTGGTGCTTCTTGTTTTGTTCATTCTAATATGCACAGCTCGTGATCAAATGTGGCGCATTATGGCCAACTCCGCCTTTCCCGTATTTTTCATACTTCTGTTTTTTCTATTCTCTTTTGTTAGATTGTACCACTGATTATACACTCATATCTTATGTTCTACATGACAGATTGACACTGAATATTGCACTCACTTCATATAGTGCTCTTTGCAAAACATGTACTTTTCATCGCAACTGGCAACACTGTTAACCCCACTGGTGGCCTTCATTTGTTCCCTATTGTGGCAAGTCTCTTTCTATATATCACTTGTCAGCATTGTATTTTGCCGTGTCCCCCTTTTTTGCGGAATTTGCACTTTCCCCCTCTTGTCCAACTTTGCTGTTTCCCTTACTTCCACCCCTTATATTTCTTGAACCTATTGCTATGGGCAGCTAATTTTTTGGGAATGACCATCTCTGTTACAGCTCTTTCAATTGGAATAGGGCACATCTTTCACTGCAACTATCATTTTCGGAAGGTTCCCTTGTCAGGCAGCTAAAATTCTGCTTTGAATTCTGAACAGAAGGTTGTATGGAAGAACAAATGAAAAAGTTGAGGAGGAACAATTCGGGTTCAGGAGAGGTAAGAGAGATCGCTGAAAAGTTTATAGAAAAAGGGAAAGAGATGTACATTGTATTTATTGATCTAGAAAAGGCTCTTGACCGCGTGAATTGGGAATTTTTGTTGGGATTTCTAAAGAAGATTAGGTTGGAATGGGAGCATCGAGATTCATAAGAAACTTATATATGAATCAACAAGAAAGTGTTAGGACAGGGGAGGAACTGATAGAGGAGATTGCAATTGTAAGAGAAGTTCGACAAGAATGCTGTCTCTCGCCCAGAGGTGTATAGGGCCACCGGGCTACCGGGGGGCGCCCGGTGCGCCTCCCAACGAATCGCCCCCAAGATGCAACAAATAAAAGAAAATTTCGGACTGAATGGACCAAGAAGCTTTAAATCGTGAAACTCGATGTGGCATTGTGGAAAGAAAACAAAGCTATTAGAAGCAGATGCTGATGCCTGCAGAAAGGTCACATATCTATTTAGTGCCTCCAAACTTACAAGAGTATCAACTACTGACTGCCAACAGACTGAACACAGTAGGCATATTGAAATTAGCGATCCCACCTCATCTGCCACGAATACTACTGTCAGAGTGGAAAATGAACAGGAAAGCTCTAGTTTCATGAATGCTGAAATTACTGCTCCCACCACATCAAATGTCACTGTCAGAGTGGAAAATGAACAAGAAGGTTCCACTTCCATGAGTCTTGAAATTAGTGTACTTCCAACCTAAGGTACGATTGGTTGCTGTCAAATAAGAAAATGAACAGAAAAGTTCTAGTTCTAGTGATGCCGATTTCCAAATCAGAGAAAACATTGAATAGCGTAATGCCGCAGGGAACAGAACAACGAACTCTTTCATACATTCACAAGACAATGGTATCCTCAAGTTTTTGAATTCCATCCTCATCAACCAAAATCAAGCATACCTTTTAATCTTGAGGTTGCTTATTAACGAGCAGATAGCACTGTTGCTCAAAATGCGTGTGTGTGCGTGCAGCGTGCACAGCATATTCTGCAGATTGAACAAATAAGTTTCTTAAAGGTTCTGTACGCCACGTTCACAACACTAAACACGCTTATCAGCGAGTAAGAGAGCACGAGTCTTCCAAAATACATCAGACCAGAGCAGTTGTGCTATTCTAATTTTTTAACATCCGGTTTTCTCTTTCTCTCTCTCTCTCTCTCTCTCTCTATCTATCTATCTATCTATCTATCTATCTATCTATCTATATCTATATCTATATCTATATATCTATCTATCTATCTATCTATCTATATATATATATATATATATATATATATATATATATATATATATATATATATATATATATATATATATATTCTATATATATTTAGAGAGAGAGAGAGTGAATTGATTGGTATATATACATATATATATAATTCTCTTAGGAAACAAACCATACAAGATAGACAAAGACATATTTTTTACTGGATACCACAAGTGACAAGTAGAGACCTACACAGTAACCTAATACAAGGTGATGTGAAGAAATTAGGCAGCACTGCGAATATATTGGATACGAATTATCCGAGATATATGTTTGCAGTGGCGTATGGTGAAATTTTACTTTAGGTAAGCAATCCCATGAAGCTTGTTATCTGTTTTCTGTAAATACATTTAACATTTGAATTCAAGAACAATTTGTAGGCTTTAATGTTAGAGGTCGCCTGAGACAATAGCGGTTTAATTCATTCTTTTTATATATGAAATTCGACACATTAGATACATATTCTATTACATCGGTCTGAATTATATTAGTTAATCTATGAACACATTAGAATTTTCTAATCGGGGTTGCTAATAATGGATCATATTTGTTAACTAGAGTTAAGAGTTATACATAATTTCCTCTATTTGAAAATTCCGTCCTCTCATTTTGACCCCTAAACCTGTTCATGTTTACTTAAGAAACAAACAATAATGAAACGTTTAATAAAATCTGTCCTCGTGTTCCTTATCATATTATTATTATTATTATTATTATTATTATTATTATTATTATTATTATTATTATTATTATTATTATTATTATTATTTCATTCATCAGGCATATGGTCAGGTCTGGATTTTCCATTATTTTCACAACAACTGTTCAGTTCCGATGTCAAGGAAGGAAGTAAAGGAGCGATTTTAGGAAATGGGTTGGAATAATTTAAAAAAAAAGAAGAAATAATAATAATGTTGTGTGAGTTTTATCTTGGGTATGCACTGCTTACCTTACATACATGAGATAACCGCAACTGGATAGTTGTCAAAAAAGTATTGGGAAGACCTTAATCCAGTAATGGATCAATAATTTTTTTGATAATGGTATGTATGACTTCCAAATATAAATAACCCTCACAACTATACTCATGTGATCTCAGTTCTCATTCTTGATATCTCAGCATTTGAGATTAAGAAATAAACGCTTATACTTTGTTCTGCTAACTGACAAAGGAAGTAGAAATGAAGCTACCTATAGACTGGAAGACACAGCTACAGATCATGAAAACTTTTTGGATAGCATATTATTCTTTTATTAAACAAATTTGACCTTCCGCTTAATAAGAGTAATTTTAAAAAGGTCATCGAGAACAGTAAACTGAGTCCTGTATGAGGAAGTAAGCAGGATGGTGGTCATATAACTTTCTAAAAACATGGCGAATTATGTTTTGGATGTTGGAAATATACTTATCAGTGAAAATATTTCGAAAGAAGTCTCAGAATCTGGAAAGTTTTCTGTTCTATTAGATACTATTCAACACGCCAGTGCTATGTTGTTTTATGGTATGTTGTTAAAACTGTTGTTATAGAAAGAATTGTGCCATTGTAAAATGCACATCTACCACAGGTCAGTATCTTTTCGGTTTACTGTTGAAGATTCTGCAGAAGTTGAACTTTGATATTAAGAAGTGTATTGGAAATTCAACTGTTTGCGCAAGTAATAACACGCAAGGACAATATTCAGATTTTTCAAAACACATATGATGAGTTACACGTGTCGTGTTATGCTCATATACTCAATCTTGTCATACGTGATCTGAGAAAAGGATGCATTGATTCTGTGTCATTGTTCTGCTGAATGATAGTACGATATTTATGCCTGAGTATTTTCTGCGAATGGATATTTGGAAGATTAAATGTCAACAAAGGCGTCTTGCAGTTATTGCGGAAACAAGATGATGGAAAATATTCTGCAGAAAAGGTCTGGTCATTTTTCGAACCCAGAAAAGTGCTTTGTGCATAGCGTGGACCATAACAATGAAGAAAATTGCTTATACAGAAAATATCAAACTAGAAGCTAGGTGGAAAGCGAAAGAATACATATAAGATCTTTTCAAGTTTAAAACAATTCCGACAGCACAGTGCTCCTGAAAATATTTCAAGTGACGGCCCCTCTGTCAAACTATCTCCACACACAGGGTGCTGGTGAATTGTAGTAGTATCGAATGGTCAGACTACTGTGTTCCAACTGAAAGAGCAGGGAGCTGTTTCTGAATCTAAGAATGCAGGGTTAAGATTTGCAGAATGGGCAATAATAAATATGAAGAATTATAACGTGATTTCTTTGTTTCTACTGACCTGTAGACAACATGCCTTCGGAGGTGGAAAAGAATGATTCCCTATGAATGTGAAGATGAAGCTGCTCCTGAACCAATGACCCAAATAGTACATCGAAGCACTCAACACAATATTGGTTACGGTAATATCGAGTATTTCTTCAAAATTCAAGAAGCAAGATACTTTATGGTTTGTTTGGACTCTAGAAATTTCAACCAAGTAAGACAACTTCCAGACACAGCTTTTGATAAACTTAATCATCTTCTGAAAAAAAAATCAAGAAAGAAATTTCTAAGGATTCTGTAAAAGTCTTCTTGGATTCTTGAATATCAGGCTTGATTACGACTACAACCGAGAGAACGACTTATTGTGCTGATGACACAAGTGATTCAGAATTAGAAGAAAGTTCATTTCTTTAGAAGGAAGACGAGTGCAAAACGTTTGAAAAATTGGCCACAAAATTACTCCCCCAAAATATATTAGATTGCCTATATGTATAATGTGTTTACATTAAGGTGAATCTAAAAAACAACAAGTAAAAATAAAGTGCCGCAGGGTGGACTAGAACTACCAACCTTTGGATTATTAGCCGCGTGCTCCTCCGACTTGGCCACGGAGGCGACAAGGAGAACGTCGCTTCTAGAGGGATATATTGGTGATGTCTTTTGAATTTGGCTAATCAGTGTGCTCTTCTAACCGCGTATATTCGACGATACCGTTTGGGATCAGATAAAATCTGCTCGCCATGTAGTTTTATAACAAAATGACGAGTTATTTCATGGTTCTTCCATATTCACTTTCAAATGATCGGCGACAGTTTCCATCTAATAAAGTTGATGCGTTTGTTACTTCTAGTACCAGGGGCGGATCCAGAACGGACTTCTGGGTGGGGCGGTGGGTTGTAATACTAATACTTAGAGCTACTTTTAAGAGCTCCAAACTCTGGGATGGGTTTTATTTATACATAAAATTTAAAAAGTTTCCTCTTCTGGGTGGGGGAGATCACCCCCCTTGGATCCGCCATTGTCTAGTATACAATCGCTTAGAAGAAGCAACAAATGCATCAAATGTGGGAGAGGAATTTAGAACACCTAAATGGCGCATGCCTAGCACATATTGTGCTGTTAGGGCATCTGAAACAGTCTGTACCTAAAGAACGTACCTAGAAAATGACAGATATATATTCGACAGTGACGACATAAAAACAAATGACAGAGTGCGAAACAGTCAGGTATATAAATGCTATATTTGTAGTATATACAATATACCGCTGTCCGGAGAACGGATGTTTCTCAGTGTAATTATATGTAATTTTAAGTGAGATTTCAAATTTTCCCTTTATTTGTACAAAATTCCTATGTTTGTGGCAAATTTCAAGTTTGCATGGCCACTAGAAGTACCTTATAGGTTTCGAATATATTGACATAACTACGAAATGTTTTCCTTGTCCCCTAATTTTCCATACATGATAAAATTTCAGATTTTCGGATTTTTTTCTTTTGATTTGTCACCAATTCTACGTTTATGCAAATTTAAAGTTTCCATTATTATTAACAATAGCCTACAGATCTTGAATCAAATGACGTAACTATCCAATTTTGCCCTTATACCCTAATTTACCCTTGGAGAGGGAAATTTACGTTTTTTTTTTTTTAAATGCCATTTACTTTTATCACAAACTTTACATTTGTACCATGTTTCAAATACTTATGTCTACAGGAAGTACACTATAGGTGTTGAATCAAGTAACGTAATTTTGCAGTTTCCTCTTGATTTTCCTCCTGAGGGGGGGGGGGAGTTCAAGTTTTCGGATATTTCCCTTTACTTATAGGATAGCACGATCTCTACATTTCTGCTATATTTCTAGTTTTTTGTCAAATTTAGGATAGGAAATACCCGATAAGTTTTTAATCCAGTGACGAAATTTTGCTTTTGCCCCCTAATTCCCCAACTTGAAAGGGAAAATTTCCCATTTTTCGGACATTTTCCTTTACTTGCATCACAAAATGTACATTTGTGCCACAGTTAAAATTTCAATGTCTACAGAAAGTACCCTGTAGGTTTTGAATCTAGTAACATAAATTTGCCTTTCCCCTAATTTTCCTCTAGAAGAGTAAAATTTGCAATTTTCGCATTTTATCCCTTTACTCGCATCACAAAATCTACATTTGTACCAAGAATAGGAAGTACTCTTTAGATTTTGAGTCCACTGACGTAATTTTGTCCTTGCTCTTAATTTTCCCTTTGGACGGGGAAAGTTCCAGTTTTCGGATTTTCCCCTTTCTTTATGTCACAAATCCTACATTTATAACAAATTTCAAGTTTCTATGTCTATACGTTTTTAGTCCAGTGATGCAATTTTGTCTTTGGCTCTCATTTTTTTCCATTGGGCGGGGAGAAATTTCCAGTTTTCGAATTTTTCTCTTTACTTGTATTACAGACCTTACATTTGTGCCAAATAATGTTTCTATATCTATTGGAAGTGTTCTTTAGTTTGTGAGTCCAGTGACCCAATTTACCCATGTCCCTCAAATTTCCCCCTCGAAGGGGGAACATTTCCAGTTCTCGGACATTTTGCTTTACTTATATCCCGAATCCTAAATTTCAAGTTACTTCGTCTTCCGGAAGTACCATATAGCTGTTGATGAGTAAGTGCCAACATTTTAGCGTTTTTTTTCAATAAATAAATAAATAAATAAATAAATAAATAAATAAATAAATAAAAAATCGTGACTTTCTGTCCCAAACGATTGGAGACAAAACATTGAACGCTTATTAAGGATGGTCTGGTGCAAGTTAGTGATGGAGCCATTTTTTTTCTTCATTATCTTCATGTGAAGCGAAATTACGGATGTTTGAAGTGTCTGAGTTGAATCGTGTAATATACACACTGCGTGCTCCGGCCAGAGAACATGGCTTGGTGCACTGCTATGTGCCTTGACACTGTAGCACTATAATATACAGATTGTTATCACTAGAATAATATCAACACCCTAAATATGTACAGTAAGAGACACTTCTGGATGGTACAGCCATATGGAGATTTACGGCAAGAGTGCTCCACCAGTTGAGTCCAAAGTATTTGCTGAAAGTATTGCAACCGAATTAACTTTAAAAGAAGACGGGTGGCATAATCGCCAGGCAATGAAAATTCCCGTACACTCGGGTGAAATTCCCACTACCGTCTACAGCATCATTTCTTCAAAATAAAATGAATCTTATATGTGTGTTATGCCAAATATACTATTTGATATTCGTCCTATTCGCGAAGATAAAGTGCAACAACAAATAAAAGCCCAATCCTGTTGCTGTTGGAATGAACTCTCTTTAAGTCGTTTGATCTGAAATGACTTTACAGAACCTAAATAAATATTCTGTCGCTTCAGGGGGGGAGGTAGGAAGAGCAAAATCTCCCCTTCTACTGTATGAAAACATATACTTTCAATCAAATGCTTAGCGAGAGTGAACCCATTGGTATAGCGCTTTTATGATTTGAAATCTTGCTCCCAAGCCATCTTTTGTCATAACTGACAACATAGGAGAACGGGAGATGCAAATATGATGAAGGAGAAATACACTCACATGTGCAAATTCAGAATTGGAGACAAAATGATCGGATAGCATCCATATTTTGTCGAAAATTTTGATTTTGTAAGTAGACATGTAAAAGCTCACCCGAACTTGAGAGCATCCCATTACCAATTGATGAATTAAAGTGGAGAACTCAGTTGAGAGCATCAGATGATTACGGAGGGAGAGAAACATCTTAAGATATGGGGAACGAACAATGGAAAAAAATACCAACTTGCCTCGACCGGACTCGAACCCTAAACCCCATGATTACGAAGCCACGCCTTTGCTTTTTTTTTTAATTTTAAAAAGTCAACTGACTCACCGAACGTGGTCCCGTAACTTACTCAAACTACTTATATCTAATTTTACTTGCTTTCTGCAATTACGTAGAACGACAGGGACACGAACATAGAAATATCGAGGACAGTTAAAATCACGAAGGCTCTCCCACCGGGAAACGAACCCGGGACCCCGTACACCAAAGGCGCACGTGCTAGCCACTAGACCAGCAGGGAGGGCTGCTCACTCATCCACGGAGCCACATAGAGTCGTACGGTCATACGTCAGGAAAAGCGTTCGTTACGACCAGTGATTTATTTGTAGGGGGAAGCTAGGGAAATTCCCCGTCTCTAGTTTTTCTTTTCTTGGCACTAACTTAATTACTGTTGTCCCAGCCTGAGAAGAATATTTTCCACCACTCTAGAAAATTTCCTAACAATTTGCATACATTTTAAGCAACACAAAACATTTATTCATCGCTGTTCTGCATAATTATACTTACACAAAGGAATTATTTTCAATTCTGTGAATTCCCGTACCAAGTAAACAGAAGTACTGAGTATGAAATTCTATATCTCGCGAATAGTTTTGCAGAAACATCGCCGGCTACGATCTCTTAGCGCCTTCCCAAATAGCTCAGAGAAGCGAACATGGCCTAGTTCCTATAGGAGCCGCTGTGGCGCTAGTTACGTGCACCAATATTTTATCTGTGTAGCAGGGAAATGAAATAGCTAGCTATAACAGGAAAAGTCCCCCCCCCCACATAGTATCACAAAAACTAAACTGTTTTTAAAATTGAATACAATTAGTATCGATTAATTAAGAATAAAAGATAATACAAACACACCGGGAAAAATCCTTTACAAATTACAAACGAAATACTTCCCCAGATAATGGCTTGGCATTTTGAAATTTTGCATGTTCAAAACATCGTGTTTCAACATCTGCTATGTTCTTCAGCAACACTGGAACTATTACATCGCAAATTTTTACACGTAATTTAAATGAATGATTGTCCGAAAAGAGGCACTGCAAATACTAAACGTGTTGCAGAAAGAAAACAATATAGGCGGAAAGTGTTTCCGAAATTCGGGTGTTCACAAACAGGTGGGCCTTTTCAACAACGTGAATCACCCATACTAGTTCTTTTGTAGGATAGCACATTATGTTTCTACTGTCTTGTTTATATATCAAGTCCATAAGCGTGGAATTGAATTTGTCCTGACTGATAAGTTTGTGACATGAGGCACAATCTATACTTTGAATAATTTTCCGATCTACAAAACTTCCTAAGAAAGCAGTAGAAGCTAATTTCACTGTTCCTAATAAAATGCCTGAAAAGAAAACCATAAATGGGAACATTAAAGTACTATACAAATTGTGACAATAGTAGTGAACAATAGGCTAAAATGTTATGAATTGACTAATTTCTTTAAAATGTTATGAGTTGACTTATTTCTTATTGTGCATATAGTGTGTACAGACTGAATTGTTAAGGATTGGATTTCATTTGCGTTATGATTTAACTGAATTTCACTTTTAGTTTACACTTTAATGAATGTGTCTATTTTTCTCCTAGTGCAAAATGGTTATATTTTTTTCCTGGCATTATCATATTAGTAGGTTTCATATGGTAGATTGTCAGAAATATACAAATATCTTTCTAAAACATGGGATCTTTGTATATTATTATTATCTGTTTTAGCAAGATGTAAATAAGACTACTAATATATTACTTCGACATTTCACAAAATAAATAAAATCATTTTATCTATTGTAGATAAATATTAGGGAAATTTGGGGTTACCACTGGCACACCAAATACTGGGATAGTATCTGAAATATAGGCTCTGGGTTCTTCTATCCCATTAGCAAGGGCATCAATTTTGGGAAGCTTTGTAGGCCGGGCCCTCCGAAGTTGAAATTGGCTCCCCTAATGGGGGGGGGGCAAAATGCTAAGTTGAAGTAGGTTCTGCAATTTCTACAGTACATGGTAATTCCTTTCCCTGTTCTACTAAAGCGTAGCTGCCATAGGGCTCCCCCAAAGTTACACAGAAATCGGCACTCTTGCACATAAGTTAAAGGTTTTACGTCTGTTTTTTTTTTTTCTTTAGAAAAGTACTAACCTACGCATAGATCCCATTACTAATCAGAAACATAAATAAATAAAATTAATTACACAAGCAAAAAACAACACTTACTAGGATCAGTATGAAGACCAGTTAACAATTATGTAACTGTATCTGGTATGGGGATATATGCTTCAGAATCAGGAAAGTGATCGGGAATATTTTCCTTTGAAATAGTAGTAGAATTTGCAGTGGAAGGCAGCGATTGTAATCCAGTTTTCAAAATTCGATTTATTGTATATACAATGGCTCTGCTAACCAACATATCATTGCTCCTAGACAAAATGATAAACAACAATATACCATAATTAAAACAATAAAAGAACATTTTTGTGTTGTTAATTTTACCACATAAAGGTACTACAAGTATTATGCAACTATAGTGCCTACAAACGCCACGTGACTTTTTTTTTTAACAAGGAGAAAAATCACGTAAAACACCACACTCAGGGTTCCCAAATGTCCCGGATTTTAAGGGACAGTGCCTTATTTTATGATTTTGTCTCGCGTCCCGGGGAGCTTCGATACGGGGCAGCAAAAGTCCCATATTTTGCCCAAATGACAAATTTACCTCAGACAACGACTTTAAAGCCCGCAATTTTTAATGAGTCGTCATAACTGCGGCCAGTAAATGGTAAATGCTATTTCAGAAAAGCTCCGAGTTGCCAAATTTATTTAAAGTCGTCTCCTTTTGCCTAAGGATCCCACCGTCAAATTCATTTGTGGAAAGTTTTCTCATATATGAATTTGAAATGGACTGACACAGAAATATGTGTTTCTGTGCAGTTGACAGCTGAGTTTTTCGACAGCCTAAAGAAAAATCCAAACTTGAAAAAGATTATAAGTACAGTTAAGTCAAGCGTGAAGTAGGATTTTTGAAATAGTTTAGATTACGTAAATCCAATGTTTTATAAGTAAGATTTACCTATTTTTTCTTAGATCTATATTAACTCTTTGTATTAGTTTATACTTTTGTATTTCTTTCAGTCTAAAATGATTAGATTTTTATGTGATGCATGGTTCATTTTCTACCACTAGATCATGTTTATTAAAACCTTCCCGTTAATACTCATTGAAACTCGTCAACCCACCCCTTATTTAGACTATTTTTATTTAGCAATCCTGACCACACTACACTTGTCTAAATCCACTCAGACTTACGTGAACAGACAACCTGTCCTTCTGTTTAGTGCACGTTAGTAGCGCCACAACGGCCGAAAGGTCAACTATGCTCTGTACGCTAAATCTGATGTTACGAGAGGGATATGGTAAGGCGCTAAGGGATCGTAGCCGGCGATGGCAGAAAATACCTAAGCTAAATTTTCTATTGGGAACAGGGAGAAGCACACATGCGGAGCTTAGGAAGCAGATTGTGCCCATAAGGTTTGTTTTGGTCAGTAAGGGACATAAATTTACATTCAAATGGCAAAATCACACGTTTAATTATGCTATAATTTTACTTTTAAGAACTCCAAATGCGTAGAACGAAGGCATTCTTTTTTGCTTGGAGGAATAAAATTATGGCTGAAGGTACTACACATTCCTTGCTACCGTATCGCGATTTAATTAAATGTTTTAAAAGTTTTTAAAGCTCAATCCTTAACCAAATTGATAACTGCATGATCTATCTCTTTGCAGTTCACTTAAAACACTATAGAAATATCGTAAAACTTAATAAAAGGAAAAAAAGTTCTTTCACAGCGTGAAGCTTACGATTATTCTCATATACTTATAGCGTAGGTGATTCGTGTATCTTCTTTCGTAGCTCATTGGATCCGTATAGAATTCCCATTCCCGCGACCCGTGTTCGAATCTTCGCGTCGCTTTTTTATTTTTATTTTTATTTTATTATTGATCAGATAGGACTCCAGTAGAAAGAAACATATGGTTACAGTTCAAGGTGTGATTCGATATTCTGCAAGTATTTATTTATTTTTTTTTCTTGTCAAGCGAAAAATTGAAGTAGAATTTTACATGCGTAAAACTTCTAAATTTGACTGTTAATAAGAACTATGAATAAGATTACAGCTCAAAATAAATTGAATTCTCTTCAATTGTAGTCCATAATTAGCTATGGTCAAGGAAATGGATTTAAGCTGTTTTGTGTGTGATCAGCACATTGACTTCGATCATCCCTATTTCTGGAACTAAATGTCACTAATTTTGTTTTTTTCGTTTATATATAAAATTCTCATCCTTTAGTCCTTAACAAAACAGAGATTATTGTTCAAACTGTCACTATGGGATTACATTTCATTGTATAAAAAAATTAAACTAACTAACTAACTATGTATATATATATATATATATATATATATATATATATATATATATATTGATTAAGAGACGAGTTAAAGTATCATGTTTATTAAACTGATCGGAGATATCGTTTCAAAGCTTAGGCCATTTGGCAAAATGAATTAATTAAGTATTATTTAGCGTTATTAACATTACATTATTATTAAGATTATTATTATATTATATTATTATATTATTGATTAAACCTGAAAGGGACGAAAACTTGGATAGTTTTTATGTTGCAAGGCCAGCGACTAAAGACGTTTAAGTTAAGAACTAAGAATAGACGATTATGGAGTACAATAAATGTACTATTGATTATCGATACAACATCTAGATATATCAATTTTATTAAAGTTATACCCGATTTTGACAAAGTAAATAAGATAAATACATAATAAAATAATTTTGAGTATGGAGAAGAATGGAGATTTTAAATTAAATAATTTTTTTAAATAAATAAATAGATAGTAGTAACGAAAGTTAAATAAATAAATGAAGTAACTGTATGCAAAATGTTATTTATAGATGTCTTGCGAGTATGGCCGCAAGTAATCATCCAAAGCCTATTCCCAGATTCATGGAAATATGAGTCTGCATCAGTAAAAATCCCGAATCTGTAAATATGTTTTGTGTACAGTGAATGGTAATAAAATAAGTGATTTAATAATAAGGTTAATAAGAAAATAGGTTACGGGAAACCTAAATAATAATAGGAATAAAAAATAGTTAAATAAGACATTTGTAGTATTATAAATAGAGTTTAAATTTAATGAATAATATCAACTAATAGAAATAATAAAAAGTAGGGTACTTACCATTAAAAAGTAGAGATGATGTATATAAGAGTAAAGGATGTGAAAAAAATATATATAACACTGTCACACGCGTAAAGTAATCACACATCACGTATTTGAAAAATGCACACTCAATTTAAAAAAAATGTAATATATTCAGAATCACATTTAGTTCACATTTTGGACTGTGAATTGGTTAATTCAGATATCGAGGTGGTATTATTTCATGCAGTAAAACTGTAAGAGTGAATGAACAAAGAGTGGACGTGGATCATTATGTGTTGGAAGGACGTTTTACACGTTGAGCGGATACATAATCTGGTCAAGGTTAAACGGAAGTCAGAGAAGGAGAAGAAAGATGAAGTTTTGCTAAGATCATCACTTTAACATAAAAGCGTTGACGCAGAGTTGACATTGAGTTGCCAACTATGTTGATCAATTTGGGTCAAGTTTGCTGAAACAATAATGCTGTTTTGTTAGTGTAGTAGTGTTTTGGTGAATTTAAGATAAAAAAATCATAGTGAAAGTGCATGAAAATATACTATTGTGTGTGTGTATATATAAATTAAATACAAAGATATCAGTTTCAATTTCCCTAAGAAAGGACTTAGGTTGGAAACATTTGTTAGTGTGTTGACGACAGACAAGTTTCAAGTAGTGTTGAGTTTCTACAACAGATGGCAGATAAATGCAGTATACTGTTATCAAACAGATGTGGATTTATAAGTAGAAAAGAATTAATTGAGCTTTTGAAAAAAAAAGAAGAAAAGAAAATTCGTAAGAATTAATAATCATTAATTTTTGTTTGTTTTTCTCAACAGTATAATTTTGGCTTTCAATTTAAAAGAATTATTTTGTAATTTGCACATGAATTAATAATTTTGGAAATTTTATATACAGGGAGTTCTCCGAAAGCCGATCTTTTTCAAAGATCTAGTCGTCATCGGAGATGCCTCAGTTTAAAGTGGGGGCGTGTCACGGTACGCCGAAATTCTGGAAGATTTTAAGATCTAAATTTATTCAATCTCATTAATTGGCTTCAAAAGGAAATAGTAAAAATGTTTGTTTATGATTTAACTTGTTGTAATTAGGTTGCAGACATATTATAACATCGTATTACGCATTGCTGATGCTTGTTGTTTTCTTCAAGGAATAGACACGAGTCTGCAGTGTCATAAGAGCACAAAAACAAATATGAAACAAATAAATGTAAAACGTTGTAGAAATTTATGTCAACATGTACACATTATCAAAATTAGGTAAAAGTGTGAATTTCGCAGACATAAGCTGTCTGGAGAATTGGGTCAATGAGAGAAAATGCAGAAATTGTGTTTCAGCACAATTTCGGCTCAGAGATGTAAGAGTTTCAGAATTTGTAATCAAGGAATAACAAATTCGTCATCATGAACACAATGATAAAAAGCTAATGTTTGACTGAATTGGGATCAGTCTTGGAGGAGCCTCAAGGATCAGTCTCCAGGATCAGTCTTGGAGGAGTCTTGGTGTTAGTCTCCAAGTATTATTCTCGATAGAGCCACTATTGGGAATCAGCTGTTAACAACATTTCCAGTGGACATCCATCCACTGTGAAGAACCTAGAAGACGAACTTCGTAGCCAGAAGTTCGAATCCAGTTCATCGAGGTATGTTATAATACATCTCTGATATTCTAACGTTGACCAATCCACCAACAGTTATATGAAATGTGATTTAATAGTTTTACCTAATAATTCACATCACAACATCCCATTAAACTCTACTTTAAAAGATCACTTAATAAATGAATACTCTAAAGTTAAACAGTCTCAGTGATAATTAATTTAATCACCTTTCGCATGTTGTTCTATGAAAAATCCTACGCAGTAGGTTGGTGGAGATAGAAGTGTTAATGTATTCCTACCTACTTCAGATAGTAGGTAGAAGCAACTAATACTGTGTCATTTAATTGTACATCCTTGCATATTAGGCACGAAGCACAGTATTTGTTGTCAATATATATATATATATATATATATATATATATATATATATATATATATATATATATATATATATATATATATATATATATATACTTAAAAATATCGAAAATAATATGACAAATATTATGAACAATTTTATAATAGAACTAAGCAATGTTTTATAATACACTAAACTGAATGAAATACAGGATATTTGAAGTTAGCGATAATATTGCCTGTATATTCTGAAATACAAGTTTCTTGAACAGATAGGGACACTTCACCTTGAAATATACACCTTGAATTTGATTCTCGATAGAATCTGAAATATGTTAAGAACTTTAAACGTTGAATAACGCAACACAAGTTTGAATCCCATGGTTGTAATTGTGTCGTTACAAACTCACTCTTTTTATATAAATCAACCAATCTAAAGCCGGATCTTTATTCAAAAAGTATTTTCTCCTTTACGTATATTTCAGGGAGAACATTTAACGTCAACTTTTTATTAGCAAATGTAGCAACTGATCAAATTGAATAATGCTAAAAATAGCCTACTTCGCTTGCTAGAACTTATCTTTGGTAGAAGTTCATACATCAAATCTTTTTTTTGTGTGTGTGTTTTTCTTGTTTTTTTTTTTTTTTTTTTTTGTTTCTTAGGTTTCTGAATACTTCGGAAGATTTTAACAGAATCCTTGTAATTATACATTTATGTTTGCTCTGTTTGATATGAAAAAAATATTTCTTATGAAGAAAATGGTCTGCAAAGCTCTTTGTAGAATGTCTGTTATTAGTTGTAGTAGTTAGTTTTACTTTAGCGTCCCATTCAGCAGCGAGGCTATATGAGACATGGACTTACAGCTTAACGTGGGATCCGAAACCATAGGCTTCTACTGAGAATCGAGCTCCGTTTTTAGGGAAAAAATCTAACCACAGTCAGTTCCTACCCGTTGGGGTTAGAACATACCCTATTATTATACTGGTATTTGGAAGCAGTGATAATTGGTTACGGATTTCTTGACCTGGAAGCAATCACACTCGTGTCTCGGCAAGACAGGAACAGACCTGGGGACGACGACACGTCGTGATACGCACGATGAAATTGTATGATACTGTTAATATTAAAGTTAATGCATCATTTTTATATCAATAGATAACTTAAATAAAAAAGACAGTAACAATACTATTAACGTATATCTACATAGTATATAAATTAAAAATACGTTGTCTATTATAGCGAAAAATGGCTGAACCGTTTGAAATGAATTTTATTGACATAGTTAACCTCTAGCTTGGACTAGGTTATTGAGATCTTGCTCGGGAGAGTACTCCCGGTAGTAGTAACTAAATACACGATTCTGATTGGTTGGCGTTATCCATATCTTGCTACGTAGCCTATACCTATGTATATAACAGAAATCATACGCTTGTTGCTATCGGTCCTCGTGGTCGTGTGCGCTAGCGTTGTAAGCTAGTAACAAGAATTGCTTTTGGCGTGAGTTCAAACCCGGCCGAAGGAAATTTATCTATTTTTTAAATCGTTCATAACACTTTTTTCAATAAAATATGATGAAAAAGTACTCAAAAAGGAGATTTGCTTACTTTTGGGGAGATAAGTAGTAGTGGTAGTTGTAGTACAGCAGAAGCGGATATATATATATATATATATATATATATATATATATATATATATATATATATATATATATATATATATATATATATATATATATAACTTTCCATGAAATCATGAAAATAAAAAAAATGACTTCCAACTCTATTCAGAAAGTAGGTATATTGGCACGTGTCGAACCGAGTTGTTTGCTACGCGACGTTATGCCTTCAGGCAAACTTCTGGCTATCGACTAGGTACAGTGGCTCACAAAATTGATCGTACACCCTACTAATTTCTAAAAATGAACGCGTAAATTAATTACTTGACACAAAGTCTACATGATTGCAGTTACTGAGGTGGAACTGATGTTTATGAGACCCATTTGTATGAGTATTGCACCTTCTTGTCCTCCGTGTCTATAGTTATAGGTGGATTCTCCAGATCGATGTACAAAAGACAGTCACAAAATTGATCGTACACTTTACATTTAGCTCGTGCTGAAGGGGAAGGGGTGGAAACAAACAAAGCTGAAGGAGTGAGTCCCTGTACTAGTAGGTTATCCATGTCCTTCTACATATTTGAGGTGAGTGCAACACGAAGAAAGTGCAATACAATGGCACCAAAAAGTGAAACTACACATTCTAAACGTAAATTAATTATTAAACTAGCCATGGAGGGCAAATATTTAAGAACTATAGCAAAAGTAACGGGAAGAACACATTCAACCATCCAGGCAGTTGTCAACAGATTCAAGTACGAGGGCAGGATAAGAAATAAAGTTGGTTGAGGAAGAAAATCTATACTGAGTGAAAGAGACGAGCGAAGAATCATTTTAAAAATAGAAAGAAACCTCGTAAAAGTGTACCTAAACTGACAACAGAAGTGGTATCATCCATTGGGAGACCCCTTTCCATAGAAATAGTGAGAAGAACTTTAAGAAAAGCTGGATTCAATGGCCGAGTTGCTAGGAAGAAGCCCTATATTAACAAGACGAATCAACGCAAAAGGCTTCAATTTGCTCTGGAACATAAGTAATGCTCCAAAGACTTTTGGAATAGCTTAATATTTAGTGATGAGAGCAAATTTAACCTATATGGATCCGGTGGACACAAAATTACTTGACGAAACCTAATGCAGAATTTAAGAAGGAACACACTAGACCAACAGTAAAACATGGAAGAGGATCAGTCATGGTTTGGTGCTGCATGGCAGCTTCTGCCGTAGGAAATCTACACTTTATTGAGGGAACAATGGATAAATTTGCATATCTCAACATATTGAAGACGAACTTGAAGTCTAGTGTAGGAAACTTAGGACTTGGACAGTTCTACAGATTTCAGCAGGACAACGACCCTAAGCATACCGCTCATATTGTGCGCTCATGGCTATTGTACAACACACCAAAGACTCTTGCAACCCCTCCTCAATCACCAGATCTCAATCTCATAGAAAATCTATAGTGGGAATAACAGAAGAATGTGCAGCAGTGCCAACTGAATAACCTGACAGAACTGAAGACGTTCCTGAAAGAAGGGTGGCTCAAAATTACACCTAATATTACCAAAAAAAAAAAAAAAAAAATAGTACAATCAACGCCAAACAGACTTACCGAGGTAATAAGAAGAAACGGGTTCGCAACTCGCTACTGAACGTTCCAAAATTGTAAATGGACAAGGTGTACGAATAATTTTGTGACTCTTAAGTTTGTGTATGAAAGTGTTTTGTTTCTACGTTCAAGGTCTGATTTTGTGTAAAGGAATGAAATAAATTTATTTTGTTTATAAGATCCTTTCACATAATATATTTCAGTTTCTTGTAATATAAACTATCTAAAAGAGGTTATTTCTATCCATTTGTCTCAAAGCGCCCAGTGTACGATTAATTTTGTGAGCCACTGTAAGTCTTATGGGCCACTATGAAGAAAGAAAGAAAGAAAGAAAAAGGTATGCTTATTTCATGGGGAGAACAAAATATAATAGTCTATCTGCTCCTTGACATTAAGTGTTTGAAACCAATGCTGTTATGAATATCCATTTTTCTAATTTCCTTAGGAGACTAAAGATAAACGTTAATTCTCCTATATATGAAAGAAAAATATATATCTCATATATCACACAGATAACGAAATAAAATAGCATATTTATCTACGCCTTGGCGTTAAGTGCTTTAAAATTGTTCAGAATATTTTCTTTATTCCCATAATAAAAAGAAAAAAATGAGAATTGTTAATTCCCATAGAAGAAGAAAGAAAAATATAATTATATTTATTAAACAAAAAGAATAAAATAAAATATATTTAAAATATATTAAAATAAAATATGACTAAACTAAGTAAAACATTTACTCCGAATAGTCTCTGCAAGTAATTTGTAGAAAATTGTCAGAAATAATGAGCATAAACTATCAGGTCTAGTTCTAAAAGTGTAGCAAGTGATAGTTCTAAACTCAAGTAGAATATTCACTCTGCTTCATTTAAATAATAGACATTTTACAAAAATAATGATCTTTTGGCTGTATCGTAAATATTTTAGTAAATAAATAAGTAAAATACATATGTATAATTTAATCATCGCAACTGGATAGCTGATTCTGTGGTTGAAGATAATGAATATTACTACAAACTGTTACAAAGGTGGGGGCCGCAGTGGCCCAGTGGAAGCCGGTGGGTGTAGCTAAGCAGCCTGTAGTGTTGTCAACGGCTCGGCTCACGACTCAGTCACCTCAACATACCGAGCCGGTTCGAGATCCATAAAAGTGATTAGATGCTAATACAATACGAAGTATATGTTCTATAAGCCTTTCCCACAATTCTACTGCTTGGGGCTGAAATCAGTCAATACTGAGGAAGTTAATTATTCGTCCCTGATTGAAAACTGTTCCGCGAAGACATCTTTAAACAAATCCCATTTTTATGGAACATAGTGAAATTGATCAAAGACAAGCGCTACAATTCGAGTCAACTGACATTTGTGTATGTGCGGCCGTTTGCCTGTTTCACAACTATCTTTTATTGTTTTGGTTTCATTTTAATGAAAATTGGCTTATGGTTTCAACTAATAATCCTATTGTTTGGGATTTAACTCTATCAAGAATAAGGGGTGAAAGCTAAAACACACCCTTTGCACATACACATATATAACAATTTTGTGTTATAGGCAAAACAACTGAAGATCATTTGATTAGACAAAACATAGGCTATTTTTACTTTAGGCCATCCGCATCATTCGAATTTGTTGCGGGTGAAATTGGCAATGGATAAGCGCATAAAAGGGACCAAGTTCCTCTGAACTTCGAAACTTGGTTATTTAAATGTTATAATAAAATATGTTTAAAAATAACTTCCACCATATTGAGTCAATTTGATTCAATATGGCGTATATTTTCTTTGGGGCTTCTCGATCATCCCTATTAAACGAAGTCAATTGGGGTCAAGAGAAAAACGAAATTAACTTTTTCAGTTTTACGTCCAAAGATTATGCCCTGTAGACTAAGGGAGACGATGATTGAGGGATGTGAATTATGATGGTAGACTTGATGGAATGATAATGTGGGAGGAAACGGAAGTACGCCGGCTATCAAGAATTAAAGGTTGAATTACTTTACCCTGCCGTTTAAAAAAGATCCAGTATAACTTCTGTAAAAAATGTTTAATTTTTAAAGAATATGGTGCGAGTGTAATTTAGAGTTTATGAACAAGCCACACTTTTAGGGGTAAAATCAGTCAAGAATGACCAATCGCCCCCTCCCAATCATGTTCCTTTACAAAATTCCAAATTTGTTTTGTAGGTTCCCAATTAACTCCGCTGTTTGGAATTATAATTGGCCAATAATAAAGAAGTAAATTTCATTCCTGTTGTCATGTAACACGAAATATTTCGTGTAAATTAGTTTTGTGAAACATAATGTGTTTTGTTTGAAATTAGAGGCATAAAGTTATTGTTTTGAGTTGAAGTTGGAGGGGAAAAAAGGTGAATTAATTTCATTTCGTGAAACTGTTAACAACATTTTTTCTCCAAAGTTCCAATTTTTCATGAAATAGTAGGTATGTTTTCTTTCAGGCTGTAGTTAGGTCTATTGTTTATGCTGTTATGCATGAGAGTTGGGGAAATTAAGCCAATTTCAAGATTACATTTTACGATAACTTCTGTGCTTTTGTTAAACCTGATTTCATGGAGCAACTTTTATTTTTATTTATTTATTTATTTATTTTTTATTGAAAGTGTAAGAACTACTATTGTTGGTAGGGACTGAAACTGATGAAGAGAAAGATAATGCAAATGTAAAAGTTGAAACGAAATCCACTCGCTTCTTTAACACACAGCACAAGTAGTGGTGAAAAAAACGTTATTTTGTAAAGAAGAAATAAAATATATAATTCTAGCCCCAAATGTCTTTTGGGCATTAATTAGGAAAAAAATAAAATTAAAACTAATTTTTCTAAAAACGAAATAAAATATTTAACTTTAGCTCCAAAGGTCTCTTGAACATTAATTGGGATGAAAATAAAATCAAAGTTGAATTTGATGAAGAAAACCTAAGACATTTAATCCAGCTTCAAATGTCTTTTAGGTTAATTGAGAACAAAAATGAAATGTATAAGTTCTTTACCATTGAACAAAAGAAGAAAAGATAAGTAAAAGGCAAATATTTAGAAATTAAAGAATTCTAGTATTTTGTCTAGTCACCTTCTGCTTCTATAACGTCACCCAAACGATTAGGTATACTAGCTACAAGATTCGAGAATATAGTTGGATGTTGTTGGAAATTATTCCAGAGTTCTATTACATGTGCCTCAAGAATTCCTTTGTTACGGTATTGTCGACGTTCTTTCCATTCTTGAACCATTAACGCCCAAAGATGTTCTATGGGGTTAAGGTCTGGCGATCGAGGAAGCCATTCTAGACATATTAGCTCTGGATGATATTCCAACCATGCTTGAGTTTGCGTCGAGATATGAACACCGCTGTTGTCTTCCATAAACACGAATTCCTCTTGTTCTGGAAATTTTTCGTGTAGAGACGGAAGCAGTGTATCCTCCAGTACTTGGATATAAGTCGCACTAGTCATTCGTCCAGGAACAGGAATAATCTTGCGCGGACCTTCAGCTGTCATAGAGCCCCAAAAATGAGATGAAACTCGTCTTGAATGTTCGGTGCGAATGACATGTTGTGGAAGTATCGTGTCCCGCGTGGCCTGTATAATATCATTCTCGGTTGCAGATCAGAGAGGAACACCTTCTCATCAGACCAGATGACGAGATCCCAATAGGCTTGTGGAAGACTCACGTTCTTCTTAGCCCATTCTGAACGCCTTTCCTTGTGGTAATCTGTCAAAATAGTTCTCATAGCTGGTTGTGCGTGATGGAGTCCAGCCGCAGTAAACCGTTGCCTTACTGTCTTATGTGAACATCCTAGTTCAACAGCTTTGTCTCTCAACACAGACACTACTTTAGTTCTAGGCACTTTTGCTGACACTAGAATCACAAACGAAATACTCCACAGGATGTATGAATGTGAAGGCTTGTAATAAGGATCAGAGTAATATTA
Source organism: Thermobia domestica (assembly GCF_964235325.1). Taxonomy (NCBI): domain Eukaryota; kingdom Metazoa; phylum Arthropoda; class Insecta; order Zygentoma; family Lepismatidae; genus Thermobia; species Thermobia domestica. Next base: position 62,504,408 of record NC_137465.1, on the reverse strand, counting down.
TGGGTTGATTTATTTATTGATGCATGTTCATTGTGGGTATTATTAATTTTATTTTTGTAAAGAAGCAAGTTACTACCCGCAAATATAAATATAACTCTAACTAAACTCTTTTTCTATTTTTGAGAAAATAATATGACGAGTGTGGATCTTTTTATTTGTTTTTGGGTGTGAGACTGTTGACCAGGGTAAAAGAAATCATGATTTTTTAAAAAATATATCATTTTTGTTGATTTTTTAAAATTTAAATCGATTTTTTTTATTTATATCAAAACTTTCTCCTCGTATAATACAAGTCGCGAACTACAGAAAAGATATTAGAAATTAGTATTAAATGTTAATTATGTCATTTAGGTGGAAGTATTGGGATTTAATTTTGAATTAATCCCCAATCGTTTACCTATTTCAATCTCAAACAATGTGTCTCAAGCATTAAGGAAAAAAAAAAACTTACAGCAACGTTTATCAATATGACACTTTTCTTTTCGCAAAAGTTACTGATGTTTGGCAGGGCCATATTAAAAAAAACGAAACTAGCTAGCCGCACGAAATAATATAAAGTCCATAAATTTCGCCTAAAATTAACTAACTATATGGCGTATGGAACCCATAGGATCAATTCCACGTTCACAAAAGCTTTCCCTGACTTCTATCCTTAGCCAACTGGATCCATTTTCTACTTTGTATTCCTATATCTGCGAAATCCATCTAAAAGTTGTCCTCCCATCTGCGCCTAGGTCTTCCTAATGGTCGTTTTCCGATTGGTCTTCCAGTTAAGACTTTGAAAGCGTTCCTACTTTTTTCCATCCTGGCTACATGACCTGCCCACCTGAGTCTCCTAGACTTGATGACCTTAACAATGTTTGGTAAACCGTAAAATTATGTAGTGCCTCGTTATGAAGCTTCCACCATTCCCCATTCCCGTTTCTTTTAGGTCCGAATATTCGTCTGAGGATCTTGTTCTCCAATACTTTCAGTCTCTGCTCTTCCCTCATAGCAAGCGACCATGTTTCGCAACCATACAGAGCAACAGGCATGATTATCGTTTTATATATTTTAAGCTTCAAATTTCTCGACAGAATTTGCGACGACAAGAGATTTTGAACTAAATAATAACACGAATTCCCTGCTTTTAGTCGACATTTAATTTCTTCGTGAATATCGTTTTCGTCTGTTAATATTGATCTTAGATATTTGAAAGTATTCACTTTATCAAAAGAATTATTATTTTTTTAACGCATCCAAAATTTGCCGTATTACGATCCCGAATAACTTCTATGTATTTAGTACATAAATTTCGCCTGAAGTATTAAACTCTATTATTATTTTTTTTTTTCGCAGAGGGGATCGAGCTTTCCTAAATACGACCCTATTACCTGAAAACAAACAAATAGGCGTGGGCACAAAAGAACTTTCGTTTTAAATTTTCATGATGATTTCTCCGTTGGAATAGTTTTAACGATTTAAAAACTCTATGTTACAAAGAGAAGAAAGCAGGATTTACCCGTTACCCGTTCAAAACGGGATTTTCTCTAATCATCCTCTGCATGATACTCGTTTTCATATTGTGCTTACATAATTTGAGTCTCATTGTATTTTCTTATTATCTTCCATAATCGAAATAACAGAACAGAAACGGGATTTTACTTATTTTCACTTTAATTTATTTCGGATTTTGATTTAAACCAACGACTTTTATTAAAAAAATCAAGTGAATTAAATCTTGATTAAATTCGTGATTTAAATCAGACTGATTTAAATCAATCCACCCTGCTGTTCACCCATTGAAATTTCCTTCAGTAGTAAGCAACTACTTATTCAATGAATCATCACTAAACGCTAGAGGCAAAGAAAGGCAAAGCAATATCGCCTGAAGGTTGTTTGAAATGCGTGTCTTGTCTTTGATTTACCTGTGAAGTGAAGCATTTTGCTTCTTCTACTAAGTTCTGACACATTATGTCAATGAAATATTGGTCTGTTTGTGAAAACAAAGAGAGGAAAGAAAAAAATATGAGCTATCCGCGTCAGTCTATTAGATCTTTAAGCATGTTGAAAAAATAAACCATGTCCTGTATTTAACCAAAATATGGTTAATAAACTAGCGTTATTATCATTAAAGGCCGTATGCGTCCTGGAACCTTGTATTATACTTGGAAAAGTTCGTGTCAGATCCAGAGGAAATGTAACATTTTATAATTATGCAACGATAAATGAAAAAATGGAAGTACGCTCTGTCTTAGTGTTCGGTGCGGAAGACCTGGGTTCGATTTCCAGTGTGAGTTTATCTGGTTTGGGACAACACGTTAGGCTGTAGGCCCATGTCTCATATAGTCTCGGTGCTGCAAATTAAGTTAAAATTCTAACCATTCAACCCATCAGTCTTAGAGCTCATAGTATTATGAGAAAGTGATTGGTGTGATCCGTGATGCGTTGCAATTAAAAAAGCCACAATGAGAATCACAATGCTGGATATAAAAGTTGATTTCTCGCTGAAGCATCGTGACTTATAATTAAATTTCAGATTTTTAGCTTCTAAAAATTGGGCCTATGGGTCCCTAATATAAGCTTGGCTAAGTAGTTAATAGAGATGCGCACGAGTCGAGTCGAGACAGAATTTTCCTGAGAAAATTAGAGTCGAGACACGCTCTTCCAATAGAAAAATATACGTTTTTCGAGTCGAGATATCACTTTTACAGCACATTTTCGAGACGAGACAGCTTCAAATCTTGTCTCGTGCGCATCTCTAATAGTTAAATATATTCTAAAACTCATGAAATAGAATCAACAATTAATTTAAAATTATTGACTGAGTATAAATGTAAACCCAGGGTTTAAAAATAAATATGTAAAAATGATTAGACACATAGTTGCATTCGTCTGGATATTCAAAGCACGTTTTCACTGTTCACATCAGTTTAAAAATTATCAACCAACTAATTACAATTTCCATTCTCCACACGAGAAGAATAAGTGTACGAAAATGTTATTTGGAAAATATTTAAACCCCTTTCATCTCCCAGAAAAACAGCGAATGATAAAAGCTATCCCAGTCAATCCACGTGTTAACTACGTATGTTCAAAATTCATTGTAAACAGTTAAATTACTTCCTTGCTTTGACCATTTAATTAGGATCGTGTAGCAATAACCCTCGTTCCCCACTCCGTACATTCTACAAGACAAGTTTTACTGGCTCGCTTGATTGAATTTTGACAATCCCTTAAAATCAAATAAATTATCTTTTCTGTTACTCTCAAGCGCTTATACTCTTACAGACCTTGCAGTTATCTTTCAGTGCAATGTTTTGACACACACAGACGCACTCATCAAACAAGAAAGGCAAATATAAATTTAGTGAGAAGAGAAAGCAGAATCGTGTTGTTATAATTCCATTTAAAAATTAAATGAACATTAATGAAAAATTAGTTTCACGTTCCACGATAAAGTCCTTTAGGCTAAAGGAGACGGATCATCAACGAAACTAATGTTTCTTGAAGTAAAGTTTTAATGATCTCCTAACGAAAATCGAATCCCAGACTACACGAACCACAGGCGCACACGCTACCCACTAGATCAACAGGAACGGTTAGGGCTTCTTTAACTGTGTCGTAGACACTTTCATTTCCATCGTCTCCAGGTTTGTTAGGTCATACCGGATCCAGGTAATGAAATTCTTATCTAGTTTCATTACTGTTTCCCAATAACAAATTAATTTCATTTTTCTCTTGACCCCAATTGACTTCGTTTAATAGGGATGATCCAGAAGCCCCAAAGAAAATATACGCCATATTGAATCAAATTGACTCAATATGATGGAAGTTATTTTTAAACATATTTTATTATAATATTTAAATAACCAAGTTTCGAAGTTCAGAGGAACTTGGTCCCTTTTAAGCATACCTTTTTCTTTCTTTCTTTCTTTCTTTCTTTCTTTCTTTCTTTCTTTCTTCATAGTGGCCCTTAAGACTTACCTAGTCGATAGCCAGAAGTTTGCCTGAAGGTATAACGTCGCGTAGCAAACAACTTGGTTTGACACGTGCCAATATACCTACTTTCTGAATAGAGTTGGAAGTCATTTTTTTTATTTTCATGATTTCATGGAAAGTTATATATATATATATATATATATATATATATATATATATATATATATATATATATATATATATATATATCCGCTTCTGCTGTACTACAACTACCACTACTACTTATCTCCCCAAAAGTAAGCAAATCTCCTTTTTGGGTACTTTTTCATCATATTTTATTGAAAAAAGTGTTATGAACGATTTAAAAAAATAGATAAATTTCCTTCGGCCGGGTTTGAACTCACGCCAAAAGCAATTCTTGTTACCAGCCTACAACGCTAGCGCACACGATCACGAGGACCGATAGCAACAAGCGTATGATTTCTGTTATATACATAGGTATAGGCTACGTAGCAAGATATGGATAACGCCAACCAATCAGAATCGTGTATTTAGTTACTACTACCGGGAGTACTCTCCCGAGCAAGATCTCAACAACCTAGTCCAAGCTAGAGGTTAACTATTAGGGTGGGCCGAAAAAGGCCGAAAAAATTTTTTTTTTAGAAAATTAAGATTGAGTACCGTGCAAAAGTTGTATAATGTTATATTATGTTTCCTCACGAAAACAGAGCCGGATTAAAAGATATTTAACCGGGCCCCGGGGGCCCCAAAGAACGTTAATTTTGAAAAAAAGTACCCAGCAATGAAAACATTACTAAAATATATTTTTTTAGAAAGTTAAGTTTGAGTACTATGCAAAAGTTGTATAATATTACGTTATGTTTCTTCACCAAAATAGAGCCGGATAAAAAAATATGTAACCGGGTCCTAGGGGCCCGAAAGAACGCTAATTTAAAAAAAAAATGTAGCCAGCAATGAAAATATTATTAAAATATATTTTTAGAAACTTAAGTTTCAGTACCGTGCAAAAGTTGTATAATGTTATATTATGTTTCCTCACCAAAACAGAGCCGGATTAAAAGATATTTAACCGGGCCCCGGGGGCCCCAAAGAACGTTAATTTTGAAAAAAAAAGTTGCGAGTAGTGAAAATATTAAAATATATTTTTTTTAGAAAGTTAAGTTTGAGTACCATGAAAAAGTTGTATAATATTATGTTTCTTCACTAAAATAGAGCCGAATAAAAAATATTTAACGGGGCCCCGGGGGCCCGAAAGAACGGTAATTTTGAAAAAAAGTAGCCAAAAATGAAAATATTATTAAAATATATTTTTAGAAAGTTAAGCTTCAGTACCGTGCAAAAGTTGTATAATGTTATATTATGTTTCCTCACTAAAACAGAGCCGGATTAAAAGATATTTAACCGGGCCCCGGGGGCCCCAAAGAACGTTAATTTTGAAAAAAAAATAGTTGCGAATAGTGAAAATATTTTTGAAATATATATTTTTTTTAGAAAGTTAAGTTTGAGTACCGTGCAAAATTTATAATGTCATGTTTCCTCACCAAAACAGAGCCAGATAAAAAGATATTTAACCGCGCCCCGGTAGCCCAAAAGAACGTTAATGCTGAAAAAATATGATTGTGAGTAGTGAAAATATTATTGAAATATTTGTTTTCAGAAAATTAAGTTTGAGTACCGTGCAAAAGTTGTATAATGCTATGTTTCTTTCCCAAAACAGAGGCAGATAAAAATATTTCACTAGGCCCTGCGGGTCCGAAAAGTGTTATTTTGTTGTTCTTTTTAAATATATATATTTTATTTTAAGTATTTATAGAAAATTGGTTAAGATTCCTAATACTTTAACTTGACCCCAGGATTTTAAATGTTCTGATCTGATGTGCAGCTCTTCGCCTGATTGGTGTTTAGTAGATATAATAGTACGAACACAAATACATAAGGTAAGGTTGAAAAATTGACCAACAAACACCAAACCAGCGCAGAACTCACCACATGGAGATGGCTACAGCGAGTTCCTCCCACCCGCCCTCCTCTTACTTAAAGCTCCTTAGCGGAATCTTGGAACAAAATATTGAGATTTATGTCCGAAGCTTTTTGCGCGAATATAATCGTCTCGTGCAACACTACCGCATACTTCTGAAGAATATTCTGTTACTACCTTTAGACACTTCTCCAAAGCCTGCGTGTGGAGGGGGAACGTGACAAACTGAAACCTCCTCTTTTCCACAATCATTTCGGTTAGTCCTATTGATACGTTAGCCGAAATTGGAGGTTTCGTTACTAATACTTCTGACCAATCGGTCAAATCGATATAATCCGCATATTCTTCAGTGCTTTGCCTATTGCAATTGTCAATTAGAACTATAGTTTGGTATTTTTGGCCATCAAAATAGAGACCCTTAAAATTAGTAGCTTTACACTGTAGACGGTTTCTTTTTTCTTTTTTGCTAGTTTCGTACGGATTTTGTTGTTATCTACTACCTTGTCTTAGTTAGTTTTGTTCAGTAAATTCATATCTTCTAAAACAGCGGATACAATTTTAGCAGCTGATCTATTCGATATACCTGTTAAATCTTTTGCGGTACTCATTTGCTTAGGGCTCACTATTGTTTATTTAGGTTTACTTTAGATTTTATTCTCTAAACGATAGCTCCATGCGAACTCTTCATAGGGCTGAATTCGGGGTGGAAGCGCTTACGGGATTGAGGCTAACGATTGTAACCCTCTTGTAATTGGTACCGCAGCATCATAATCGATCTGTGTGTCATGCTTTCTTTTGAGCCTATGGGTTTCTGCTTCAAACTACATTGCAACTCGTCATTTGTCTCTGATTTCTCTGATCTAATATGAGCTCCCACTCCAAAAGCGGAATATAATTTGATTTACCACACTTACAGGTTAATCTATCGCAGCATTTGCAAGAGAAAATATCACATAACTTCTGAGCACCGTTCTTAAATTTCTTTAATTTGGCTCTTAATGGGGTATATCTCTTTTCTTAATGGGGTTAATGATCGTTTCGCATTTTAAGTTGTAATTCAAAATCATATGCTTAATTCGAAGTCAAGACAATACAGGAAGAGAGGCTCGCAGCCATATTGTTTCTACTTTATTTGAATTCAACAATGTAAGCGCCGCCTTCGGAAAGCCAGTGTTATGTATTTTGCATCCAGATGCGAAAAAGTGATATTCTCTTAAAGTTTGAGAGTTCTGAGGTGGGCTCAACACAAAGGTTTTTCGTGTGTTAATATGGTAGTTATGAAAGTTAGTTAAGCTCTTAATAGTTATTCGCGTATATTAAAACCATGTATTTCATGTTTTATGTATTAATAGTAGTGTCTGGTAAAATGTTATTATTACCTAAAACCATTTTATTTGAACAAAAAATTAGGAACTTTAGGGCCACGGGGGCCCGGTTAAATATTGTTTTAAAATCAACATATTTGACATGGCTTCATTTCGTACCATTACACAACTTTTGATAACTACTCAATCCTGAATATCTGAAAAAAATTTTTTCGGCCCACCCTATTAACTGTCAATAAAATTCATTTCAAACGGTTCAGCCATTTTTCGCTATAATAGACAACGTATTTTTAATTTATATACTATGTAGATATACGTTAATAGTATTGTTACTGTCTTTTTTTTATTTATCTATTGATATAAAAATGATGCATTAACTTTAATATTTAACAGTATCATACAATTTCATCGTGCGTATCACGACGTGTCGTCGTCCCCAGGTCTGTTCCTGTCTTGCCGGGACACGAGTGTGATTGCTTCCAGGTCAAGAAATCCGTAACCAATTATCACTGCTTCCAAATACCAGTATAATAATAGGGTATGTTCTAACCCCAACGGGTAGGAACTGACTGTGGTTAGATTTTTTTCCCTAAAAACGGAGCTCGATTCTCAGTAGAAGCCTATGGTTTCGGATCCCACGTTAAGCTGTAAGTCCATGTCTCATATAGCCTCGCTGCTGAATGGGACGCTAAAGTAAAACCAACTACTACAACTAATAACAGACATTCTACAAAGAGCTCTGCAGACCATTTTCTTCATAAGAAATATTTTATTTCATATCAAACAGAGCAAACATAAATGTATAATTACAAAGATTCTGTTAAAATCTTCCGAAGTATTCAGAAACCTAAGAAACAAACAAACAAACAAACAAAAAAAAAAAAGAAACACCAAAAAACAAAAGATTTGATGTATGAACTTCTACCAAAGATAAGTTCTAGCAAGCGAAGTAGGCTATTTTTAGCATTATTCAATTTGATCAGTTGCTACATTTGCTAATAAAAAGTTGACGTTAAATGTTCTCCCTGAAATATACGTAAAGGAGAAAATACTTTTTGAATAAAGATCCGGCTTTAGATTGGTTGATTTATATAAAAAGAGTAAGTTTGTAAAGACACAATTACAGCCATGGGATTCAAACTTGTGTTACGTTATTCAAGATTTAAAGTTCTTAACATATTTCAGATTCTATCGAGAATCAAATTCAAGGTGTATATTTCAAGGTGAAGTGTCCCTATCTGTTCAAGAAACTTGTATTTCAGAATATACAGGCAATATTATCGCTAACTTCAAATATCCTGTATTTCATTCAGTTTAGTTTATTATAAAACATTGCTTAGTTCTATTATAAAATTGTTCATAATATTTGTCATATTATTTTCGATATTTTTAAGTATATATATATATATATATATATATATATATATATATATATATATATATATATATATATATATATATATATATATATATATATATATATAGTTAGTTAGTTTAATTTTTTTATATAATGAAATGTAATCCCATAGTGACAGTTTGAACAATAATCTCTGTTTTGTTAAGGACTAAAGGATGAGAATTTTATATATAAACGAAAAAAACAAAATTAGTGACATTTAGTTCCAGAAATAGGGATGATCGAAGTCAATGTGCTGATCACACACAAAACAGCTTAAATCCTTTTCCTTGACCATAGCTAATTATGGACTACAATTGAAGAGAATTCAATTTATTTTGAGCTGTAATCTTATTTATAGTTCTTATTAACAGTCAAATTTAGAAGTTTTACGCATGTAAAATTCTACTTCAATTTTTCGCTTGACAAGAAAAAAAATAAATAAATACTTGCAGAATATCGAATCACACCTTGAACTGTAACCATATGTTTCTTTCTACTGGAGTCCTATCTGATCAATAATAAAATAAAAATAAAAATAAAAAAAGCGACGCGAAGATTCGAACACGGGTCGCGGGAATGGGAATTTTATACGGATCCAATGAGCTACGAAAGAAGATACACGAATCACCTACGCTATAAGTATATGGGAATAATCGTAAGCTTCACGCTGTGAAAGAACTTTTTTTCCTTTTATTAAGTTTTACGATATTTCTATAGTGTTTTAAGTGAACTGCAAAGAGATAGATCATGCAGTTATCAATTTGGTTAGGAATTGAGCTTTAAAAACTTTTAAAACATTTAATTAAATCGCGATACGGTAGCAAGGAATGTGTAGTACCTTCAGCCATAATTTTATTCCTCCAAGCAAAAAAGAATGCCTTCGTTCTACGCATTTGGAGTTCTTAAAAGTAAAATTATAGCATAATTAAACGTGTGATTTTGCCATTTGAATGTAAACTTATGTCCCTTACTGACCAAAATAAATCTTATGGGCGCAATCTGCTTCCTAAGCTCCGCGTGTATGGTTCTCCCTGTTCCCAATAGAAAATTTAGCTTAGGTATTTTCTGCAAAACTATTCGCGAGATATAGAGTTTCATACTCAGTACTTCTGTTTACTTGGTACCAAATTTCACAAAATTAAATCCCCACGTTAACCGGGTTTGCATATCCAGGCTCCTAACTATGAAAACATTTACGCTCAGTTCAACCTCAATCATTTCACGAATTCAACCTGTTTTACGTATGTTATTAGGACATAATATCGATTGTGATTTATTCTAAAAACACTTTTATACATTGCAAGAGCTGTAACGTCCAAATATTTAATGAGAACTCATAGTCGTATCGGAATAAACAAAAACGAGTATGGAACAGTAAACTGATTTCACAAAAGGAAAAACAATATGGGCAAAAGGCCTGCAAATCGGTCTAGTGGTTTGAGTCGATACACTATCAATCACATGTTTGTGAGTTCAAACCCTGTAGCAAGTTGTTTCTTTTTTTAAGTGTCTTCCTATTTTCACCCGGAGGCTGAAAATATTTCTTTGAGTAACTCATTGAAAACTTCTTTTGTTTCAAATTCAATTAGAACGGAACATTATATGAATTGCGAATCTTAAATCCATAGCTAAAAAACAAAAAACAAAAAAAAAGAAGTATACTCACTACTCCATTATCCTCTGATTTGTAACGAAAAACTATTCATAAACAGTGGTGACTTCAGAAAATTATTTTCGGGGGGAATTTCAATATGCGGGTGGAGGACAAACATTGGTAGTCCACAGTGAGCGCGATCGAATATATAGTCCTGAAGGCGGAAATTTCTTAGCTCGAGAGGGGTCTCAAATTCTCCCTCAGATCACGTCCTGAAAACATCATTGCTTAAAAGCTTTTCGTAACAAATATAATATTACACTTGTTTCTCGTTCTACATTTAGAATAGGTAAAATCATAACTTATAGAGGATTATAATAAAAGCATAAAAATTACAATACCGATCATGTATAAATTATCCTGTAAGTTACCAACTTTGGGTCAGATTAAAACTCAATAATTTGTTTTCGGATTGCACTTAGAAGTAAGTCCTCTCTATATAATCCTGATTGGAAAGCCATGTTTAACACTAATCAATTAATCAATATTTATACTAATATTTTTTTTTATTTTACTCGTTTTACTATTCAGTATTATATACACTTCATTTCCAAAATCAAAATCTCGAAAATGTATATTGTACGAGTGCAGACTCGCAAATAAATGATTATTTATCATATATATTGGTCTCTATTCGAAATTCTATTTAATCGAATCCGACAAGAACCCCTGACAGAAACATCGAGAACAGGTGAAAAAAAAGAGAGAGAAAGACGTTGTACCCGGCGGGGACTCGAAGTAAGTTCGAATGGTTCTTTACAAGCCGAACGCCTTAGACCACTCAGCTATGGTAACAACTAGTGATTGTAGCAAAGGCTTCAAGTAGTAGTTCTTATTACAGAATAACATTTTTCTATTGCCTAAAATTTAAACCTAATTTACTTTGATATAATATATCTATTAATTTGTTACATGAACACGTTTTCGTTACTTTGATGAATGATGTATGTTGTTAATATAGATTCTATTACACATTCTTTCGTAAATATTATAGTAAGTATGAGGGTTATTTACGATCTTTCATGGAAATTGACTGGCGCATGCGCAGTACACAGACAGTTCAATTGGAAGGCGAGGAAGGAAACGCTAACAGACTGTTAGAATGTTTCATCGCTATGAAGTATAAAGAATAGCTAAAATGTATTTTACGCTTGTCATTGCGTAAAGAATCACCAGGTTAATGTTTGTCCAAGTTCTCACTAATCAACTGGACTCATGAAAAATAATTAATATTGTCATTACTGCACAATATGAAGAATAAAGAACGTATATTACACCAAATTGTTCTCGAATTCGAACTTAGCTAAGGAAGGGACAATAAACAAAATGTGATTTATTCATTAGAATTGAGATAATTCAATGAAACTAGAAATTACACAATCAAAAGGAAAAATGTCGTTAAAAAGACAATAATACTTTTTTCCGAGATGTGAAATAAAGTTATTAATTAACTGAAATGAAAGTAATATTTGGCATGATATAGAGTAAGGAAAAAAAGTAAAATGTATTCTTAGAAACGTTCAAAGTAAATTCACAAATACTTTTTGAAGATATACTACTCTTCCTTTACGTTTTAACGAACTAATAAGTAAACAAGCAAAGGAAAAGAATGAAGAACGAAAGTATTGCTCTTGAAAAAAATATAATAAATAAATGAAACTTAAATAAATGTTTACACAAAAATAACACACTAGTACTTCGTGTAGTCACCTCCAGAGTCAGTAACTTCATGTAGTCACCTCCAGAGTCAATAACTTCTTGAAGTCTGGAGGGGATACTAGATACAAGTCTCGAGCAATACGACGGTGTGTCACGAAAATGTTGCCACAGTTCCATAACATGATTTTGAAGAAACGTTTGGTCTCTGTCTTCACGTCTCTCTTCCCATTCTTGCACCATGTAGGCCCACAGATGTTCATTTGGGTTCAAATCTGGGGATAGAGGGGGCCACTCAATACAAATTAACTCTGGATGTTCATTTAGCCACTCTCGTGTTTGCCGGGAAGTGTGAACAGCACTGTTGTCATGCATAAATATATATTCTTCCTGTTCGGGGAAGTTTCTTTCTAAGGACGGTAACAATGTATTTTCGAGAACATTAATGTAAACACTGCTGTTCATTCTCTCAGGCACCGCAACTAAATCTCCAGGACCAGCAGCCGTCATGTATCCCCAAAAGTGTGCTGATATTCGTCCTGAACAAGAAGTTCTGATAATATTTTGTTCAGCATACCTGGTTCCGCGCGGTCTATACAATATAACTCTGCCTTGTTGGTTAGACTTGAAAACCTTCTCGTCGGTCCAGATGACTAAGTCCCAATATGACTGAGGTTGGGTTATGTTATTCTGTGCCCATTCCATTCGTCTGGCCTTGTGAGTTTCAGTCAGGAGAGTCTTCCTAGCGGGTCTTGAACAGTGTAGACCAGCCCCAATAATCTTCTTCTTATTGTTTCGTGAGAACAATTATATTCTCTGGCTTTGTCCAAGAGGACTGACGTGTGGCATAGAGGTCTGTTGATTACTTCTGTAACTAAAGCTTGATCTTGAGCTGAAGTTGTCACTTTTGGCCTTCCACTTCTTGACCGAGACCTGAACCATTCACCACCTTCTTCATGTCGCTGAACCCATTTCTTCACCGTTTTCTTGTCACATCCCAGATCTCTAGCAATCTGAGGCACAGTTTGTCCCATTTTTGCTCGGCCTATGATTTCTCCTCTCAGAGCAACAGACAGTTCTCCACAGCCTTTAGAGCGAGGCATTTTGAGAACCTGTTAAGGCCAACATACACTAGCGTATTTTCAGCGCGCATTTTCGGTCCGTAAAATGATGTCGTAAATTTCGGTCCGTAAGTTGGCCCATACACCTAGCGTAAAAATAGGCGCGTAAAAGAAGAAGAAAAAGAAGCGGTCATTTTTCGCTCTTCCTCTTGCCTGTTGTTTGAGCACGTGGTCGTTTTCCAGTTTACTCAAGTTGCTTGAACAAGATGGATCTATCTGAGGCCATGGTTTTAAGTGCAGGTGCTATAAACATTGTGTTGTTAAGTAAAAAAAAAAAAAGCATAGAAGAAACAGACCGGGAGCCACGTCGAAGAGGATTAAAAATTCACATTTATCTATTACGTCCAAGCAGCTCAATCCATTTTTGGTACAATCTTAGATCATTGTACTTACTGATCTGAGATCACTAAATATTTATATAAATCGTACCTCGAAGGAGGAGGACACGGGACGGGAAAAAGTTATATTCAATTTTTTACGTTGTAGATTGCAAACATTTAAATTTCTAAACAGACACAATGATGATTTAATACAATCTGAACGAGCTTGTTGTGTGGTTTCCCCTTACCTTCCGAAATAAGCCTATTGTTTGGAACTGCACTTTACAAAGAATAAGGGAGTAAAGGAGTGTTCCGATAGTTGAATAATTGATTGATTTTTTTGTTATACAATGTTTTAGACTGTTGACTTTGGTCGTTAAAAAGTGGGCTACTGAATGATAAAATCAATTTAAAGAAAATATGATTTATTAATGGTTGCAGCTTTCGTTTTTTTTTTCTTTCTTACAAAATTAACGAAGAATATAGTAGTAACAAATATAATAAATTATCCCCTCACGGGATACCAATTTTTACTATCTTATCCACAGCTCAAAAATAGGCTAGAAAGGAAAAACAAGACTTATACAACTACCTCCAGCCCCATTCTTTAGAAATAGTTTGATCCTTGTTACCTCGACTGTTGTAAGTTGAAGGGATCCTCTCCGCTGCTTCCCTACCTTTTTTTATTTCAAAGTTTATCTTGCCATTTAGTTTTTATCTAACTAACTAACTCTATGGCCTATGGAACCCGGAGGTTCAATGCCGCGTTCACAAAAGCTCTCCACTGACTTCTATCCTTAGCTAACTGGATCCAGTTTCTACTATGTATTCCAATCTCTGCGAGATCCATCTTAATATTGTCCTCCCATCTGCGCCTAGGTCTTCCTAATGGTCGTTTTCCGATTGGTCTTCCTGTCAAGACTTTGAAAGCGTTTCTACTTTCTTCCATTCTAGCTAAATGACCCGCCCACCTAAGCCTCCTAGGCTTGACGACCCTAACAATGTTGGGTAAACCATATAAATTATGTAGTTCCTCGTTATGAAGTTTCCGCCATTCCCCATTCCCGTTCCTCTTGGGTCCGAATATTCGTCTCAGGATCTTGTTCTCAAATACTTTCAGTCTATGTTCTTCCCTCAGAGTAAGTGACCATGTTTCGCAGCCATACAGAACAACAGGCATTATTATCGTTTTGTATATTTTAAGCTTCAAATTCCTCGACAGAATTCGCGACGACAAGAGATTTTGAACCGAATAGTAACACGAATTCCCTGCTTTTAGTCGACATTTAATTTCTTCGTGAATATGATTTTGCTCTGTTAATATTGATCCTAGATATTTGAAACTATCCACTTTATGAAAAGTATTATTTAATATTTTAACGCATCCATAATTTGTTGTATTCCGGTCCCGACGCACTTCCATGTATTTAGTTTTCTCTGCATTTACTTCTAAACCCATGTCCTTGGAAGCGGTTAATAAGATCTCTGCATTTCTTTCTATTGTTTTCCTATCATCCCCTATTAAATTTACATCATCAGCATATGCCATAACCTGGTGAATACCGTTCAATTGTAGGCCCTGGTTGCTATCTTTGATTTTCCTTATAGCGTATTCCAGAACGAAGTTAAATAATAATGGCGACAACGCATCTCCTTGTTTCAGGCCATTTTCGACGTGAAAGCTCGTGGACAAAAATTTTCCTACCCGGACTTTACTTTGGGATTCATTTAAACATATCTTAATTAATCTAATTAGCTTTCTAGGTATTCCAAATTCTGTAAGAACGTTGTATAATGTTTCTCTCCTAACCGAGTCGTACGCCTTTCTAAAATCAATAAATAGTTGATGTATTTAGTTTTTATCTAGTTGTTAAAAATCATTTAAATATTTATTTATTGAAAGGTTGGGTGTTAGCACAGGCAAAATGGATTTATATATCACTATTTACAAATATTAAGTTTTGGCAATATTAAAATTTCAGAACAGAAAATTAGCAAACAAAATATAACTTGTATTAATGTAATAAATGGTTTACATGTTCATTTTCTACTATTCATAACATTATAGGAAACAACAAGCAAATTTTTTTTCAAACATTTAGTTCCAGTGTTATACGTTAAGCACAAAGACTAGAGCCGTTTCTGAAAAATCTGAAACACTCTTCTAGTTTTCTGTTTGGGTGGTTGCCCCACAGCATCTTGATGAAGCACAGCTGAAACCGTTGCTTCAACTTGTTGAATTTCATGAATAAGCTTCCAAATAGTTGCGTGGGACATTCCTACTAGATGATGAAACTTCCAGTTCCACAATTCACAAATATTATTTATCCTAGAATTGCTGTTAAAGGTAGCTTGGTGAACATTCCAATTGTCTGGGGGATATAGACTAGGGATGGCCGGATCCGAAGATCCAGATCTGATTGGGTCCGGATCCTTTGGATCTGGATCTCGGATCTAGATCCGGAACTCAGATTTCGGATCTGGATCCGGAACTCGGATTTCGGATCTGGGTCCGGATCCGGATCTCGGATCTGGATCCGGATCTCGAATCTGGGTCCGGATCTCGGATTTCGGATCTGGGTCCGGATCTCGGATTTCGGATCTGGATCCGGATCTCGGATCTGGGTTCGAAACTCATATCTGGATCCGAAATCCAGATCTCAGATCTTGATTCTTATCCAAACCCACATCCCACCCAAATTGTGATAAACTTGAATATCTGAAATTCGCCGAAAGTAATTTCACGAAGTCCTGACAGTGAAGAAGAAAACAGAAAATTCAGACGAATATTGACAAGTCTATTTGTCTATTTCAACACTAAAGATCATATGTTTGCCTTAGTTTTAAAAAAAAATCTGATTTGATCCGGATGAGAGTTCGAATGTCGAATCTAGGTCCACCTGGTTGCAGGACTGAGATGAAACACACACATATTTATATTTGAAACCGGAATACAAAACTCGAATATTTAAAATTTTTCAATACACCTATTTCATTGACAGTTAAGAAAACATAAACAGTTATGACAAGTATTGACTAGTTTTTACGTATATTTATCTTGCTCAGTCTGCTCAAAATATCAAATCTATACCTTACAATTAGATTTAATAATTATTTAGTAAATCACAATATGAGCACCGAGAATAAACTACAACCTTGACTATCACTATCAGCAGCTATTAGAGAAACAGAACTTATTTCTGTATTAGATAATGTGGGTAACTATAGCTTTTCGTCTATAGAAGACGGAGAGTGTATGGTATTATCACAGGAAATATTTGATACATAAGACTTAGATTGTCAGTATTTAGGAGCAACTTTTAAAATAATCAGTTACCTTAAATGTGCTACGGATTAGCCGAGTCGAGGGGTCTGCGGCATTAGGCTGTGGATCGTTTGCTGTGAATGTCTTGGATTCAAATCCCGCTTCGGGCATAGGTGTTTTTAACTGTCCTCGTTTACTTCTATGTCTGTGTGGTGTCATAATGGTTACAGTGTAATCCTTGCAAATCGTTCAACAGGTTAAATAATCTGATAAAAAGCTGTTAGCTTTTTATATATAAAAAAAACAGAGGTTAGCGCGTGCCTTCGGTGCCCATAGTCATGGGTTCAATTTCCGGAGAGACACTCAACAATTTCGATGTTGACCCAGCATCGTGAGGACAATTGGGGAGTTATCTTAAGTAAGAGGTAGCGGGCTCCAATCTAGAGAGTCTGCATTAGGGACTTCGGGTGTCGATGCGTTGACTACACATCTCCACTTTGAACGTAAGCCCGCTGGTAGGAACCAAAGCACTGTCGTGCCAAGAATTTAGTTTCCTTTATCATAAATGCCTTCTTTATTATTAAATTTTATCCAGTATTTTCTTTTCAACTAGTTTGCGAAGCTCAGAGCTAGCTACTTGTTTTATTTATAATTCATGTTCATAGTTAGCACAACTAATCACTAATGAAAAACAATCTTTTCAATAAAATTCGCCTCGCGTCTTTCGTAGCTCTAAGTTTAGTTATTTTTAGCCTTTTTTTTTTTTAAAGTTGAAGGGCGCTTTATCATTTCCCCTCAATTTCCCTATTTTTTTTCTAGTTTTACCTATGTTTCTTTGCACGGACATTGCGCCTATACGCACGTGCTTAGTGTGTTCATTTACAAAAGCGGGCCATTTTTCTGCCACTATAGAAAGTAAGAGTGCCCTGTATCAGAGAAATATTAATTGACGTATGTAAGTGAATATATCTGTGATGAAGTCATAATTACTCAGTTTTTGCATCGTACATAGTTTCCTCATCCTCATTAATCTCTTCACCCCCGCTTCCTGAATTCCAGTTTTAGTATTCTTTCTTGATGGGGGACTGATGTCTCATGTAGGCTTATTAACTATAACATCAGCAATAAAGAGAGTAGGGTTTAATTTGCACTAATTTTAAAACATTACGTTAATTAAATAATAATAATAATAATAATAATACGGAGCGAGTTCAGGCTACTTGTTAGGATTCTTGCTTCGCAATTGGTTAATACCGGGTTCGAATTCGGAGACCAGCCATCCTGACTGAGAATTTTCCAGGGTTGTTCCTCAGTTATACTGGGCAAATGCTAGGTTAGTACCTTGATCTAAGGCTCTGGAGACCTTCCATTCCTTTTCCAATGTTGTTTGCATCTGTTGATTACTACAGTATAAAGTGGTCTCTTTGGATGTATCTAGTAGCTTATAGTAAATAAACAATAACGACGTAATATATCTTCACGAAACGTGTGGGTTAATTTAACTACAGCCTAGAAGTCCCAATAGATAGCTAAAGTTTTAATATTAATTTCCTGACTTTTAAATACTATTTTCATGTTTCAGCTTTCAAATTTTCTTGTATGTTCCACCGAGAACTGAACCTGAGATCACATGAACAAATGCGAATATGTTAAATATTTTTGAACACTTTAATACACAAAACACAAAACGCTTCAATGATACGATGCATGGATATGTTTTGGTTACGTCCTGCAATATATGATTAAAGAAACCTGGAGGGTGAAGAAAAAAATAAAAGAAATCTCTTTTATATTTACTCCGACAAACTCCCGACCTCAGAAGGGCAAACATGAGTTAGGTATTAAAGTCATACAACGAACACAACCATATCACTCTCCTGAATTTCTCGTGTGTATGTTTAAAAGTCTACTGTTGTTCCACGCCAACCAGTCTATATTTTTTGTTGTATATACCTTCGAAGTGATATTCATTATTACATTTGTTGATGGTTGGACTCTAGTAAGTCAGAAACTACTATTAATAAAGAGTTGGTTTTGTCTAGTATTCCTGCGATTAGAAGGGCCTTATCTAAAAGATATTTCATTTGTATATGAGAAAATAAGAAAGTTTATTTTCTAAAGAATAAAATAAATATTTTTAATGTGAAGCTAACATTAAGTTTTGAAGAGGAACTAAACAGAAGAATTTGTTACCATTTACATCAGTTTTCAGACAGTTCAATATACTCTGAAATGGGCAGAAATCAAACTTGGAAACATTTTACTAAAGCGACTTCGACAGAAAGTGCAACATGTAAATATTGCAAGGTTAAAATAAAATAAAGAACAAAGGTAGCACAAACGTGTTAAGGAAACATTTAAAAGCACAGCAACCTACTATATTAGTGAATCCGAAAAAAGTTTTGACGAATTTTAGATATTCAATTTTATCATCACAATTTCAGATGTAGGTTTGGATACGAATCAAGATCTGAGATTCGAATTTGGGATCCAGATCCGAGATCCAGATCCAGGTCCGAGATCCGAATTTCGGATCCAGATCCGAGATCCGGACCCAGATCCGAGAATCGAATTTCGGATCCAAATCCGAGATCCGATTTTCGGATCCGGATCTGAGATTCGGATCAGAGATCCTTATCTAGGTCCGCATCCGGCAAGATCCGGATCCGAAAATTTTTGGCCATCCCTAATATAGACGGGCACATTACGCAAACAAATATTCCCAGACCGAGCTTTAACACGGCGGTTCGTATTTGACACGTAGGTGCTATCAAAATAGTCCAGAAGTTCCAGCTCTTCCTCTGAAGTCACTTGTATTAATTGATGCACATCTGCTATTGGAAGAAATGCAAATCTGTTTATTTTCTCGCAAAATAGACGAAAATTTTCATTGCTCTTGTACCGTTCTAAGGGTCCAAGCTCTTGGACCTTCCTCCATGTTGACTGAGTCAGATGAAAAAAGTAACTCTATAAACGAGTTGAATCTCCAAAAGTTGCATTTACAGCCAGCATTTACGCTATATCAAAATCCATTACCATAGTTACAGGTCCGGATATTCACTAAGTTCACTGCACTGATGCACCACCGCACGAAACAGTTCTTCATATGAATTTTGTGTCTTGGTCTACATTAGGGCGTATACCTAGTAAAGGAAGTCTCTCCTCAAATAACATATACTTTTTTTTTTTTTTTTGAGCCATTGAAAAGTTGGCGTTCACCATCCATGTTTCACTTTTTAATAGCTTCATAAGGCTATATTTAAAGGAAACATCCAGAAATATTTATACGTTTTTCTTCCTTTATAGAAATTTGTTCTCTTCACATATATCCAACAACAATTTGCCAATGTTTACTCAGATTTGAAATATAATATAATTCTTTTAATAACTCCTAAAAACAAGGCCACTCTTTTCAAATGACTCTGTTAACTTGGAAGGTCCAAGAGTTTGGGCTCAGAGAATGGTACTAGAACGTTTTCGTTTTTGTAAATAGCGTTGCATCATTTATTTATTTATTTATTTATTTATTTATAACAGGTTTCAGATACAGCACTAGGCCATTTTACTCTGAAACATTTTAACAATTTGAGGTCAAGATGGTACAAGACAACAGCGACATTACAAAAATAGCTTATTTATAGATGATCTGAAAGTATACTCACTTGAAAAAACGTCTACAGTTTCTGGTAACTGATTATAGGTACTGATAATTTTGTTTAGAAGGGACCTTTGGACAATATTAACTCTCACCGCTCGAGTGTAAAAGAAATCACTAGACTGTGTTGTTCTAGCGGGTACGCGAAAATTGATCTGACTTAACAATTGTTCATATGATATGCGGCCATTTACAATTTTTTGCAAAAATATTAGGTCAGAAATTTTGTTTCTCACTAGGGGAGGTTTGATATTGAGGGATTTTAAAACGTTATATTTTGGAAGTGTTCGGAGGTGAGGTACTCAGTAGGACACAATGGCTAAAAAGAAATTAATTACGGAATTTAATGTTTTAAATCAGTAGGGCAGGCCATAGACCAGATAGGAGAAAAGTACTCAATAGTGGGAGCAACATATGATTTATAGATAATTTTCAATTCGGCAAGAATTAGTCAAATGCTATTGGCAGTCATACTTTTTTTTTTAAATATCACAACAGAAGGCCAGAGCGACTAAGTGCTAAAGCACTTATCTCTGGTGCGTGGTGTCCCTGGTTCAATCCCCGTGCAAATAAGTTTGTGTGGGCAACATCATGTCCGTGGGTTTTCTCAGGGTACTCTCGTTTCCTCCCACATTTCATTCCACCAATTCTCTCATCATCATTCACTTGCCTTAATTATTGTATCCTTTAGTCTAAAGGGCATAATCGTGGGAAGTTAAACTCAAAGATTTCAGTTTAGAATCACAACGTGGATAACTCTGAAGGTGTGACTTCATCTTTATATGCGCCTTTACCTGTGTGAAAAAAAAAAACTAATGTCCAAATATTAAATTAAATCTTAAATTCCTAGTCGAAAGGCATCAGGTTCGATAAGTTTAACGAGCCTATATGAGAAGTAGAACCCGAACCGCATGAGAAAAAAATGAAATGAAATCTTTAAGTTTAACGTCCCACGGTTATGCCGGTTAGGATAAAGGAGACGGTGATAATGAGAAATGAGTGAAATGGTGGAATGAAGAAAGTGGGAGGAAACGGGAGAACCCCGAGAAAACCCACGAGCACGGTGTTTGTCCACCACAAAGTCCACACGGCGCGAACTGGGATCGAACCAGGGACCCCAAGCACCGGAGGTGAACGCTCTACCACTGAGCCACCGCGCCCCCACCGAACCACATGAGCTCCTGCCTAGAATCGAACAGGGCGCCCCGCACCGAGGACGCGTACGCTGACAATATAGCCACGGAGGAGCTCTCATAATTTGCGAATTCAGATTAGGAAGTATTGGATTTAAATACCTTTTTCTCTGTGCACTCAAAATTAATTATGAATTTTAATTAGGAAATAATGTCTCGTTTTGTACAATAGGAAATATTAGTTTAGCCAAAATCGTATATTCTATGGAAAGACTGAAACTAGATTGGAATGATGATTTCTGGTGAGTCTACCAGCAAACCTCAGGAACGATTCGCGAGGACAACACAAGAACAGGTTTTCTCTTCTGAAAACAATAAGACCAGACCCGGGAGAAGGCCGTGGAAAGGCCAAGAGACCACCTGCTGCTCGAAAACCCTTTCATCTGAGCCGTTTTTACGCGCCGTATTTACGCTCGAAGTTAAAAGCAGCCAGACTTTTCCAGCGTATAAAAATTCGGTCCGTAAACGTACGCCAGGTCCCATACACTAACGTATTGACAGCTGCTAACAAGACTAGCGCATGAAATTTTATGGCTACGACTGAAAAATACGTCAGTGTATGGCTCGCATTAGAAATTTGCGTTCTGGCGTGTATGACAAATGTCGGTAAAGTGCATCTTTCTGTTTCTACTGCGCATGCACCAGTCAATTTTCATGAAAGATCATAAATAATCCTGACAATTGCTGTAATATTTATGAACGAATACGTAATAGAACCTATATTAACATTATTCGTCAAAGTAAAGAATACCGTAAACATAAAACAATTTCAACAGACTATTAATCAGGGCAAAATAGGCTTAAACTTCAGAGAATACAAAATAAATTTCATACTGTAAGAAAAGATTGAACATGAAACACGCTTACTATATTTTCAACTTGTCACATTAGCCGAGTGAACTAAGGCATTCGGTTAGAGATTCTGAAGCATCATTCAAGAGTAGTTCGAATCCCACCACAGTACAATTTGATTTTCCCTCTTCTTGACGTTTCTGTTTGTGATCCTACCGGATTCTATTAAATATAATTTCGTAATACACTAAAATATACGTAATATTTGAAGTTCTTAACCTCCCATTTTTACATTTTTCAAGCTCAGTTGAGAAGAAAGAGGGAAAATGAAAGTACAAAGATTTACAATAATTACTTAGCATCTACTGTCATTGTAATTGTGGATATTTTATTTATGAAAATGTATAACTAACTAAAAATATATTTAGTAGGTCACATGTCTCCATTTTTCGATTCTAACTTGAAAGTGGACATATCGAAGTCCCAGGGGGTTGAGGGGGTTGTAACCCCTCCCATTGAAACTTTTATATTCTATTGAAATAAAAAGTGTTTCAGTTTATAATCTTGGAAAAGCAACAATCACTGTATGTAGAGGACGGTTTATTTATACTACGATTTATCACTTCCAAATGTGTAGAAGATGTGACTGGATATTGTGTATAATTATTCAAGAAATATAAGACAACGAAGGGACTTCGTAAATCCTTCACGCCACCCCAGGAGGAGGAAGTGCGTCCCGCCGTCCCTCGGTTGGGAACTACTGCTTGCGAGAGAAACATTGAAACAGTGTGTAAGCGTTTCATTCCTCGCCTTCCAATTGAACTGTCTGTGTACTGCGCATGCGCCAGTCAATTTCCATAAAAGATCATAAATAACCCTGATACTTTCTATAATATTTACGAAAGAATGTGTAATAGAATCTATATTAACAACATACATCATTCATCAAAGTAACGAAAACGTTCATGAAACAAATTAATAGATATATTATATCAAAGTAAATTAGGTTTAAATTTTAGGCAATAGAAAATGTTATTCTGTAATAATAACTACTACTCGAAGCCTTTGCTACAATCACTAGTTGTTACCATAGCCGAGTGGTCTAAGGCGTTCGGCTTGTAAAGAACCATTCGAACTTACTTCGAGTCCCCGCCGGGTACAACGTCTTTCTCTCTATCTTTTTTCACCTGTTCTCGATGTTTCTGTCAGGGGTTCTTGTCGGATTCGATTAAATAGAATTTCGAATAGAGACCAATATATATGATAATCATTTATTTATGAGTCTGCACTCGTACAATATACATTTTCGAGATTTTGATTTTGGAAATGAAGTGTATATAATACTGAATAGTAAAACGAGTAAAATAAAAAAAAATATTAGTATAAATATTGATTAATTAATTAGTGTTAAACATGGCTTTCCAATCAGGATTATATAGAGAGGACTTACTTCTAAGTGCAATCCGAAAACAAATATTTGAGTTTTAATCTGACCCAAAGTTGGTAACTTACAGGATAATTTATACATGATCGGTATTGTAATTTTTATGCTTTTATTATAATCCTCTATAAGTTATGATTTTACCAATTCTAAATGTAGAACGAGAAACAAGTGTAATATTATATTTGTTACGAAAAGCTTTTAAGCAATGATGTTTTCAGGACGTGATCTGAGGGAGAATTTGAGACCCCTCTCGAGCTAAGAAATTTCCGCCTTCAGGACTATATATTCGATCGCGCTCACTGTGGACTACCAATGTTTGTCCTCCACCCGCATATTGAAATTCCCCCCGAAAATAATTTTCTGAAGTCACCACTGTTTATGAATAGTTTTTCGTTACAAATCAGAGGATAATGGAGTAGTGAGTATACTTCATTTTTTTTTTTTTTTAGCTATGGATTTAAGATTCGCAATTCATATAATGTTCCGTTTTAATCGAATTTGAAACAAAAGAAGTTTTCAATGAGTTACCCAAAGAAATATTTTCAGCCTCCGGGTGAAAATAGGAAGACACTTAAAAAAAGAAACAACTTGTTACAGGGTTTGAACACACAAACATGTAATTGATAGTGTATCGACCCAAACCACTCGACCGTTTCGCAGGTCTTTTGCCCATATTGTTTTTCCTTTTGTGAAAGCAGTTTACTGTTCCATACTCGCTTTTGTTTATTCCGATACGACTATGAGTTCTCAGTAAATATTTGGACGTTGCAGCTCTTGCAATGTATAAAGGTGTTTTTAGAATAAATCACAATCGATATTATGTCCTAATAATATACGTAAAACAGGTTGAATTCGTGAAATGATTGAGGTTGGACTGAGCGTAAATGTTTTCATAGTTAGGAGCCTGGATATGCAAACCCGCTTAACGTGGGGATTTAATTTTGTGAAATTTGGTACGGAAATTCATAGAATTGAAAATAATTCCTTTGTGTAAGTATAATTATGCAGAACAGCGATGAATAAATGTTTTGTGTTGCTTAAAATGTATGCAAATTGTTAGGAAATTTTCTAGAGTGGTGGAAAATATTCTTCTCAGGCTGGGACAACAGTAATTAAGTTAGTGCTAAGGAAAGAAAAACTAGAGACGGGGAATTTCCCTAGCTTCCCCCTACAAATAAATCACTGGTCGTAACGAACGCTTCTCCTGACGTATGACCGTACGACTCTGTGTGGCTCCGTGGATGAGTGAGCAAAGGCGTGGCCTCGTAATCATGGGGTTTAGGGTTCGAGTCCGGTCGAGGCAAGTTGGTAATTTTTTTCCATTGTTCGTTCCCCATATCTTAAGATGTTTCTCTCCCTCCGTAATCATCTGATGCTCTCAACTGAGTTCTCCACTTTAATTCATCAATTGGTAATGGGATGCTCTCAAGTTCGGGTGAGCTTTTACATGTCTACTTACAAAATCAAAATTTTCGACAAAATATGGATGCTATCCGATCATTTTGTCTCCAATTCTGAATTTGCACATGTGAGTGTATTTCTCCTTCATCATATTTGCATCTCCCGTTCTCCTATGTTGTCAGTTATGACAAAAGATGGCTTGGGAGCAAGATTTCAAATCATAAAAGCGCTATACCAATGGGTTCACTCTCGCTAAGCATTTGATTGAAATTATATGTTTTCATACAGTAGAAGGGGAGATTTTGCTCTTCCTACCTCCCCCCCCTGAAGTGACAGAATATTTATTTAGGTTCTGTAAAGTCATTTCAGATCAAACGACTTAAAGAGAGCTCATTCCAACAGCAACAGGATTGGACTTCAATTGTTTGTTTCAACTTATCTCCACAAATAGAACAAATATTAAGTAATATGTTTGCCATAAGAAGTAGATTCATCCCATTTTGGAGAAATGATGCTGTAGACGGTAGTGGGAATTTCACCCTAGTGTACGTGAATTTTCAGTGCCTGGCGATTATGCCACCCGCCTTCATTTAAGTTAATTCGGTTGCAATACTTCCCGGCAAATACTGTGGACTCAACTGGTGGAGCACTCTTGCCGTAAATCTCCATATGGCTGTACCATCCAGAAGTGTCTCTTACTGTACATAAATATGTAACAAAAATAGCTTAAAATGTAAGAAATGTGTAATATTATATAAGAATATGTAATATTACATATGTTACACATTTATGAAAACGTAATATAATGAGTATCCAATATTTAAACGAATTATGAAAATAAAAAGGAAAATCTACTACACTTTATCCTGCTTAATGCAAGTCCCCCAATGAAGTGAAATGCTTGAACAGCTGAGACAGCCATACGTCACTAACGTGGCTGATTGCAGGATAATAAAAATCAGACGCGAATGAAGAAAGATGTGAATCGGCTAGAGAGAAACAGGAAAGCCCTGAGAAAAGCAATGCATACGGCGTCAGAAATCTCATGTGGTGTGGTGTGGTCCCGTTTCAAATCTAGAAACTTTTACACTAAATGCGCATCCGTCACCACGGCCCAATCTTGAAATGAATTGTGCGCAATATACAAATTTAAACACTAAAAGCAACTTAACACGAAATGTATTGCTTTATATATATTTATTTCATGCAGGGAAAAGCAGTCTTATATCTTTTAAAAAATACCAGCTGAACTAAGATTGAAAAATATTTCCACTAATGAACATTTTTAATTTGAAATTAAGTACTTACAAAAGATGTGCCTGCAGTTCAACTGTGTTGTTGCACAATGGGTTACAAGGTACATTTCCAAATGATCAGAAGTAAAATTTTGTCGGCGATCGGATAAAATATTCTTGTATGCAGAGAATGATCTCTCCACATCACATGAGGTAACAGAAGCGTATTTCAACAGGGGAATGTAGTTGGGGGAAATATCTTCACGGGGGGGGGGGGGTTCTTGTTTCACCACTGAGAATCTCACACACTGCCAATAGGCTGTCGTAACCCGGGTTTCTTTCCAGCACTGCATTTAGTTCATTTCGAACTTTTTCTCCTACATCTCCACACACACCTTGCAGCAGTGCCTTTGCATCCTCTATGATTTCCATGGATTCCGGAAGAGGCCGCCCGACAGTCTTTAGCTTTTTAATGCTTGTAGGTAGCCAAAATTGCTGTCTATATATGCGATATCACACGTTACTTTTGAATCATTAAACAGTTTCTGAGCAATGGCAACTGACACAGCAGACTCCGATGGAAATGAATGAACAACAGGCTTACTTATTTGAAAATGTTCATTGTAGAAATGTACTTCCTGTATCCAAGTGTCCCATCGCGTTAGCAGAGACTCCGGAAGAAGTGGCACGTCTAGCAGTTGATCTCTGTAAACTTGAACACATTGTGGCGCCTTAACAAACATTTGTTTTCGTGGAAGAAACTAGTTGATTTACTTTGCAAAAGTTGTCTCTCACCTCTTCAGCAACACGTTGAAGATCATGGGCCATATAGGTGAAATGAATTAAGTGAGGGTAACAAAGTGTAAGTGCTCTAGCCGCTTTTAACATGTATGCTGCACTGTCTGTATAGAGAACAAGGACTTTTTCTTCCTGAACTCCTCCCGGCCACAACACTTTAAGACCATCGTTTACAAAGTCAGCAATTGTGGAATGATTTGTGCGTTCCAGCAATTTACTCGCAATAAGATAGGATTTAGATGGAGCATCTTTACTTAATTTTCCAATCACTAAATTTGCTACATAACGTCCCAAAACGTCTGTTGTTTCTTCTACAGAAATCGATATGAACTACCTATTTCTGCCCTAATGGTATCTATAGCTTCCCTATAACAAACTTCGAGATAACACTTTCGAAGAGTGGATTCGTCAGAAATTCGACGCCCGCAGTACTTCTCTAGAAAAGCACGGTATTTTAGCACTTGAATTTTGTTCCAAGGAATGTTTGTTGCTATCATTGCTTGGCACAAGTCTTTGAAAAACTCACTCACTGAAGTATCTTGATGCATTTGTGTCAAGAGTACTTATTTTTTTGCAGTTCGCAAATTTTTATTTCTTGCATGTAGCGCACTTCGTACATGTTGTTCTAACTGAGATTTCATTGAACATCCATTTTTTTTAATCACACACTTGGCACAACACCACTTTACCGTCCGTAGTAAACGCATTATCGATAGTTACCTACGACCGCAATTTCGCGGATAAAGTTGAGGCAACCGGAGCCATTTCTAACTTCGACGGTCAATGCAGAACACGTGCGTTTTGCAACTGCAATACTAGAGTACTGTCCTGTCATTCAGTTGAACAAGCGAAATTCTTTGAAAGCTTATGTTACCTGTTATGATATTGCCATTGTCGCCAGCTTCTTGGAACGAACTCTTGCAGTAAATTCCTGGAAGCACACTAGTATACAGTTTTAACTTGAATTGCAGGATTGGTTTTCATCTTTCTTCCCGTCCGACCTCCGATAACAATCAAATAGACTTCATTTTAGGAATTTCCTGGCCAGTCGCCTGTTAGGCACGTGATCTGTCTTCCTCCAGAGTTGAGAACAAAGGGCGCTGGTAATGAACCCCGGAGGGAGGATTTTTACTTGTTTCTCCTTATATTTCTTTTGTTATCGGCGAAAATTCTGCGAAACATGGTTTGGCAAATAAAAAAAGAGAGATTACACAGTTGGAAAGTTTATGTTTTTTCATTTTAAATTAAAATTTCAGTAAACGCAAAATTTTAACAGTTTTGTGTAAAAAAAAAAAAAAAGTAGAAAACATAGAAATATGTACAGGGTGTTTCACCTAAAAGGCCGTGATTTCTAGCGGCTACAAAATTTATTTGAATAATAGTATGGTAATATTTATATGTAAACACACAGCGAAAAAGGATAAATTTTGTTTTACAATGATTTTTTAAGGTTCCTTAGTCCAGTATAATAATGGTGGACCGTAGACTTACGTTGCAGCAGAAGATCTCATCGGTACCTTGATTCATTGAATCATGCTCCCTTGTTGGTCTCCAACGACGGTTCCGACTGGAGAATAATTGTGCATGGGCACCATCCACCAAATCCATATGGCGTTATGTTGATCAGTTGAATACGACTGGTAATGTTAAAGGACTTCGAAGAGGGGGTGATCCAGATCAACTGTGTGTACAGAACAGCGTATTGCAGTAGTGTCAGCATCTGTTGTGAATAGCCTGACTAAAAAAAATCTCTGGAACGTTTGTCAGCAGAAAATACAATATCCGTAATATCATGTTGGCGTATTCTGCGAAAAGATCTGCAAATGTTCACCTACAAAATAAAGATGCTTCAAAAATTCAGAGAGAAGGCGTCTGCATTTTGCAAATTAGTTCAGTGCATTAATTGCTGATGACCCAGACATTATTGACAACTTGTGGTGTACAGACGAAGCTTATGTTTGTCAGTCAGATGAAGTAAACAAACAAAATGTAAGATTTTGAGCCAAAAAAAAAAAAAAAACAAAACAAAAAAAACAAAAAAAAACAAAAAAAAATCCACATGAAGTGGAAGACTCACCTCTGCATCCGGAAAAGGTTTCAGTTTGGTGTGCTGTAACAAGACGTGGCATAATTGGACCTTTCTTCTTTGATGTCTATGTCACATCAGAAAATTATTTGGAAATGCTTGAGTATTACTTCTATCCTAGTCTTCGTTGTAAAAGGTGTCCACTTCTTCGGCAATGACCCCAGCAGGATGGAGCTATGCCGCATACAACAGAACCTGTCATTAATCTCCATCACACAAAATTCCGCAATCGTGTGATCTCTAATCGCTATCCATTGTTTTTGGGAACAGGCTTAGAGTGGCCTCCATGCAGCCCAGACATTAACTCATGTGATTTTATATAGGATTACTTCAAGCAGGAGGTATTCAAGCTTAAACACCGATATTTAAACGAATTAAGAGCACACATTGAGCAGTGTACGGCAGCAGTTAGTCACGTCACCCTTGGTAAGAATTTTGATAATATGGTGAGGAAAGGGTGAGGAAAGTGTCCAATCGTCAGGGTGGACACTCCGAACATGTGTTATATTAAACTTTAGTTTTTCACTTATCATACCATGTAAATTTATTTTACTATGATCATTAATAAAATACGTTGTTGCACTTCAAAATCACCGGCTTTTTCGCTGAAACACCCGTTAATATTGGTCAAAATATGTAAAAATATGTAATATGAAACATGAGTTGAAGCACTCTACAGGTGTGAATCACAAACATCTAAGGATTTGACGAACCTACATATGAAGGAAAAATATGTAATTACATACAAATCCGGACATTAGTTATCATCACCTCAACAAATCCCTCTGAAAAAAAATGAAACCTACCGTTTAATATTGCGTTATATCACCTTTCACCCTGAAAATAGCTTCAATGCACCGTAGAGTGGAGTCATAGAATGTGTGAGAAAATGGAAGTACTCCGAGTAAAACCACGGGCACGATGTTGTCCACCACAAACTTACTTGGCAGGGGATCGAAATAGGGACCGCACGCATCAGAGGTAAGCGCTCTATTACTAAGCTACCGTTCCTTCTTATAGAGAGGTTGTGGATAGTAGTAAATAGAATATTACACCATTCCGCGTGCACTGAACCACTTAGTTCCGTGAGGAAGGATTGTGGCGGAGATTTGCGCTGGATTGAGTCTCAAAAACGGACTCAAATATTCCAGTGATGGGATGGGTCAAGAATCAGGACATTTGTCCGTGTTCTCCGAGTCTGGGTTCATGATTCTCAGACCCTGTCTGACCCGGTGAACCACAGACCTGGACAAACTCGGGTACCCACATTGACTCGGCGATCCTAACTTTAGAGTTTCCATGAAATTGATAAGCATCTGTATTTACTGTGGTTAATTTTGCAACATTATTTGAGTTTAAAGCAAAATATTTTTCAAAGATGAGACGTATATTAATCGAAAAATTACATTGAACTGAACAAAATTACATGGATACGTGTAAATCCTCATGCACAGTTTTCGAGAAAACCGACAAAAACGAATTTTGAAAGCGGTATAAAGTTTTTCGTTAGTTGTCAATAATAGTTTTTATTCAGTTGTAACATATTTTTTGTCTATGTAATATATGGATTAAAGTATGCAGTTTATCCTAGAAGTTTGTTAAGTAGCTAATTGTATATACATTATTTCTATTCTTGGCGGTAGCTCATGTGGTTCAGATTCCACGTTAATCAGTAGTATTTCGTCTCATATAGCGTCGCTGCTGAAAGGGACGATAAACTCAAAATTAACTCAACTCAACTTTATTTCTATTCTCCTAAAAGTGACACACAAACACCTGAGAATGACATACATATTTGTGACACTGACGCAAATACTGGTGTTAAGTTATGCAATGTGTGCAACACAATTTACATGAAGTTATGTGTGAAAGTGCTTCAACGTGTGTTTGTATTCGCAACTGCAATTGTGGTCCAAGTTTTTTGCTCATCCATTGAAACCTGTATTAACTTTATTAACAGAAACATATCTTCAATGTAATTGAAATACTGTTATTTAATCTTCATTATGCAGAAGCCTGAGTAGGCCTAAATAGAAACATTGACCGTGGTAGTTTTCATTCCTTTCAAAAACGTGGTTTACCGTGTGTTGAAGTATGCAAATAACAAACAAGTTTACTGTGTTCAACACGTTATTTCCTACATACTTTTAGGCAAACAATTTTTCGGTGAAAGAAATAAGAGTTAAAGAAATGTGAGGCGAGAGAGAGAGGTAACTGGTACCACAAAATGAGGAATTTTCGCTTAGTTGATGCTTTTCCCACCAGAGGAACTGCTGCATTATAGCTCTCATTCTCTTAGACCATTTCTGAAGCTTGCCATATTTTAATTTCCGTTCTGCGGGGTTTCGTTATGTGATCTTTTGACTCTAATGTCCCGAGAAGAGTCTATTAGAGACCGAAAATTACCTAATTACGTAATCTCGAAAATGTAGCCTGAAGAAAGGCGAGCACAAGAATTTCCCTCCTCTCTAGTATCAAAATACTGCAAAGGCATGAAATTAATTTTGTATGGCATTATCCAGCTCGGGAAATGAGCAGGAAAGAGTAATTTCTTTGTTTTTGAAAAAAAAGACAATATCGTATACGTGTGTTTGTGTAGTTCAGTTTGTTGAATTTTAATGTAGTGTCCAGCTATGCTTTATCTCGCCAACGATCACAAAAATTATATTCTATTCGTTATCAGTAAATAACACGTTATTGGTAGATCTTAAGGCTCTTCCCTAAGCTCACTTTCAACTTTTAGTTATTAGTGAATAACTTGAAGACAGTGAAGAAAGTGAGTCATATCGTGTCTACAAAACGATATTATATGAACTAATAATTGTTTCTAACACCCTCCACACAGTGTACTAATTTAGGATAGGTGCTGACTGCCACGGGTGCTGACTGCCACAGCCAATTATTGGTGCTGACTGCCACGACTGTGACTGATTGCAAATATGAAGGTGCTGACTGCCACGACGGCGTGCTGACTGCCACGAGCCTGGGAGGAACTGTATTTGGAAAGAGGGGAATTAATCCCTCATACTAAATTTATGATTATTAATTAATTTAGTAGAGAATAATTAGGGATTAATTTAGTAATCATCACAGCAAATCTATGTGGATTCCTATAAATTACAAAGTTGCTCACTAAGTGTAACGACATATGCTTGGATGTTTATAAAGGGATTTTCTTTTCTGTTATATGTGCAATTTGCACATTTCATTGTTTATATTAATTGTTTTATTGTATTATTTAATGGTAGAGATGCAAGGGCTCGGGAAAAAACCGGCTTTTTTGAAAAAAAAACTC
This sequence comes from Thermobia domestica, assembly GCF_964235325.1. Lineage (NCBI taxonomy): Eukaryota > Metazoa > Arthropoda > Insecta > Zygentoma > Lepismatidae > Thermobia > Thermobia domestica. Next base: position 62,471,849 of record NC_137465.1, on the reverse strand, counting down.
GGTTTTTTCTGCTTTGCTTTTTTGCTTGGGAAATTTTGGGCTTTTTTCAAAATACTGCTTTAAATTGATAAAACAGACTTTGTATCGCTTCTCTATAACACAAAAAATCATTTAATTAGTGGTTGATGCTGATAATAATATAAAACATCGAAAATAAACTATGAATTTCGAAAAAATATTTCAAACAATTTTTCTTCAACATATTTACATTATGAATTCCACAGGATTAACCAATGTATATAATAAGAATTTTTTAACCTCCTATATACAAAAGTAAGCAGAGTTGGCAAGAACCGTGGTTGTTTTTGAAAATGCCAAAAACCCGTTTTTTGGGGGATGTTTAAACCAGGCTTTTTTGGTTTAAACCAGGCTTTTTTGAATTAGATTTTTTGCTTTATGTATTTATATTACATATCCACAGAAATAAGTTTGTTTCGCCTTGATGTTATTATGCAACAGCGGGGTTATGCCGGAAGAACTCCTGTAAGCTTAAAGAAGTGCGGTCAGTAAATTTCTTAAGTTGAGAATCTCCCGCCCTAGCCATTGGGAAAATCCCGTCATTACTTAAAATGTAAGACAATAACGGGAAAATCCTGTTATTGCTTTGCATGTAAAATTTAAAGGTCAACGTACCATAATCAGTACGCTAAAACTGAGGTATTAAATTACAAATTTAGTACCGGTACGTAGATATCATTGAAAGTCCAATCCAAGCTAATGTTGGAAGCTACGTAGGCAATCGATAAATTTTGCCAATTTCTATCAATATATTTAAGCAATATTGGCTTCTTTATAAAACAACACGCATTTAGGCATGCAGAAATATACAATTTGGTTTGTTTCGTATATTTAAGCTTAACATCCTTACGAAATACCGAGGTTATCAAGGAGAAGACTTTCGCTTAAACTGACATCCGAACCGCTACTTGGGTTACGCATGAAAGAAGGTTTGTGGTTCGACCGAGAATTGAACATGGGACACCTTGATTAAAAGGTGAAAGGGAAATAAAACTATTGCAGGTGGTTTGATATCTGGAAACGTTACCATGAAGTTCACACGATTCGCATTTTTCATTCTTTTTATTTTTGTGATTTAAACCAGTTATTAAAAAAAAAAGTTGGTGTAAACCAGCCAACCCTAAAAGTAAACACTTCTTTTTAAAGAATACACAAATAACTAGCAAAATAGTATGTAGTATTTTTACTTCAAAATATTCCATACCCTCTTTTTGAAACAAAATAAAATTAAAATAAAACATAAGAGAAATACTTAGATTTATATGATACACTTAAAGGCTGCACATCTAGAGCTTTTGGTTCTGTATATTCTTGAAATTCTACAGTTAAGTTTTATAGAACCACCATCACAGTTTACCCAATCCTCAAGTTTTCTGAATTTTTAACAAGAGGGATTCAACATATCATTACGGAGCTCCCCCGCCAAAAAAAAAAGACTACGGAATATATTTAAGTTAAGCTAAATACAACAGCACAACAAACATGACTGAGTGATTAGCTTTTGCGCTTCTATCGGGAAGTCCGGGATTCAACCAGCATTCGACCATTCTGACAAAGCTTTTCTTCATTCCATCTGTGAATGTAGAAATAGTGCGTGTACTGTGAGTTGGGCGACTTCCTTTTTTATTGTTTTTAAATCGTTATTATTACTAATTACCAGCAGTGACGGTTTTGCGAAGGTTAGGGGGGCGGTCTTTCGGACTGAAGCCCGTTCCCCAAAGTTACGGAATGTCTGCAACAAACGAAATATCTATTATTTATGCCTTTACTCATGAACTTTAAGCTCCCGTCAAATAAAAATTACGAATGTTTAAAAAACTAAACATTAGTAAGAAACCCTTCCCAAAATACTTTTCTAAATCCCTCACTGATTCTCAGTATAAAATGATTTTTAAAGTTGTATCCGGAAAATTATTGCTAAACATATAAACGAAACGAAATATTAGTTATGCCTGTACACATAAACTTCAAGCACTTCCCAAATAAAATTAGGGCTTTTTAGGAAACGAAAGAATCAGAAAAAACCCTCCTAAAGTACTTTTCTAAATCCGCTACTGATTATTTGTATAAATTGGTATTCAAGGTTGTGTCCGGAAAATTATTGCTAAATCACTTCACAGCTACAGTATAACATAAATGTGGAAGTACGGTTTGACGGATATATTGAAAAACGTACGCTTTGACGGATAAATAGAAAAACGGGCAAGTTTAACTTTTGCGCTAGAACCTAGAGTACTAAAAGCTCTTAGAAATGAAACACGGATGACAAACTAGAGAAGAAAAAAGATGTCGATAACTCAAAAGTTAAAATAAAGTTAAAAAGCCTCTAAAATTACCCTCAAATACTACATTCTTCATGTTAGCTTTAATTCGTAAAACATGTGCTCCATCCATCTTGATGGTGAATTTCAGAGCGAAATATCACATTCAGGTCATGTAATTCTTATCTAACTATAGAATATACTATAAGAAAGCTATTTAGATAGAAAAATCATGAAGTTGAAAAAAGCCAAAATTTCCAAAATTCTCGTTTTTTTCCCAAAAAAGCCGGCTTTTTATGTGAAAAAAACCATCGATTCAAAAAAGCCGGCTTTTTTGCATCTCTATTTAATGGATATGATTGTCTGAAGCCAGCTGACAAGGGAAGTTTGGGAGAAGCACTCGCCTGCAGAGAAATAAGCATGTCATTTGAATTACCAATTCATGCTGATTACAACAGGTAATAAAACTCCTGTACGTTGAGAACTGTTCGAGATATTCAGCTTAGAAGTTTATATGAGAAAATGAGTGATGATTGTTTCAGTTTGCGTTCTACAAGGCAGGTTACGAACAAATTATAGGCCTATAACTTTTGAATCACTTGTCGAATTTGCTTTTTGCTTTGGTTCTGCGAACTGTTCCCTTGACGGATGCAACGCAATTGCACATATAAAATGTTCGTGGTGCAAGGGAGTCTTTTGCCTGCGTCATTTCTTCATAAAACAGAAGAACAACAGTGATCAATTTTCATCTCTAACCTATGATTATTGTGAACAATGTAATGACTAGTTGTATCTAACAAACCCGTTAGTTATTGCGAAACACTTTTTTTTTTCTGTTACTTCCGATAGCTTTCAATTCGTATGTCAATATTCCTTACTAATTATGTTGAACTTAACACGTATAAATGCGTATATCCTCATTTTCTCATATAAACTTGTATGAAGTTAAATATCTCGAACCGTTCTCAACCGTACAGGAATTTTATTAGGTTGTTGTAATCAGCATGAATTGGGACTTTGAATGGCATGCTTAGTATCTCTGCAGGCGAGTGCTTTATCCTGAACTTCTCTTGTGAGGGACAGCCAGCAGTGCTTTTTTGATGGAACTTTCAAGAGCTGCTCGAAACAACTTGCGCAGCTGTACACAGTTCATGCTGACATAGGGAGTTCAAGTGAGAATACATAAATCGTACCAATTTTGTACGCACCGCTCCCTGACAAAACTGAAGTACACTCATGTTCAAAATTATTGTCCCATATCTATAACTGTCTTCTTGTAAGAATATAATTTGATAATTTTGCAGAGTACTTTTAATACTGATATGTGTATAATCAGGAAGTAATATATTTGTGGTAAATTTCATAGGGAAAGAATTATAAATGCGAAAATCATAATGAGTAAAATAAAATGTAACTAATGGACAAGAAAAATTTATTTTCGTTTTATTGTTCTTATTTACTGCTCTTTTGACATGAAATTTACCACATACTTGTCTTTGCCGATTATACACATACTAACATTATAAAAAATACCGGGAGAATTCGTTATCAAATTCTCAGTGGTAGAGCGTTCACCTCTGGTGCTAGGGGCCCCGGGTTCGATACCAGCCTCAGCCAAGTGAACTTTGTGGTGGACAAACACCGTGTGCGTGGGTTTTCTCGGGATTCTCTCGTTTCCTCCCACTTTCTTCATCCCACCATTTTCATTCATTACTCATCCTCACCGTCTCCTTTAGTCTAACCGGCATAATCGTGGGACGTAAAACTCAAAGATTTCATTTCATTTTTTTCATTTTTTGTTATCAAATTATATTACTAGAACAACATATTTATATTCATGCGACAATAATTTTGGACATGAGTGTATATACAGAGACCTTTGCTAGGTGTTGGTCTGAACAACACGATCCTAAGGTTCATCTAGTTTCTTTCATGCTTCTTGGCGTCCGGTAATGTTACTTCTAGCAACTTTCTCTCAGGCTCGTGGCAGTCAGCACGCCATCGTGGCAGTCAGCACCTTGATATTGGCAATCAGCGCCAGTCGTGGCAATCAGCACCAATAATTGGCTGTGGCAGTCAGCACCCGTGGCAGTCAGCACCCCACCATGTTAAATATCATAGCTACGCCAAATTCATGAAACAGCTATAATCATTTGTAATAACTCCACATTTTATTATTTGCAGTTTCTTATGTTCCCATATAACATACACGTGCAAACCTTTTTTTAAAGACAAATTTAATATTTAGTATACTAAATAACTAATAATTTTAATCAAGCATTAAATTTATCTTACTTTCCGTAATCAATTGTAGTTGCGCAAAAATACAGATCTATTCGCTTGCAATGGAAAGTACCAGTGACGGCAATTGGGTATGAACACTGAAAAGGGGGACAAAACACTACTAATAGTAAGGGGGCATGTAATTAGGTTATAGTGTAAAGTCAAAAAAGTGGGGGCAGCAATTACCTTCACGCCCCTAATCGCCGATGGACAGCACATTTGTTAATAATGTTCCTAATTTAAGTGAATTTTAAGACTTTGTTGAGGAATAATTTTAGTAGTATTTAATTAGATCTATACGCTTTTATTTGAATCACTTCACATCAGATTTACAATTAGTTTCATTATATTTTCATTAACTGTTAATCATCAAACGATGCGTTCAAACGTAGAATATTAACTAATAGTCATTACATTCGCCAACAACTTAAATTAATTTGTTTACAATTAACTAAATTATTTTTAAAAAAACACCAAATTTGTTATATTTAATTTGAACATGTGGTTTGGTCCAGTCATTTGAATCAATCATTTTTTAATTTAAAAGTTGATTTACATCGATCAAAAGTGTCTGCTTACTGTGTCAAAAGCTTTTCAGTAGACCTTACATTGAATGCTGTAAATTTCTTATATCTTATACACTAACATGAGAGGCGGACATAGGGCGTATTGTGAAATTATATACTCAGAAAAAATGTATGTGGCGTACTTAAAAACGTAGGTTACATGTGTAAATCATGTAGTTTTAGGACTTAACGTACAGCAAATGTATAACTGAAAAAAGTACATTTTATACATACTTTCCGCATACATGTTTCGAATAAACGTACTTTCTGTACGAACGAAAGAACTGTATATAGGTGGTCAGGATCTCACAAACAGATATACGCATGTAGCATACAACTGGCGTATGTAACATACGTATACGTATGTGATATATGGAAGACTATTATATGTCATACATCCTGCAACGGCATGATGTAACATCTAAGCGGGGAATGTCTGTAGCATATGGATAAAGTATGCTCCGTGCAGGTTTCTGTAGTAAACATAATGATTCCGTATAATTGTACAATATACCTCTGTCCGGATAACGGACTTTTCTCAGTATATTAATTAATAAGAATTTGCATCCGGTGAAGGAGAATATTAAAAGTTCGAAAATTTTATATATATATATATATATATATATATATATATATATATATATATATATATATATATATATATATATATATTACAATAATGAGGAATATCACAGTCGAATCGATAAGTATTAGTAGACAATACAAATGTTTAGAAGGTGGATGAAAAACAGAGCCGTAGCTAGAGATTTCGGCGCCCCTACACTCACCTTATCAAGCTTCCTTCTTTCCTTCCTTTATTTATTTATTTACAAATAAGAGAAACAGCTGTTCTTGTTATGCTACGTTGAATTTTTATCATGCTGCTTGCTCAGACTATTGCAACAACCGAAAGTGATCATTCTCTATTCTTTTACAAATAAAAGCTGTTTTCAAGAGGCTTATTTTGGACTTTTTGTTAAACTTATGCCTTTGCTGTACACAAATCTACTTTGAGAAAAGTTATAAAAATTTACAACTTTTTACGTTTCATACTATATATAAGAAATGAAATTTTAATACGTTAGAAACTACGTGATTTAAAAATGTTCGAAATGGGTAACAGCATAAATTTCCAGTAATAATTGCAAACTTTTGTAATTTTATTCTGTATGTGACCACATAAAGATGATTTTAATTTTGATCGTTTTACGGTCAAAAATATTTTGTGAAATGTAATGGAAACTCTGAAGAGACCTTATTTGCAAATTTCTTAATATTGATCGATGGAGGTAAAGAATATGTTTAATGTTCGTACTTGAAATCCAAAATGTAGTTTGGCTACTACACACACTATGTGATCAAAAGTATCCGGACACCCAAAAAAACACACGTTTTTCATATTAGGTACATTGTGCTGCCACCTACTGCCAGGTACTCATTATCAGCGACCCCAGTAGTCATTATTTTGTCCCGGGTTCGATCCCAGCCCCCGCCAAGTGAACTTTGTGGTGGACAAACACCGTGTACGTGGGTTTTCTCGGGGTTCTCCCGTTTCCTCCCACTTTCTTCATTCCACCATTTCATTCATCACTCATTATCACCGTCTCCTTTAGCCTAACCGGCATAACTGTGGGACGTAAAACTCAAAGATTTCATTTCATTTTTTCCCAGTAGTCATTAGACATCGTGAGAAAGGAGAATGGAGCGCTCCGTGGAACTCACGGACTTCGAACGTGGTCAGGTGATTGGGTGTCACTTGTGCCAGAAGTCTGTACGCGAGATTTCCACACTCCTAAACATCCCTAGGTCCACTGTGTCTGATGTGATAGTGAAGTAGAAACGTGAAGGGACACGTACAGCATAAAAGCGTACAGGCCGACCTCGTCTGTTGACTGACAGAGACCGTCGACTGTTGAAAAGAGTCGTAAAGTGTAATAGACTGACATCTATCCAGACCATCACACAGGAATTCCAAACTGCATCAGGATCCACTCCAAGTACTATGACAGGCGTGAGGTGAGAAAACTTGGATTTCATGGTCGAGTGGCTGCTCATAAGCCACACATCACGCAGGTAAATACCTCGCTTGGTGTAAGGAGCGTAAACATTGGACGATTGAATAGTGGAAAAACGTTGTGTGGAGTGACGAATCACGGTACACAATGTGGCTATCCGATGGCAGGGTGTGGGTATGGCGAATGCCCGGTAAACGTCATCTGTCAGCACGTGAAGTGCCAACAGTAAAATTCGGAGGTGATGATGTTATTGTGTGGTCGTATTTTTCTTGGAGCGGGCTTACACCCCTTGTTGTTTTGCGTGGCACTCTCACAGCGCAGACCTACATTGATGTTTTAAGCACCTTCTTGCTTCCCACTGTTGAAGAGCAATTCGGGGATGGCGATTGCATCTTTCAACACGATCGAGCACCTGTTCATACTGCATGGCCTGTGGCGGAGTGGTTACACAACCACAACATCCCTGTGATGGACTGGCCTGCACAGAGTCCTGACTTGAAGCCTATAGAACACCTTTGGGATGTTTTGGAACGCCGATTGTGGCAGGCCTCACCAACCTACATCGATACCTCTCCTCAGTTCAGTACTCCGTGAAGAATGGGCTGCCATTCCCCAAGAAACCTTCCAGCACCTGATTGAAAGTATGCCTGCAAGGGTGGAAGCTGTTATCAAGGCTAAGGGTGAGCCAACACCATATTGAATTCCAGCAGTACCGATGGAGGACGCCACTAACTTCTAAGTCATTTTCAGCCGGGTGTGCGGATACTTTTGATGACATAGTGTATGTATAAAATTATAGTACTTACTTAATTTCTTAATGACTGAAAATTCTGAATTTAAGGTTACTTTTATTAATAAAAATATTAAAATACACACACACACACACACACACACACACACACACATATATATATATATATATATATATATATATATATATATATATATATATATATATATATATATATATATATATATATATATATAATGTGTGTGTGCATTTTGTATGTATGTAGATAAATAAAAAAAATATCACACAACTAGATACGTAAGCACAAAAAAGAATCCTGGCGATACAAGTATTTAATGGAGAAATGACCCCAATAAATTTCTTTAAATTGGAAGCATTTCATATGTCAATGAAATAAAAAAAAAAAAACACTGGTAGCGATCAGTCTTTGAAAAAGACGAAATTCGTGGAGTAAACTTCTGACCCATTAAGCCCCTATTCTACAACTGTTTCAAATTCAAGAACGTTATTATTCTCCTTGTTTACCTTCATTTTTAATATCCCCGCGCAAACAACAACTTGCGTGTCTCTTCACTCCTTTCATTTTTCATACCTTTATTCTCACCGTCATGATTAAAAGGATTGGTTAGAAAAACGTGATTAACTAACCAAACTCATCATCATCAAAATGCGTAATTCGTACGTGTTCAAGACTGTGACCGTTTCTGATTTTGAAAACGCTCTTGTTTACACTGTAAGTCATTACTTGGCAGCATGTATGTCACATCGTCATTAAGAAATCATATATAATAGCTTTTTTTAAAGTAATAAGTAAAAACTTGTTCTGACTCTTATTGAAACATTTGGATTGCGGGCGTAGCGAGCAAGAAAATTTTTAACATATCTATGATCATTTCCAATACTTTCCTTTCTTCTTGCTTCTTCGGCACCCTCTTGCTATCAGCGCCCGGGACAACCGCCCCGCTGGCCCCCTCAACTTAGCTACGACTCTGATGAGAACTATTCTAAATATAAAGCAATCTATTCCAGAGTTGCTAAATGGATAAGGGATAACACAAGCACTTATATATTTAAAAATTAGTTGTATTTAAGGTAAAGTATTTTTTTATCTTAAAAAGATATTTTAACTTCCAAAAACTTCTTATTATGAGCAAATGTACTATCCAATGTAATGTAGCATGGTGCATTAATATCGTCACTGTTAGAACAAACGCTATGCTTCAAAGATTGTGAAAGAAAACAGGAGAGTGAATTAGTTGCCGCATTTCATATTAGTAAAGTACAACAATACAATTGATATTGTTTTCATTTGGTTATGTTATATCCCAGATTAAGTGTTAATTCGTTTTCTAAATATAAAATTTTAATTATTCTAGATATTCTTTGTAACTTTTAAATAGCTTGTCAAGTCACACTTCGAAATTAAAACTTGGTTTGTTTGTACTTGGAGACGGTTGACTTTCCTTCTTTTTGTTGACCCTTTCATTGACTAGATCCTACAAGAGCAGCAGATGTGCTGAGCATATATTACCTAATAGCAGTGTGCGAATTAGGTTGTGTGTATTTGAAGGGGGATAAAATAGTTCCTAACAGGAGATAGTTGATTGCTTTGTGAGGGACCAGTGTTTCAATTTGTTGCTTTTGGAAGGGATTAAAACAAAATAGAAGGAAATTCCGCCCCGGGATTCGCACCCTGCTCTAAAGGCATGAGTGGCACAAGCTGGATGGTAGGCCCTGGTTCCATGAGATATGTTACGCCACAGTGGATAGATTTATTTATTTATTTATTCGAGAAATCTAACAAATTTAGTAAGAAAATTTATTAAATTGAATTACTGCTTTCGCAAAATCATGGATTTAGCTTTTGTTTTTCTTTCGTTCTTTCTTTCTTTTTTTTTTTAAAAAAAATCTGTCTGATTTAACTTTGTTAAAACATTGTATGGGAATTTTCACATTCTGATACTATGAAAAGAAATAAAAAGTACTCCTACATTGAATATCACTTGCTAGTCCAAATGTTTCTATTGTTTTGTTCTTTCTTTTTATTCGTTTCCTTAATAGCATAATGTTTATAGGACCTGCATTTAAAACATAGATCTGTTCTGTTCAAACAACTTGAGCAAACTGGAAAACGACCACGTGCTGAAACAACAGGCAAAAGGAAGAGCGAAAACTGACCGCTTCTTTTTCTTCTTTTACGCGCCTATTTTTACGCTAGGTGTATGGGCCAACTTACGGACCGAAATTTACGACATCATTTTACGGACCGAAAATGCGCGCTGAAAATACGCTAGTGTATGTTGGCCTTTACAAGTAACGCGTTACTTGCGTTACGTTACTTCCCAACACTGCTTACAGTCCTACTGTTTCTCCCGCGCAGTCTAGAATTGTAAATGGATAGACATATTACAAGAATTGTTTAATAAGTATAATACATAATCAAGTACATAGAACAATTGGTATAAAGCCCGTAGAAGTTAAAAAAAAAGTTCTTTTTAAGTTTGTTCTGTCAATACTATTTTAACATTTTCAACTGTTTTTATTCTATAGTCCTCTTGTGTGTCCGCTGCTTATAGTAGTATATAATGGAAAATAGTACACTTCTGGATTGTAAAACCATCTAGTAGTAACGTTAGCAAGAAATAATTGTGTTGTATAGTTGTTTTTCCACTAGTTTTTTTTTTTTTTTTTTTTTTTAAGTTTCGGAAGATGGCAATATGAATTGCACCTCCTTTTGTAATATAGCCTTTTGAATTTTTTGAATTTGACACAATTCTCTAAATGTTACGGCTATTCGAGATTTCACAGTGATTAGGGAATAATAAAAGTACTAACATGTATGTGGTAGGCTACTAAGAATGTAAATTTTCAACATTCGTATTATTCTGCATTTTAGTGCATTAACATTGTTTATTCAGCATAGCTAACCTTTTGAGATGCTGCCAAGTTCTTTTAGAGGCGATTTGGGAGGATGGAAGAAAAGAACATGTATCGCCTTTTGCACTAAATGCTAATCTTAATGTTAGCGGAACTTTGGTTGTGAAACCTTGAGAGCAAACCGACAACCATATTTAATACGAAAATATAGCGTCCACTCCACACCCATAGTGGTTTGATTCAAATGTTATTTATTAGCACATAATTTATATAGGATTTATTTGTGTGACACTGTCACACATCTATGTTGCAATCACACTTTCTTAAAATATACTAGGAGTGTAAATCTCTCCATATAAAGAAGGATCATCATTTTCACAGTATCAAACTGTATGAACCGAGGAAAAATAACGTAATTCAAATTTTAAATGTCCAAACATTGAATCCATTTGTGTATGTATTCGAAAAGATTAAACTAAAAGGTAATCACTTATTGTTTTGTCTATTCCTTTAAAAAATTTAATGAATTTAACAGGTACACAATTTACGCAGGCATGCACGGAACAAAGATCCAATGTTATCTTTTCTTTTGGTTATTGAAAAGTTGTCCCTCTTTCTTTTGGTTTGTTTGTTTGTTTATTTATTAAACTTAAGCTTCCCTTTTCAGCACCGAGATTGTGTGAGTCATGGACTTAGAGTTTAAGGTAGAATCCGAATCGCCGTAATGGGTTCAAATTTCAGTACCTCCCACTGGAAATCTAACCTGAGAACATTTACAGCAAAGGCGCACGCCCTAGCAACTACATAAGCGAATTATTATTATTATTATTATTATTATTATTATTATTATTATTATTATTATTATTATTATTATTATACATGAAAAAATACTAGATAATGTTTATATCAGTAAATATTACTTACAAAACATAGGTTTTAAAGTATCCAATCATAGCATAAAAAATAGCACGATTTTAGTTCTCCTGAATTGGAAATGTGAAATTTTAAAAAGATTGACAGATTCTTTAAGCACATAAACTTAGACTTACTGTATTAAGCAGTGAAAATTTTATGAGATCTGTCTGATAGATTTTTAGCAACGACATTTAGAAACATTAAGCTAAAATGTAATTTTAAGAGTACTGTTCTTAACTTTCCGTTGTTTTAAATAGATAGAGAGCTTACAATTTTTTCAGCGTTGACAAGAAATTATTTCTGCTTAGCTGACTTTTATCTACATTGTGTTCTATATTAGTGCTCCTCTTTTTACTGTTTTCTTATTTATTATTATTACTATTATTACCATTAGTATTATTATTCCATTGTAATGCACTGCTCTCATATCACGTGCTGCATTTTTGCCAAAAAGCTGTTTGCAGCACTGAAATAAAGATTATTATTATTATTATTATTATTATTATTATTATTATTAATAATAATAATAATAATAATAATAATAATAATAATAATAATAATATTTTCAACATAACTGTAATATAATTTTGCTTTATTTATTCAGTAACCAAATTACACACTTAGCAATTACACCATTTTATGTCAAAACGTTAAGAATCGTAGGTGAGAAGGAATATTATGAGAAAATGTTTTTGAACTTACATATGCGCACTTTTCAAGCTATATCTGTTTTACCTGTAAAGACTAAAATATCTTGAAAACATTCTGTTAGGACGACCGATCATGGGTCTTCCCGACAACGCTATTCATTTATACAAGTATACATTCGGTAGGGTTCATATAAGGATTGTTAGTACCTTTAAACTCAAATACTTGTGGCGTAAACATGTTGAATGAGTAGAAGGGGAGAAGTTGCCAGATAAATCACTAAATATTTTTTGTTATATCTTGTTTTTGATTACACGACTTCAGTGAACACAAAGATTTTTTTAAATAAATTTGTTCATTGTATATGTTGCAAATTAAATTATTCTTAAATTTTCGAAATGTGATAATCGATGAGAATTAATCAAAGAAAATGTGGGATGTTCGGAGTACAAGGAATTAAAGTTCAATTGCCAACGTTGTGAGAAAAAGATAATCAAATTGTACGTTTCATTTAAATACATGGAAAAGTGAATACTGTTTTTTACATTATGAGAGTTATTTACGCTGTCTCCTAAGTACTTAAAGGAGCATTAGGTAGAGATCTTAAATATGAAATACGTCCAAAATGACCAAAGGTGGATTTGAATTATTTGTGTATACTGAGCGCCCCATACACGAGGTGTGTTCAAACTTTTGAAATACCTCTTCAACCGGTAGAGGTAGCGCGTTGCGTCTACTAAGCGGACCTAGCAGGACGCTTAGATAACAAATTGACATTTAGTGCGTTTTCGTTATGACCGTTAATTGGCGAGCTATAGCCACTGAACTGAGCACTGTACAGCCACTGTACATAATATGTTCGTCGAATTAGTGACACAGTCACAAGGAAGAGCTTGAAGAATAACGTGGGAGTATGACATTTTGCTACAAACTTAGCAAAACTTTTAATCAAGCGTACGGGAAGAACTGTATGAGTCGAACACAATACTATGAGTAGTTTAAACGTTTTGAAAAGAGCAGAATGTCAGTCAGTGAGAATCCCAAGTCTAGACGACCTCCCACATCAACAGATGACAACCATGTCGATAGAGTTCTTGGTATGATTCGTAGAAATAGTCGTTTAAGTTCAAGAAGTTATTAACAAAGTGAGCATCAGCATAGGACCATGCCATGATAGACTTCAGATACGTCATGTCAGTGCAAAACTCGTGCTACGTTTGTTGATTGACGATCAGAAAGAGAATCGTGTTGAAATCAGTCAGGAACTGCTTGTTACTGCAAATGGCAATGAAAATTTCCTTAAGACTTTTTCTTGTTTCCTAAACTTGAAATCACTTTGATAAGATATTGTTTCCAAACCATACAAGAGATTCAGGACAATGCGACAAGAGGTCTGCGCGCCATCACATAAATTGCCTTCAAGGAGGCTTTCCAAAAATGGAAGAAACGTTGGGAACGTTGTATTGCTAGTAGAGGGGATTACTTTGAGGGAGTATGAAATTTTGCACTTAAAATATTGCATAATTAGCAATAAAGATAAAGATGTTATAGCAGAAGTTCGATTTCTTTTTGAATACACCTGGTATATTTATTAGATATTCAGATCTTGTATTTAAAAAATGACGAAGATCTGAAGTTTATTTGAAGTTTGATTAGGTAGACGAAGAAAAGTGCTAAGTCCAAAAATTAGCTTTACAGAAGAAACAAAACAGAGAAGTGAGCAATAGAGGAACACAATGTAATGAGCCCGAATTAAATGATTCAAAAATCCAAAACATAAGTTTAAAAGAAAACAAGTTATTTTTTGGACTTATTTTCTTTCACCTATGGCCTATCAATCCATATTAATATATAAGACAACGTGTCTGTCTGTCTTCAGATTTCCACGAACAAAGATGTCACCGAAAACCATCAAAGTTCGTACAAGACAGACACATTTAAAAAAAAAATCAACTTGAGGAATGATTGGAGGGTCAAAATTGAAAGTACGTACACACGGAAAAGAAAGTATTTGACAGTTGACAAATTTCCTTTTGCCAATAACTCTGGAACAAATGAATTAATTTGGATCTTTTTGTTATCTTTAGGATAGTTATAACTTGATAACTTGCCAAAGTCGGTGCTCTAATAGGTTAATTTATTGTTGAGTTATTAGGAAAATAAATTTTGTCAACTGAAGAACACTTTCTTTTGTGACCGTACCATATATGTATAGTGAATCAAATGGTACGTGAGGTAGGCAACCCGACCCTTTTGCCTGTGTTGCAAGGTTATATATCCTTCAGTTCTGTGAATTATTTTGCATTAACCTTATTCTTTCTGTGTCAGATGTCAGCTGGCCCGAGAATTGATAGGACAATGCCGAAGCAGAAAGGTTAAATACTTTCCATAACATATTCTTCCCGTGCAGAGAACGGGCGTATTAGCAAGTATATTATAAAAATAACAATGACATTGTTTAAAATGCTTTACTTCTTAACCCTCTTCTTGACAATGTATCCTTTGGGATACATATTTTTTTGAACATTTTTCGTTCTTTGACTACCTATTTTGGCAATGTATCCTATGGGATACATTACATCACAGCCTTGTCTAAATAAAACATGTAAATAAAATGTGCAATTATCTATTATTTTATAATGGCACGGAAGTCACATCCAGTATTATTTCTGAGCAACACGAGTCTCCTTGCCAAGAAAAGGGTTAAATGATCAGTTGAATCAACTAACAAGGGAACCTTCCGAAATTGATAGTTGCAGGGAAAGATGTGGCCTATGCCAATTGAAAGAGCTGTAACAGAGATGTTCATTCCCAAAAAATTAGCTGCCCATAGCAATAAGTTCAAGAAATATAAGGGGTGGAAGTTGGGGAAACAGCAAGGTTGGACAAGGGGGAAAAAGTGCAAATTCCGCAAAAAAGGTGGGCACGGCAAAATACAATGCTGACAAGTGATGTATAGAAAGAGACTTGCCACAATAGGGAACAAATGAAGGCCACCAGTGGGGTTAACAGTGTTGCCAACTGCAATGAAAGGTACATGTTTTGCAAAGAGCACCATATGAAGTGAGTGCAATATTCAGTGTCAACCTGTAATATAGAACATAAGATATGACGTTTATAATCAGTGGTACAATCTAACAAAAGAAAATAGAAAAAACAGAAGTACGAAAAATACGGAAAAGACTAAGTTGGGCATAATGCGCCACATTTGATCACGAGCTGTGCATATTAGAATGAACAAAACAAGAAAGCACCAACTATACAGGAAACCGACGTACCTAGAGTCGAAAAGAAAAACGAGTTCCAAAATTGGCAACACTGGCCATGAAAATCTCGACAATTCTAACATAGTTAGGCCAATCGCTTCACAAAAAGAAAATTCCGGCTACAGGCATTAGCCTTCACATCATTTGCTCGTCAACATTGTACGTGCAATTGTTCGATGAGACAATGGTCCAAACAAAAGATACAGTACATTAACAGTGAGCACAGCGGAATACTGCCAATGCGTCACACATGGTACAATGATCGCCTGTGGATGTCTCGAAACTACTCTAGAGGTGTCGGAACCTTTGGTGGTCTATCTATCACATATCCACACCTGTAGAAAGCAAACATAATCAATGGCTTGATCTGTTGTGTGCTGCTGTCTGCAGTACTATCACCGCCTATATGATATATCCAGTGTGTCCCACCTAACTCTGCGACTGAAATAGTCTCAAAGCGAAAAAAAATGTGACACATCCAGTTGTGCAGGAAAGTACCCATGTCAGCGAGCGACAAACTTCTGTGAGACGCAAGTGCCCCCAAGTCCCCCATCATAGGGTCCCAGGGGCCAACTTCAAAATTTCAAATAGTACCATCGGTCGAGTTATATTTCTTTCGATAAATCTTGGAATATGCAACAACGCATATCAGAAATATTTACTATATGGGATTTAAAAATGGCTGCCAAAAATATCTGCTCGGTGACAAGAACAACGTGCATTTTTGGCGGCCATTTTGAAACCCGTGCTTCATATAGCAAATGTTTCTTATAGGCGATGTTGCATCTATCCAGAGAAATATCATCCGCCCCCTGTTCCCATTTGAAATGTTGCGGTTGATCCCTCGAGCCTTATGATGGGGGCCCTGGGGGACTTGCTTCTTACAAAGTTTTCTTGGCCCTCGACATGAGTACATTCCTATGCAATTGGATTTGCAACATCTCTTTTCGCTTCGCAGCAATTTGAGATCACAATGTTCGATGCCATGTTAAGACACAACATATATTTGTGGCGGCAATTTTGAAAACCATGCTTCATATAGCAAATGTTTCCTATAGGTGTTATTGCACATTCCATGATCTATCGAAAGAGGTACCACTCGGTCTCTGTTGCCATTTGAAAGTTTTAAGTTGGCTCCTGGGGTCCTATGATGGACCTGGGGGCAGTTGCTTCTCACAGACTTTTATCACCCCCTGACATTGGTACATTCCTGCACAACTGGATCCGTCACATTTTTGTTCGTTTCGCAAATCTTGCAGGTCACAAAGTTTGCTGGGACACCCTGTATATTCCCACATAAGACCCAACCATGACATAATTTTTACTGCTTCAATTATCAGTTGTTGGCTCAACCCAACCATTTCATGTTCACCGACTTGACATTGCCTCAATCACTCTAGCATTGATGCATTCCAAGTGATGCCTGTTGCCGGAATTTTCTTTTTGTGAAGCGAGTGGCCTAACTATATTAGACTTATCTGGATGTTCATGGCCAGTGTTGCCAACTTTGGAACTCGTTTTTCTTTTCGGCTCTAGGTACGTCGGTTTCCTGCATAGTTGGTGCTTCTTGTTTTGTTCATTCTAATATGCACAGCTCATGATCAAATGTAGCGCATTATGGCCAACTCCGTCTTTTCCGTATTTTTCGTACTTCTGTTTTTTCTACTTTCTTTTGTTATATTGTACCACTGATTATACACGTCATATCTTATGTTCTACATTAGAGGTTGACACTGAATATTGCACTCACTTCATATAGTGCTCTTTGCAAAACATGTACTTTTCATTGCAGTTGGAGAGGGCGCGGTGGCTCAGTGGTAGAGCGTTCACCTCCGGTGCGAGGAGTCCCTGGTTCGATCCCAGCTTTCGCCGTGTGGACTTTGTGGTGGACAAACACCGTGCTCGTGGGTTTTCTCGGGGTTCTCCCGTTTCCTCCCACTTTCTTCATTCCACCATTTCACTCATTTCTCATAATCACCGTCTCCTTTAGCCTAACCGGCATAACCGTCGGACGTAAAACTTACAGATTTCATTTCATTTCATTTCATTGCAGTTGGCAACACTGTTAACCATACTGGTGGCCTTCATTTGTTTTTTTTCCTATAGTGGCAAGTCTCTTTCTATACATCACTTGACAGCATTGTATTTTGCCCTGCCCACCTTTTTTGTGGAACTTGCACTTTTCCCCCCTTGTCCAACCTGGCTGTTTCCCAAACTTCCATCCCTTATATTTCTTGAACCTATTGCTATGGGCAGCTAATTTTTTGGGAATGAACATCTCTGTTACAGCTCTTTCAATTGGCATAGGCCACATCTTTCCCTGCAACTATCATTTTCGGAAGGTTCCCTTGTAAGAAGTAATGTTACTATCATTATTAATGCATAGACTTGTTATTTAAAGAAAAGAAAAAAACTTGATACCATAATGAAGAAAATGGTAGAAGAGTACGGGAGATCTCCGAGAAAACCCTCGCACACGGTGTTTCTCCACCACAACACGCACTAAAGATAAGGTGGTCTACTACTGATACACCACAGCTCTACTGTTATATGCTATATGACTTCAGAAATCATTACAATTTCAGAACCGTATCACACTTCTAACCTCGATAAATCATTATCGGATAAAGTCTTCACGTACTGCGATCAGAGCCTCTGAACATTGTAGAATCGAATGAAATAGGCGATGTATGTGCTCTCAAGTGTTCCATGCTTGTCATACTGATTATATTCAAGTTCATAAGATATTGATACTACTGCTGGAAGAAAGTGACAAATAAGGTGTTGACCACCCATATTCCAGACACTATCGATGGACGATATATCAGCGGCAATGCGTGTCAGGGATGCAATGGTATCGATCGTTTCTTGAGAAAGGCTTAACTCGGGGTTCCCAGCGCCAAAGACTGTTGTGTACAGTACGAGGCATAGAAAACGTTACAAAAATTTTAAGTCCAAATTAGGAACAAACTCTTGCGCCGTGTGCTTATGCATTCAGAAACACATAGCTCGATCGACTAACTCATCCTGGTATTCAATCCAACCTGCCCTCCTTCTCCTCCACTCCTTGCGTAAAGGCTCTGTGTGACGCAATATACTCTTTCCATTCAGACGGAAAAGACAGGAACCATGCTTACAAGCTTTATAGCTCTTAAACTATCTCTTTTATTCTTTTGTTTTGAAATACCTTTTTAAAGCCCGAATAAGAAAATTGTCACAAAATATTCCCATAGCTTCATTAACACCTTTATTTGCATTTTTCCCTTCTTCAAAGGCTACATATCACGTCAAGCTAGGAATATGATCCTTGTAAAATCTATGGAAATTGTCAATCACGGCAATATGTTTTATTTTTCCCAAAGTCTATAATGCAGGTGTAAAGCTCTGAAAACTGCTAACAGAAATGAGTGTTATTCAATGATTAATTCCATTTGCAAGCAAATGTTCCAGGGGGTCATTTGGCAAGGACGGGAGGATGTAATTCACTCTCCCTTGAGTTTCATAAACACATATGGTTTGATTTAATGAATAGTAATACAAAAATAAAAAAAAACTAAAACTGTTATGTCGGCGGAGAATCCTCCCCCCCCCCCCGGGCAAAATCTAAAGTGACGCTGCTTTTAACAACAAACCTATAGAGTTACAACAGCACATTGCCAAAGCCCTTACATTTGGTTACAAGAGTCGAGGGTTTGATCCCAAGCCATGTGCTCTTATAGTGGACGACATTGAGAGAGGGAGGAATGATTTACATATGCAAGTTTAGAATTGGAGAAAAAATGATCAAACAGTATCCATATTATGACGAAATTTGTGATTTTATAAAACAGAAGAAGAAAAATTTTCGAACATCACATCAGACAGTTGTTGAATTAAGGTGGAGAACTCTTTTTAGATCATCAAATTATTACGAAGGGAGAGAAAGATCTTAAAATCTAAGGAATCAAGAATTTAGAAATTCTTCAGTTTCCGATACGGGTTTCGAACCACGAACCTCTTAGTTATCGAACCGTGACTGTATCCATTAGCCACGCAGAATTCAACACTGTTATTCATAGTTTTTACAGACTTCGGGAAGCACAAAACTTACTGCCGTGATTGACAATTTCCATAGATTTCACAAAGAGAAGATTCCTAGTTTGCAGTCTTGAAGAAGGGAAAGAATGCAAATAAAGGCGTTTATAAAGCTATGGGAACATTTTTTAACTTTTTTAAAATTCAGGCTTTAAAAGGGCATTTAAACCTTGTAAAGTTGGTTCCTGTTTTTCCCGTCTGAATGGAAACAGTATATTACGTCACATACACTGCTTTATACAAGGAGAGGTGGAGTAGAGGGATTAATTGGATTGAATACCAGAAGAATCTAGTCGATCGAGTCGTATGTTTCTGAGTGAATAAGTAAACGGGGCAAGAGTTTGCTATTGATTTGGACTTAAATATTTTGTAACGATTTCTAAGCTGCGAATAGTACAAATTTATGTTAGAAATTACGAAAAGTACTAACAGGACGATAAATTAGATGTCACTAAATTCGAATATCCGTTAACGGGCTACAGTATTAAACTGATGCAAGTTTATTTCATATCTTATTACCAAATTCCTTCGGTAAAAAGAACAGGCGAGGTTAAAACGTCGTGACAGTATAAGTCGCCTTGAGATTGTTGAATCGTTAAGGAAAAAAGAAGGGTATAGTATTTAGCTTTATCATACTCTTTGTACTGGATATCAGAATTAACTACTTTAGTCAACCATCATACTACGTTTTCTTCAGTTTCACAAACTGAAAATAGGAATTTTGAATTAAATAAGGCCTAGAATGTGTCTTTTCCGAACCTTGTTCCTAAGTATATTTACGAGACAAAATTGTTAATTAGCGTAAACCAGTAGTTCCCAACCTTTTTTGATTGACGACATACTTTACTGTAGTGGCCTCGCGTAGCGTAGTCGCTAACGCTCTCACCTTTTATATGAGCGGTCCTGGGTTCCATTCGCGGTGGAGACACTCCATTGAAAAAGTGTAAAAGTTTTTTTCAAGCCAGCCATCTGAGTAAGATTTTCCTCATTCACACCAGATAAAATGCCGGGATGGAACCTAACATACAGGCTCCATGAAACTTCCTTCCTCCCCGAAACCTTTCTCCCTTCCCTTTCCTCGGATAGTGTAATCGCTGAGGGCTAAAATGGCCACAGATGCTGAAAGCCCAGAAAACTAATTGGGGACCGCGATGGTTCAGTGGTAGAGCGTTTACATCTTACACATGGGGTCCTTGGTTCAATCCCAGCTCGCGCCACGTGACCTTTATGGTGAACAAACAACATGTGCGTGGGTTTTCTCGAGGTTCTGCTGTTTCCTCCTACTTTCTTAATTCCACCATTTTCATTCATTTCTCATCGTCACCGTCTTCTTTAGCCTAGCCTGCATAACCTTGGGACGTAAAACGTAAAGATTTCATTTTCAGAAATCTAATTCCTAATCCCTAATTCTAAACAGTTTATTGAACACCCATATCATCGCAAGGCACTTATTTCATTTTCTTATTAACAATAATATAAATCATTAGTGTAAGACTATAAACTTCTCTGAAATAGTGACTTTATGTTATACTAAACATTGTTGCTGATTCTAAAGGCGTTGACTGACACGGTCTGTCTCAAAATTTAGTTAACTAATTATTAAATTCTTTATAATTTTCAGATTCTAAAATTTCGCGACACACCCTATGGGACTGCGTAACACACTAGTGTATCGCGACATACCGGTTGGAAATCACTGAGGTAAGCTATAAAGCAAATCTTCTATAAAGTAAGAAAACAGGGTAGAGAAGCTACGATATGCATCAAAGAAAATTAATTTACTGTAAGCGTGCGTTCAACTCAGAACACGAGGTCAGCTACTCAATATAACGGTCTTGCATCGTACGAATCATTAATTGATCTGGGTTAATAAATATGAAAACCAAACTGTTCTGGCAGTTGATAGTTTTCTTATGGATATCGTGAAGTCAAACATGGAATTGCTTGATTAGAATATCGTTGAATAAATAGCTTGAAAGTATCTGGTTAGTAGTATCAGTTGTCAAAATACATAATTGTCTTTAAAAATGTAACCTCATCATCTATAGGCAGAACGGAGACAAATGATTGTGTTTGAGTTGACCAAGAACTTGATCAACTTTATTCATTTCATTCAGTAGATGCAGTGAAATCAGTGGGAAAAGTTCAAGCGTAAAAGGACCAGAAGACTACTTTGTTTATCTACCACCTGTAGAATTATTGTAGTTATATATACCGGCAATATCTCTTTTTTCAATGACTCAAGATATAATATTTTCTGGTTAGAAGTTGTGAATGTTTCAATTCAGGTCAATTTATGAATCAATTTGTGAGTGCTGCAGCTATCTGAACCCTAGCTACAAGAAACCTCTTCAGCAGACCACTCCGTACATTATCTTTGATGGGTTTTGAGTGTCTTCCTATGCAAATGAAGTCCAGAAGACTCTTCGAATATAATATATATCCACTGTCTTGACTTCGGCTTGGCTTTACAAACTTTCCAATGCTAATTGGCCAACATGTGTTCAAGTGCATGTTACTCGTGGGCAGTCGTTCTTTCAGAAAAAATGTTCCGGGGGGCACATTTAGTATTCCGGGGGCACTGCTTTTACTTTTCTATTTATTATTATATTGTAGACGTATTATTTTGGTCTCCTCCGGGAGGGCACTTTCAGAGCTCGAGGGGCAGTGCCTCCCAAAAACAGATCTGGAAGAAACTGCTCGTGGGTAGGCAAGTAAAAGCCACGTATTTTATTACTAATAATGTGAGTAGTGAAATGTTAAACCTACTAAGAAACCCAGTCCATATGCAAACAAAAGTTCTAAATGAAAATTACCTTTCAGAAGAAAGAGGGTAAATTATCATATTATCTTTATAAACAAAGTACTGTATTTATGTTTTGTTGATGTAAACAATAGATGTAAGATTACATTGAAGTACAATACTAGATTATGGTCATGACTATTCCTATTCATAGGCGAAGAGGCTAATATGATAAATCAGTTAACTACATTTTTCGTAATTATATAATATATATATATATATATATATATATATATATATATATATATATATATATATATATATATATATATATATATATATATATATAATATTTCATTTAATATTAATTTGCTCACTCAAAGTGAACATATCGTTCGTCTGAAAACATCAAATAAAACCCGTCTAAAATTGCCAAAGAA
This sequence comes from Thermobia domestica, assembly GCF_964235325.1. Classification (NCBI taxonomy): domain Eukaryota; kingdom Metazoa; phylum Arthropoda; class Insecta; order Zygentoma; family Lepismatidae; genus Thermobia; species Thermobia domestica. The sequence continues at coordinate 62,448,992 of NC_137465.1, read as the reverse complement.
AATCATATTAGTTGAAAAAAACAAACTAAATGAAATGCGTATCGGTTACAGATTCAGAATACGAGGTGCGTACCAAACGTACGTATCTTTTACGTATAACGTGTTTAACCCTAGAAAGCAGAACATGGGTCAAAAATGACCCAAAAGTAATTTATGTATAGATTTTTGTCTGCAATATTTGTTGCACAGTAGTTTTTCTCCGTGACATCTTCTATTGGTTTGTTTACTACATAAAAATAATGTATTTAAGTTTTTGGTTTTGTATTTATTTTTTACATTTTATTATATATATTTCTATACGTAGTATACATAACATGGGTCATTTCTGACCCGCGGTATATTTTAGTATTAGATTACTATTATATATTAGTATTAGTATATAACTAATACTAATCTTTATAGTAGTATTAGATTAGTTCTTTACTATAACAAATTAGTATTTGTTTTACTAAAATGTTATTATATTTGTAGTAGTATTATTACTACTAGTCTTGTACAGCGGGGGACACTTCTAAATGGTACACCTTAGCCGTAAATCTCCATATGGCTGTACCATTTAGAAGTGTCCCCCGCTGTACTTTGAATTGGATTTTTTTTTTTTAGAAATATATACTCTGAACAGACTAATCTTATGGACCATGTTATGGACCCATGGACCCATCATAAAGACCCATGTTATGGAAACTAAGGTATAATTCATGTCATGCGTTTAAGGGTTAATTACCAATGATTTCGGTAATTTGGCACAATTTCATCTGATAATTGGGAACTGCGGTGGTTCAGTAGTAGATCGGTCATCTCCAATTCTTTGGATTCCCAGTTCGTTCCCAGCTCTCATCAAGTGGGCTTTGTGATGGACAAACATCATGTGCTTGAGTTTTCTAGGGGTTCTTCCGTTCCCTTCCACATTCTCATTCCATTGTTTCGTCTATTATAACTGACTTATTTAGTTTCGGAGCATAAATGTGGAACAATTAACTTAAAAAATATATTATTTGACATTGCCGGATGGATGATCTACTGAATAATAATAATAATAATAATAATAATAATAATAATAATAATAATAATAATAATAATAATAATAATAATAATAATAATAATAATATTGCTGTACTTTGCTTTTCATGCTCATGTTTTAAATTGAAGACGAACATTTCCATAAAATTGTCCAAATATAATTTATAAAGAACCTAATTTGGAAAGGCAATTGATTATACGTTAATTGATTTAATCTACTCACGTATATACAACAGTTACAGAATTAATAAAGCAAGCCTTGCTCTAGAAGACATTTATCCTAACCGAAACAAGAGAATATAAATCTATTAATTGCCATAATATTTATTACGTTTACTATAAATATAGCTCAAACGGAGGGGAATGGTTTTGTTTTTACATTCGAAAATAGATTATCAATTTACATTCTATATAAAGCATGGCTGGAAATAGCCACAACATACGTTTGGAGAGTATTTATTGCATACAGTACTCTATGCATAAAAAACTTTTACTGATCACTGTGGTGAAAGGCTTAATTATTCTTCATTAAAAGCAGCCGTGTTCCTGTCCGAGGCGTTCATGATATAATGCACCGACGTCCCAACCAGGATGACAGAGCGCTGTGCCCACCCTTACTAATGAAGTCATTGTATCTTTGTAGTTACAGGTTGAAGACTAGAATCAGCAATTACACAAGCGACATGGACATTGCGATTGGCAGTCGGCTTCTACTTCACAGAGAGCCGCTCCTTATAAATTTAGATGCCTTTACTTTGCTTGTTGGACAGCCGACGTAGTTGCATTATTTGCATCTTTTTTTCTTTCTTTGTTTTGCAACATTTCTCGTTTAGCTATTTTGCTAACAGTTGAATTACAGTTCTTTTTCATTACCTAAACGTGTTTATCATCACTTTTTCTGCAATATTATTAATTAAAAACGTAATTTTTGTCTAATAAAATTCTACTAAATAATCCATATACGAGTGAGTTCAAATACTTACGACCTTTATTTTTAAAAGTGCTACAAGTTAAAATGAAACGAATCCACTTTTTCTTTTAAATCATGAGCAGATATGTTAGTCAACATGGCGAAGTCAATTCCGTTAAAGTATAAATAAATGCCAGACAAAATAAATATTTTCCTGAACTAGAAGTTACTAGATTCTGTAACAACAGATAACAATAGAATTATCTCTGATTTAATTTTTATTTACAAATTGCAGTTATTCCTGTTCTGTAGCGTCATTTCAGGTTTTGCCAGAGGGAGGGGAGCAAGCAGGGCATTTTTTAAGCTATCTTTTTGTATCCAAATGGATACCCAGGCCCAGCGTTTGGATACCGAGGCCCAGCAGTTTGGATACCTAGTACACTTCATAAATCTTTAAATTACTGGAAGAGTACTTGAACAATAAATTATTTGAATTACTGTAAATTTAAAATTAACTCAACAGGCTATGGTTTTGTGACTATATATGTATTATCTTGTATTCTGTGGATAAGTATAAAATTGGAGAGCTTCATTCTTGAAATTTCAGATATTCTTTCCTTCGTTTCGCAAACTCGTTTTCTACCTACTCTACTCCAATACAGAGATAGTTAATGGACCGACTAAAGAGCTAGAAAGGTTGAAGCCGAACTCTCACATGTAACGGTTCAAATGACATTTGGCTTATATACCTTTTGAATAATCTCTGTGAGAAAATAACAGAAGAAAACAACTTGCTATTTGGATATTTAATTTTTACGAAATTGAAGTTTTACTTATCTTTAACTTACAACACTGTTTTGGTTCGTTACAATTAGGACTCATTATTTCTAATAAAATAGTCTGAATAGAACTTCTACACTTTTGAAGAACACTTTGCGTTGCGAAGATAGCCAGTTATGTTTCTGACATGACAACCTAAGATCGAAAATGGCGAGATGTAGAGCAAGAATGAGCTGCTGATTCAGAGTGTCGACGCTAGAGGGGGATCTAGAAGTAAAAACTGAGGGACAGCCAGAACCATACTATGATACGTATATCATGAGTTTATTATAAATTTTCAAAAATATATAAATAATAGCTTAAATTATTTTAGCTATTACTTTCAGTGGCGAATTTACGCACGCGGGGAAGGGGCTGGTTTCTCCAAAATTTTAGGATTTCAATAGAAAACGAATCAAATGTTACTCATAACCTTCAAGCCTGTCATTTTGTATGTCATTATTTCAAAAGTGTACATTATACAAAAAAAAAAAAGAAAAGAAAAAGAAAAAAAAAGAAAAAAAGAAAGAAAGAAAGAAAGAAAAGAAAAAATCTCTGTGCGTTTGAATTTTGCTGTGTGCAAGCCTTTTGTGCCTGGATACCCAGTAGCGATTTCTTAAAAAATGCATTGGGAGCAAGAGCAAGCACGCACCCAGAAATTTTTTGTTGGGGGGTCCAAGCTTTTGCGGGAGGGTCCAATATTACAAACCATTACGTCTATGTAGTATTGAACGAATATTCTTCTGCACCCGAAAAGACGATAAATAATTGAAAATACTTCCACCTATATTGTCAGAACTAGATTGTTTTTATAAGAGAAAGAATACATAAAAAATGTAAGATGAAATTTTCATGCTATATCAATCATTTCCCTGTTAAACAACTATAGTTTTAATAAGAAAGTGTACAAATGTATATTAAGTTACAAAGTTTGGTTGGGAGGTCCGGATATGGTGGACTCTCGTGGGTGCCCCTCTGGGCAAAAGTGTCCGCCAATATAAGAATTTCATGTTTTTATTAGAATATTTGCATACTATTTATTAAAAAGTACGTGTTCCTCAAACTCAGTAGGGCAATTTCCCCCCTTGCCCTCCTCAAGTGACGCCCCAGCTACTGTTACACAAGAACAAACATGAACCTTATCATTTCTTTTTTTCCTCTTTAATATACCTCAATATCTCGAGCTTGAGATGTACGTAAAGATTTAATGCTACTTTGATCGTCGCTTTCATAGCTTATGATGCATTCAAGTGGAATTTCTGAAAGCATTTTGATAAAACTGCCGTCCGCGAAATGAAAGGCAACTTCAGGGAAACAGCACCTTAACACTACTAATATGACTTTTCTTAAGGTGCTCCAAACATACAAAATATATTTGTCACTAACTGACCGAAATCAGAAAATTCTGCCATCCTGTTTTACGTTTATTAGGACAAGAATTAGTAGAACTATACTTTCTTACTATATGGAAATTGATCGCAGCAAAATGTTTGCAGCTTATGAAGTATCTGAAACTTCTTATGTACTCAGGAGTGTAGCCATAGGAGGATATCCATAGTGGAGTGTAGCCATAGGAGAGGATCTGGTGTATCCTCTCTTTGCGTTACAAGGGATGAAGAAAATGAGGTGAATAACAAAATCAAGAAACTTGGGGAAGATGCATCGGAAGTCAAAAGTGTATATTTTAACGATGATAAAGTGAAATGTTTAAAGAGCGCAAAACAATTTGTGGAAAGTGTCGTTAATGAAATGCAGGGAAGATTCAATGATAAGGCCATGAAATTGAACTAATTGCGTATTTTCAAAACTTTGTTACACTTTTACAGTTCAGTGAGAATGAATGTAAATAACTCTGTGCTATATTTGGAATTAATGATGTTGATGCTGTCGTTGAAAATGTACGTTCTTTTAAATATGTTACACGCAGCAAACTTGAAGATTCTGGAACTAAAGTTGTTTCTTTTATTTTAAACGCTGATATTGGTTACGAGACTCTTAAAGCTGTGGTTGAGTGTGTGGTGTATCCCTCTTTCCACTGCTACTATAGAGAGATGCTATGAACACATTGAACAGAATCATGACAAAGTTGCGAAATCGTATCGGTCAAGATATTCTTCAGTTATGTTTAAAAGTATCAATCGAAGGAGACATTGAGCTTACAAAACATTTTATTCACGAGATTATCAACAGGTATGATGTGAAGAAATCCAGACGCATTCGACTGATATAATAACTATAAAAAATTAACTGCTCTAACTTGTTACATTTTACAATAATTTGATATAGTGTTCGTGATTTGAAAACTCAACAAAGCTTTTTATAAACATACACAATAAATCATTTTCATTTACAGAATTTACGCGTACGTTTTATCAGTTAAGTAAGCCTAGTTCGACACTTGTCTTTCAGTGGCATTAAACATTTTTCAATGCTGTAGCTTTTTCAGTTAATATTCCTTTTTTCATATTGGTAGCCATTTATTTCTTCTAATTGCGTTATTATCAGTTCGAAAGTGGAAATACTGAAATTTGAAATTTAAGAATAGTGTTAAGTTTAAGAATAATGTATTATCTATTATTAATATATTATTATATTTATAATATACTGTATGCAAGTTTGTAACTATTGCGCAGATTTGTCTACTTGTATGAGACACAGTTACAATATAAGCTGTACGAATGATCAGAAAAATATTAACAAAATTTCAATGTCATATCCTCGTTTGTGCTCAATGTAATTTACCAGTATTTGTGTGTGTGTGTGTGTGTGTGTGTGTGTGTGTGTGTGTGTGTGTGTGTGTGTGTGTGTGTGCCTTTGATTTTTCAGTTCAAATATATAGGAACATTAAGAACTCAATTTTTTAAAATTTAAAAATTTGCTTTCTATTAGTAAACTTTGACTCTAAAATATTTTAATAGTTTTCACAATTTTTGTCGGCCTTTCCAGAGTGGATAAAAATTTATGCCCCTTCTTCAAGTAAGAATTATAGCGGGAAATGTTGTAGGACATTTATGGTTTGTACTTTTCTTTCCCCCCTCTGTATTAATATTCCCCCTGGGGAAAAAGTTCTGAAATCATCACTGCTGAGAAATATGGTGTATATTTAAAAATTTACAGCCCGAGCCCGTGCAGACCTCTAATGTATGTTGAGTTATTAATGGTTTCATAATCTGAAAGAAGAGTTTTGGCTTTCTTTTCGTATTGAAAACCACGCTTCCCTGAAAAAGTCGTCTAGAACAACATGATAGGTAGGGCTACACCGTTATATGTAAGGAAGCACAGGCAATGATAATATTTGAAAATTATCCTAAGCCACGTGGCAAGTATGTGAAAGTATCAAACGATACCAGAAACTGTTATTCGCTTTGCCCGGATACTTGTGCGAAGTGGATGAAACTTTACTAATTTAGAAAGATCTTCACACACCTGTACAGATGAGCCAAATAAGCAACATATTTCTTGTATCTGTGACAGTGTTGGGCAAAATCAATTGAAATCAATTGCAATTGATCAATCAATTGAAAGTAATTGCTCGGAAAATCAATTGCAATTGATTTCAATTGCAATTGATTTCAATTTGTAATTGACAATTAATTTCAATTGCAATTGAATTCAATCATAAAATTTGCAATTAAATTTTCGTCAATTGTTAATTGTTAATTGGTCACCAGGCAATTGAAACTTTTAATTGTTAATTGTCAATTGCAAAGGGTGCAATTGAAACATTCAATTGTTAACTGCAATTGACAATTGAGACTTGTAATTGTTAATTGTAATTGTTAATTGCAATTGAAATCAGCAATTAAAACTGAAGATAAGAAGATGTGTGTATATTGTATTGTCCACTTGTTACTATTTTACATATTTCAAATAAGGTACTTATAAGAAATGCTGGATACTTACCATCCCTTCCCCCCCCCTGGGAAGAAAGCCGTGAAACTAAGTATTTTTTAAATATATTATGTTTATGGTTCTATCCCCCTCGAAAGAACTCTATATGACCGTCATGCATACAATACGAATGAGCACGAACGAGTTCGAGCGAGTTTTCTTTAAAATTCCACTCGACTCGAAGCAGACATCTTTGAGTTCGACTCGAGATCTCGGCTCGAAAAATTTCTCCCAACTCGACTCGAATTCGGATCGAGTTTCCAGTCGAGTCGAGCCAATTCGAGCTAAATCCTTTGTGTAGTTCCAAGTACTACTATTTTCAAGTATCCTACATAGACAATAAAATTATCAATGATACTACTATTACTACTATAACTAATTATTATTATAACACCGTGTACCTGTATAAATATGGAATATAGGCGGTTTGTGTCGGAATACTAAAAATTAGGTAACTTTCGATCTCGGTAGTCAAGAAATCTTCAGCAGGCAAGGACATTGGTCACGAGGTTCTTGGTTTGAGTTCAGGAGGAGCAAGTATTCAGGCTCGAGCCAAAAATTGTTAGAAGTTATGGGGCTCCAGCCAAACATATTTAAAACTGCTCGACACGGGTTTAGGGTTGTCAACGACTCAAGCGGCTCGCTCACAGCTCATTCACTTATCGAGCCGAACCGAGAAGTGAGCCGAGCCAACAGCTCATCCAACCGAGCCAGCTCGAGCCGAAGGCTCACACGAGCCGAACCGAACCAAGCTGATTGTTTACCCCAACCGAGCCGGTTCGAGCCATTAGCTCAGTTAAGCTAACTCGAACCCAGCCTATGGACTCGTTTCAACGGAGCTGGTTCGAGCCATTGGCTCCAATCGAGCCGAGTCGATAACTCGTCTTTACCGAGCCGGCTCAAGCCATTGGCTCAATTGAGCCCAGTCGATGAGTAATCCCAACCAAGCCAGCTCAAGCTGTACGCTCAGTTGAACCGAGCCGGGCCGGTTGACATCACTATTCCGGTTGGGCTTCTACTTTGGCTAAAAATTGGACCGTGCAGTTCTCAGCCTTGATGGTAAGAACTACAAAAAATGATATGAAATCTTTAGTTTTACGTCCCACGCTTATGCCGCTTAGGCTAAAGGAGACGGTGATGATGGGAAATGAATGATATGAAGAAAGTGAGAGAAAACGGGAGAACCCCGAGAAAATCCACGAGCACGGTATTTGTCCACCACAAAGTCCAAACTGCGCGAGCTGGGATCGAACTAGGGACCTCAAGCACCGGAGGTGAACGCTCTACCACTGACCCACCACGCCCCCTGGTAAGAACTACAGTATATACTTATATTGGTGCTCACGGCGTCATTAACTTGTTCCACCACCAACGAATTTCGAGGTACTTTATTTTGCATCTTTTGTGCGTGTTTTGTGTCGCTTTGTGCGCCTATTCCCACATTTTGTGCATCACCGGAAGTGGGTCAAAATGGGCCTACAAATATGGCGGAACAAATTATTGCTCTTACGCCACCAATGAATTTCGAGGTCGTTTCCTTCACATCGTTTTGTGCCGTTTTGTGCGTCTACTTCCGTTTTGTGCGTCATGGGGAGTGGGTCAAAATGGGCTTCCAAGATGGGACGAAAATGACCAAGAGTTTCGCCACTATTGAATCTCGAGATCGTTAATTTCACATCGCGTACCCTTTTGTGCGCCTATTTCGACATTTTGTGCGTCACTGGAAGACGGTCAAAATGGGCCTCGAAGGTGGGACGAAAATGACCCACTGCTCCGCCACTACCGAATTCCGAGGTCCTTCCTTTTGCATCGACTACTGAATTTTCGTGCTGTTTCGTGCCCCCATTTCCACGTTTTGTGCGTCACCAGAAGTGGGTCAAAATGGGCTTCCAAGATGGGACGAAAATGACCCACTGTTCCGCCACTATCGAATTTCAAGGTCGTTAATTTCACATCGTGTACCCTTTTGTGCGCGTATTTCGACGTTTTGTGCATCACTGGAATACGGTCAAAATGGGCCTCGAATGTGGGACAAAAATGACCCACTGCTCCGCCACTACAAAATTGCGTGGTTCTTCCTTTCGCATCGACTAGTGAATGTTTCGTGCCCTTATTTCCACGTTTTGTGCGTCACCAGAAGTGTGTCAAAATGGGCCTCCAAAGTGTGACCAAAATGACCCATTGTTCCGACACTATCGAATTTCTAGGTCGTTTCTTTCGCATCGTTTAGTGCCTTTTTTTTTTAAGTTTTCTGTACCTACTTTCTTGTCTTGTGCGTCACCGGAAGTGCATTAAACAGGCCTTTAAAGTGGGAGTTAAATGGCTCACTGTTCCGCCACTATCGAATTTCGAGGTCGGTTCTTTCGCATCGTTTAGTGCCTGTTTTGTACGTTTTGTGCGTCACCAGAAGTGTATCAAAATGGGCTTCCAAAGTGTGACGAAAATGACCCACTTCTCCGTCACTACCGAATTTCGTGGTCCTTCTTTCGCATCGACTAGTGAATGTTTCGTGCCGTTTTGTGCCCTTATTTCCACGTTTTGCGCGTCCCCAGGAGTGTGTCAAAATGGGCCTCCAAAGTGTGACGAAAATGACTCACTCCTCCGCCACTACCGAATTTCGATGCCCTTCCTTTCGCATTGACTAGTGTCTGTTTTGTTACGTTTTGTGCCCCTATTTCCACGTTTTGTTCGTCACCAGAAGTGTATCGTTCCTGACGGAACAGCATTAACTTAGTAGTGTCGCCATTGATATCAGCAACCGCGAAAACTATGGATTTGACACTAATATCGGTCATTTTGGATTTCTTTTACGTTTCGGTATCCCCCCTCCCCCCGTTGACCCACGGCCCGCAGCCGAATACGGTGAATTTGGAAGTTAATGCGATCGGAGTTTCACCATTGATCTCAGCGACCGCGAAAACTATGAAATCGACACTGATATCGTTCTACTTTTACATGTCCCTGTAAACGCCCCTCTGAGACCCCCTGGTTCGAATTTTGTTGAAAACGCTTTGCCTTGGTGTGGGACCTGGACCAAGGTATCTTTGACCAAAATTTAGTAACTCTCGGTCGACTTTTCTGGTCCCCAGGCTTGTTCCGGTAAACGTCCCCTGGAGACCACCTAGTAAGGAATTAAAAAAAAAAAAAACTCTTCGTCTTGGTCTGGGGCCTAGACCAAGCTACCCGTGACCAAATTTTGAAAAGTTTCGGTCCACTCGTCTCGTCCACAGGCCGCACAAAAATAGACAGACTCTATATTAGAACAAACTCTATATTAGAAAGGTCAGATCCGCCGTTATTGTATTAGTGCGGTGCTTGAGCGATTGATCGTACAAATGTAAACTCCGATGAGTGATAATTTTATAGGCTTGTTTTATTACAAGTTTAAACTCTTAAATCAGTAGAGAAGAGGGCGTGAATCATGGGTCAGAGTTGATGACAATGGGTTTTGGTGGGTCTGTGGGTCACAGTGGGTAAGAGTGGTTTATAGTGGGTGGTGTGTCAGAGTGGGTCATGGTGGGTCGTGGGTCACGACGGGTGGTGATGGTGAGTCAATTGTTCGTGGCTAAAGTTTTCATTGCCCCACGTCCTCTCTGAACTACAGAGTTGAAAATTAATCAGTGAAAATCAATTGCAATTGATCAATCAATTGAAAGTAATTGCTGTGAAAATCAATTGCAATTGAATCAATTGCCAATTAATTTCAATTGCAATTGAATTACAGAATTCAATTGCAATTACTTTCCACTGCAATTACTTTCAATCAATTGATCAATTGCAATTGATTCTCCTTTTCTAATGGCCAACTGCAATTAACAATTAACCATTACTTATTTCAATTGTTAATTGCAATTAACAATTAAATTTACAGATTAATTGTTAATTGTTAATTCAATTGAAATTTGCCCAACACTGATCTGTGAGAACAATATCTTACAATTCACAAAGTGGTCCGTGTTTGAATTTTATTAAATCTTTTATACATTTTTTTAAGAATAAAGGTAAGCCATTTTTATGCCTATCACGTCAGCTTTTTTACAATTTGCAATTTTTATTTCGAACACTACCATCATTTCAATATACGTATATAGTATTATATAATTTCGGAAGGCACGAATAATAATACTACAGAACAATTCAATAAAACAATTTAAACAAATAAACTAGATTGCTTTGGTTACACTAAACAATGCTATACACACATAATGCTATCATAAACCTTATTTCCTACGGAATAATGTTGAATATACTTACATGCGCTGGTTCTCAATTTCATTGAGAAGACACTTATTCCTTTTTAAATGCACGCCTCTTTGTTTTCCTTCAACTTCTGTTATAACTGTCACGATACCTCTTCATCATCCAACAATAGTCTGCCAACATTGTGATATTCCATCTGCTTTGATATCTGCTCTCCATTTCAGAAATATCTTTGTGAAATGTTTGCCCTTGCTTTTCGCTGACCTCACCAAGATTGACAGGAAAAAAGTCGAGATGAGAATGTAGAAAGTGTATTTTGAGGTTCGTTTTACATCCAAGTGCGCGAAAATGGGTCAACATATCTTCTACAATTGTTACATAGTCAGGGTATTTCATGTTTCAAAGAAAGTTACCTACAACATTTTTGAAACTTAACCAGTGGCGAAGCGTACTATGAGGCTCTGAGGCCGGGCCTACCCTGTTTTCTACCACATATTTTCTTCATCTTTGATTTCTTATAAAATAAAGTCAATGTTTCAACATTTCGGTTTTCCGGTAAAAAATAGTAGGTTGGAAACACTTGAAGACCCCTCCGTCTGAGCCTCACCACCTCGCTAGACAGGCTTGCGGGCTATGCTGCTCAGGGAGCGAAGCTACTAGAGCCTGTCTATACCACCTGTGCCCTCGGAAACTATGCGAACTAAACTTCGGCCTCACCTCCGCCAATCTCTGGTGGACGAAACCCTCCCTTTGCTTAGGGAAAAGAAGTGAATGACCTCAGCTGTCTTACCAGTTTGTCATTCAGTCGTTTGGTCTTGACAACTGAAGATCGTAGGCTACCTAAAGTGACTAACATGACAAAGCACAGCGGAGTCCATGAAATGATTCGTTGTGGCAACGCTTCGGCATCCAACAATTGAAAGATCTCGGCGGGAAATCACATATCGATAGCAGCGCCAGCAAGGGCACAGTTGAACTAGACAGTCCCTATTGCTAGGAATTGCACGCATTCTTGGGAAGATGCGAAGGCCCGCCTCTGGGAGTTTAGTTTTAGCGTTGAAGACATCTTTCAATTCTAATATGTTATTAAATGATTTCTTTAACTTATAGTAAGAAGTTTCTATGTAGAATTATGTATTTCTAGTAGTGGTATTATGTATTTCTAGTAGTAGTGAATTATGTATTTGCTTAATTTAGGTATATACTCTCAGGAGTTATTCAGAGTAGCGATTCTTTCCCTACATGAGGCCTGGTCTATAATAGCTTGTAGAATATAAATCTGGTACATTAAACATATCTATATATTGTTATTTTAGTTGAGTTTTCCATTTCATAGAATCAGTGGGGTATTTACGATTTTGTTTCTGGAGGCTTTGCTTGTTTCGAGAGGAGCTTTGCTAACTTTATTCCTGGAAATGCGAAAATTCTGCAATATATAAAACAATAAAGAATTGCGATAAAAGTTCGGTGAATGCTTAAGTCCTGAAGCTACCTCCTTAATTATGCCACTGCATAGGATACAGTACTAAATATATTGCGTTGATTCAAATGAAGTTCCTTCTAAGCATTAACATTTCTAGTGAAGTAATTATCACGTGATGCATTAATTCAATATAGTATTATACTTACTTTAAAGTGGGAGATGTAAGTAACAAACGCTTATCCAAGAAATTTGAAAGATAACAGTATGAATCTACTTTCATTTCCTCTCCCTCCATTTTCAAATATGCAGGAAATGAGAGCAGCAAGTGAGGAGGAAATTCTCATTCCCTGCAAATCCCAGACAGGAAGAAATATGAACTTCACTTCAAAATATTTGTAGTGGAGCTAAATGGGAATATTAGTTTATCGGGCCTACCCTACTTGTGGGATTACGCTTCGCCACTGAACTTAACCAATTCGGTCATTCGGCGTTCTTTTCCAATTCGGTCATTGAATTTTCAAATGGGTCATCTACTAACAGCTTTCTGATTTGTGGCCCTGTAAAAATACCTTCCGAAAGTTTTGCTGCACTCAGTGATGGAAAAGTTTTAGCTATGTATTGAAAATGATTCGTCCACAGCTTTCACAAATTGCTTCATAAGTCCCAGTTTCAGATTAAGTGGTGGAAGTAGCACTTTATTGAGATCAATTAGTGGAGTGTGCATTACACTTTTCTTACCTGCAGACAAATCAAAGCGCTGAGCCCATTCTCTCACATTCCAGTGCTTGTCTCTGGCCCTGCTATCCCATTCACATAAAAAGCACGGGTATTTTGTATATCCTGGTTGCATTCCTATCAGAAGACCTATGACTTTCAAGTCCCCGCAAACAGACCGTGTTCTTCGTATTTTAACTTAGAAAGTATTAATTTCAAGGTATTGTACGTTTCTTTCCATGCAACAGAGTATGCTACAGAAATTGATCCAAGCTTGTTTCCATTATGCAGAAGAACTTCTTAGGCTGGATTTCGAAGCATTTATAAAGAGTCTCCAATCGGATGTGTTATAAGAAGCACCCAATGCATCCACAACAGCTGGAACGTTGTTGCAGAACACTAACCCGTCTTCTTCAGAGAAATAAGGAAGAAATTCTCTCTCTCGGTGTCTATACCATGAGTAATGTGTCCCACTGGCCAAAAGGTTTTTCGAACGAAGTCTAAACCCAAGAACTTCTGCACTCTCCTTTGGTAGGGGCCGAGGTGGCTCAGTGATCCCGTTCACCTCTGGTGCACGGGGTCCCGGGTTCAAACCCTGCTCCCGCCAAGTGAACTTTGTGTTGGAAAACATCGTGTGCGTGAGTTTTCTCGGGATTCTCCCGTTCCCTCCCACTTTCTTCATTCCGTCATTTCATTCATTTCTCATAATCACCCTCTCCTTTAGCCTGACCGGCATAAGCGTGGGACGTAAAACACACAAATTTCATTTCATTTTCTTCTTTGGTAGATTTAAATTTCGAACAAGATCATTAAGTTCTGATTGTGTAAACAGCTGCGGAATCGTGCTAGGATAGTTGCTATCATCCTCACATGGAACATCTGCTTCACTACTACTAGATGATTATAAAACATCTATAGAGACTGGTGAATTGGGAATTGGTAGATTTTCACCATGAGGAACGGGCCGAATTGCTGAAGCTATGTTATCCGCATACAGAATACCCTTCTTGTTCTTTGCATTTTATCCTTTAACATTTATTGCACAGATATAACAGTCATGATGGTTTCGAGGCTCCCTCCACACCATAGGTATTCCGAACTGCATTCCTTTCTTTTTACCGTTTGCCCAGGATCTGACAAGTCAGTGTCTCTACCAGTGGCGAAGGGTGATAAGAGGCCCTGAGGCCCGGCCTACCCATTTACTTTCAGAAATTATAATTTATAATTAATTCATTTTCCTTAAACAGAATGCATGATATTTTCTAAGTTGAAAAAAAAATGTTCGATAAAGAAATCGTGGTTGGCACCACTGCTGGGAGGCTCACCGAGCAGTGTCTCAGGCGCAGTAGAACTACCGCCAAGCTACTCAGAAAATCCTGCGAGAGAACGTGTTGGAAATGACGTTTTCTTCACCAGCGTATAACCTGCGAAAGAGACCGGCCTCAGCGCTTATCGACTTTCGTTTCTACCTACTAGTTTCTCTCGAGACCTTCGATTTCGATTCGATATATCAAACAAATAAAGAGCAAGATAACGTGGGCTCCATTCCGTTCCAACTTTGCTTAATTTTGCGGATTCAAACGCAACGCAAAAACTGGAACAAGAAATTCTAAAGGCGCTACGCCTATTATCGCAAACTAATGCCCGTTTATTCCGTTGCGTTGGCGCAAACCTGTACGAAATCAGACTCGTTGAGCTCATTAGAAAGAGTGTGTGTTTTGAGATTTGAGTGATTTTTTCTTACATTTGCAAAAGTGAATGAGAGAAACTGTCAGTATGTGGAGAATATGAATATACGTAATATAATTCCTATTAAAGAACCTTCTATGTGAGTGGTCTTTTTGGAAATTAATGTGTTATTAAGGAACGATAACGCCTGTGTTGAAAATAGAACAAACAGAGGGCAAGAGAGTTCTGCATGCATTGGTTTATATAAATCTGATTATTTAAGTCTCATTCTGTTTTTAAAGAGAATTAAGTGACACACAAAATATCTTGATTGAATGCTTATCATGTGTTTTGAACAATATAATTAAAGACAAAATTTTACAAGCAGAGTTTGTCTCAGTACATGTAGACTAAACAACATATATTTCTTGTGAAGCGCAGATAATGTGATAGTCCATCATCCCCACCCGATCACGCCAATTAAAACAATTAAATTGCATTATGGCGAATTAAGATCATCTATGAGTCACATACGTCATTTTCATTATGAAAATTGAGATCCGGATCGAAGAAGTGCTGTCGATGAACTACAATTGCATTAAATTTATGTGAATTCGTCTTCTTGTATTTCTGTAGTAAAATATTTATGTCTAATCTGTTTCATTTTATTATTATTATTATTATTATTATTATTATTATTATTATTATTATTATTATTATTATTATTATTATTATTATTATCGTTATTATTATCGTTATTATTATTAGTAGTAGTAGTAGAACATTGGGCCTACCCTCTTGAAACTATCACCCTTCGCCACTGGTCTCTACACATATTTTGCACACACTGTGAGGACTTGATCGCCTAATTTGATACCAAAATAAGCCAAGTACACTTTCTTTATGGGACTTGTAATAGAGAGTCTGTTTGAGCACAGTGTAACTGCCACACACATAACAGAAAATATCAGGGTCATTCAAACATTTACGCGATGTCATTTTCTAACAATTGAGTCACCGCAAGTTATCCAAGAAGACACAGCATTGCTGAAATAAGTACATTAAAACATATTTGTTATCTAGTTTAAGTCACTACACATTAACTAAAACAACACAACACTGGCAAAATAAGCACAATAGGAATCTCTTTTCAAATTAGCTAGCTTCAGTTAATGTCCATCAACCAGAAACACCAAACACTGCTCAAATAAGTCCTTTTTATATTCTCAGCCCATCAAAGAACAACTCAGCACTCGCAAAATAACAACACGTCTTTTTTTTTTTTTTTTTTTTTTTTGAGTGGTGGGTAGTAACAGTACTTTATTTATTGAGTTGGAAGGTGTTGGGCATCAATTTAAGTAAAACATTTGTTGATTGCTGAAGAACTTGGAATGAATGGGTGTAAAGAACCGGCCACTAGAGGGTTTCGCCCTCTCTCTTGGCCAGGGGTGTGGGAGCATCAATTCTTTATTAAACTCATAGCTGGTCAAAGAGCTGTGAAACAATCATTGTTATTATACACTAACAAAAATAAAAAATAAAGATATTAAACAACAATAACATTAATAATATATGAATAATAACAAACTAGTAAGTAAAGGTGAACAAGATAAAAAAGGTGCGGAAAAAACTGAAACTAATGAATAACGAAGAAAATGCAAAAAATGGAAAAATGATGATGAGTGAGGTGCTCGTAACGCCACAACTCAACATATAGATGTTAGTACAAACAAATGCAGATTAATCTTCTGTCCTGGGGCGTCTCAGGACTGATGAGAAACATGGGGTAAGCCCAGATTAGTGTTGTAGTGAGGCAAGTGCTATGATGGAAAAGGATGTGGAAGATGTTGACGTATGAGTTGGAGACGGAAGAAGATGGTATGGTGGTGATCTGCTGGAAGAGTACGGATGTATATGGAAAGCAAAACTCTGAGTGATGTGAGATTCTTGTTGTAAATCAGTAAATATGGTGTCAAGAAAGATATCCTTACGATCATGGAGACTGGTAGTTATGAACTTCTGACGCAATTGTGCTATGTGTTGAACAAGCGGAGGAAAAGTAATTTTGTCATACAAGTCAGTATTATGATACGGAAGTTCTATCCTAAATGCAAGACGAATGGCATGTCTCTCAAGAATTTCAAGTCTATTGTAAAATTTCGGAGGCGCTGAACACCAGGCTATGTGTCCAAATGTAAGTATACTCCGCATAAATGCTTTGTATGTGTTAAGCAATAATTTGGAATTTGAACCTCAGGTCTGGCCAACCAGACGACGAAGAAGTTGTAAGCGGTTCTTTACTTTGATAACAAGTTTCTGAAGCTGGGGTGTCCATCGCAACTTATCTTCAAAAATGATTCCTAAGTATGTTACTGTTTTAGCTGGTTGAAGAAAGTGATCTCCCACACGTATCTGTAGTAAATCTGGATTTCGTCTAACTTTGCTGCGGCATTTAGGAGGTAAAATAACAAGTGTTTGTGTTTTGTCTTCATTAACTGAAAGTCTCCATTTACTACGCCAATTCAGAAAGCTAGTAATTGTAGTCTGTAAGTTTGTATTAATCTGCTGTATCGTGTTTCCCAGTGTAAGAAAAGCTGTATCAATAGCATATTGAAAGAGACAAGTGTTCGGCGTTGGAGACGGTAAATCGGAAGCATAGAGTATGTATAAAAGAGGAGATAGACTAGAACCTTGCGGTACTCCTGTGTATGGGAAGACTGGATGTGATAATGAGTTGTTTGTGCTGACGTAGGCTATTCGGTTGAGTATAAAAGAAAATATGACTCGGAGGCATGTAACAGGAAGACCCAATTTAAGAAGTTTATAAAATAATCCATAATGCCAAATCCGATCAAAAGCTTTTTCCAAATCCATTAAAACGAGACAGGACGGAAGAGACATTATAGTGAGTGGTAATAATGGTAGTTAGACGAAGTAGTTGATCATTTATGCTATAATGAGGTCGAAATCCAGTTTGATGGAGAGGTAGAAGTTGTAGATCCATAATGTATGGGTGTAAACGAGATACAAGTATTTTTTCAAAGACTTTACCCAACGTGGAAGTTAACTGGATTGGACGATAGGACTGTACAGAATGCGGTGGTTTGTTGGGTTTCAGAAACATACAGACTTTAGATACTTACCTTCCAATCGAGAGGATAGAAACCAGTTCGAAGGATAAATGTATATATCGAGGCTAGAAATATGAAAAAAATGACCGAACATTCCTTAAGTAATCTGTAAGTTATTTGGTCAAAGCCTGGGGCAGTACTACGTTTTCGCTTGATGATGGACTGTATCTCCGCGTAGGTGATTTCACGAGTCAAAGGATTATCAGCTTCTAAAGTGTGCTGGATGGAAGGTTGAAGTAATTGTGCAATTGCCTCTTCAGAAACGCTAGGGCTGAATCGATGTGTGCAAGGCGGAGGTGTAAATACTAACTGAAGATGTGTGGCTAAAGCGTCTGCTTTATCTTGATCTGTATCTAGAGATTGATTATCCTGTATGAGAGGATAAGCTGAACTAACTGTCTGTCCAGTCAGAAGATGAAATTTTTTCCAATATTTCGTGGGATGTGACTCTGTATTTAATTGATTGCATGCTTTGCTCCAGGTAAGCCGTTTATGAGCAATAATATAGTTATGAACTATCCTTTGCCATCGTCTTGCTTGAGTCAAATACTCTGGATTTCGTGTTTGTTCGTATTTTCGAAAGTAAGTGCGAGCCTTTTTGACGAGAGCCAAGTACTGCGGAGATAGCATAGGTTGGTATGTTTTGCCTCGATATGTAGGTATGTTTTTGTTGACGCTACTGGTGATAGCTGTGCTAATGCTATGGACGGTATTATTAAGATCGGTCTCTGATGTCGGTGGTACAAAGGAGGCAAGAGCAACATCTATATCAGTACGAAACTGATCCCATTTCGCCTTGTCGTATAACATGATAGTTCTCATAGTTGATTCAGATAGTTGTCATCTCTGATGGTTGATTACGACTTTCACCGGAAGATGGTCGCTGCCGATACAATCTAGTACATGTATATTACACTTATCGACCATAGAGGTAGTGCTAATAACAACATCGGGTGTAGTCTGACTGCTCGGTCGCGTATGTTTGGGCAATTGTTGGACATGCCCATTTAAATTAAGAGTTATATGATCGAAAAACTCCGCTTGATCACGGGCAGAGCGACTGTCAATATTAACGTCGGCTAGTATGACAAGATGTTTAAAGTGGTGAAACAAATAGGTGAAGAAGGCAAGAGGAATGATATGACCTAGTCGAACTATATTGTAGCTACTATTAATATAAGGTGAGGAAGATAAACTGTTGTTACTAGGTGTTCCGGTAAGTGCATATGCTGCGGAAAACAGTTGCGTCTATAAGTAAATGTATTACTAACTCCAATTGCAGCACCACCTTGGGCTCGTATGTTATTGTCTGCGTAATAACTACACGCCCCGCGATAACTCATATAAAACGACACATTTTAAATACTACTATGGATATTTATATGTAAATAGGCGTATAAATACCCAAAGTCAAAGTAGTTTAACAACAGCATGTCAACAGAATACGAAATAAGTGTTTATATTATATGAGAAATACGTTTGTAATTTTTCGTCTATTGACTTACTTCGATTCCCCGTCATTCGAACATCATCTTCCATCTCCACAGGAAAAGATCTTGCTTATCACACTGAATACGAATTGAAATTGAAGTATGTTAAAAAGTTCCGACCCGCCGAGATTCGAACTCGGGCCTCCTGGGTAAAGATTGAATGAGGATCCACTTACTTACTGCAATCCATTTCCTGCTAGTGGACAAAAACATTTAGCTAGTTGAAAACACTTTTCATATAAGACTAGACGAGATACTAAGTTCCGTATAAAGAGACGATCAATAAGTTGAGGTAATCAATTTTCTTCATCAAATTTTGTTGTTAAATAATTGTTATTGCAATTCTATTATTATTAATTTATTAACGACAATTGCAACTACCATCATTTCACAAGTTCAACTTAAATTGCATGCGCTCCGGCATATTAAAATTGGGGGGACGACTAGAACGCTAGTGGATTCCAACTAAATTTACGCCAAAATTGTAAATAAAGGGAATCTACTTGAATTACAAGCTAACGGAATCCTCCTCCTACCTCTACCAATACAATTCACCGTAATCTTCTCCCGTTACTGGTAGGCTACTCCTAAAAATTTAAGTTTACATATTTGTGATATGGTTCTTAGGCAAATTTTTCGCCTTGACATAAGAATTATACTTTAATGCTATCCATTAATCTTTCTCTACTTCCCTTCTTTTCCTTCTACCACACCTGAAGGCATGTTGCCACGCTACATGAATCTTCTAGCTGTCATAAAAAAAAATCTTGAAAGCCTACCATATATCTCCATGTAAACATAGTCTTGAAAGGATCATACAACATTTTTTTCTATCTTGCAAGGAGTTGAGCCATGTGCAACTTTCTGGGTCGTCTTGCTTGCTACCTGCTATCGCTCTCTCACTGACATAAAGGAGAAACCAGTTTCGCCGCTTCCGAAACAACGGATTCTTTTGGACAGGGAGGGGAAGTGCGTCAAAATACACGTTTTTAATGAGGAGGTTCACTATTTGTCCACTAGAGTGCAGTGCTGCTGAGTGGAGATACTTTTCTTGCTTTCAAGAAGTTGTAGTATGTAAACAGTAAATAGAAAGATCGGGCTGCAAGTTTTTTTTTTTTTTTTTTTTTTTATGACAGCTACAAGATTAATTTAAAATGGAAACCTACCATTAAATAGGTAGGGACGTGGAATTTTCGTTTTAACGATAACATCGAAAACTTGAAAACGACCAAGTATATAGATATAACTAAATATATGATAGAAAGCCGTTTTTCGTGTTTTTAAATCGCGAAATACCGCGAATTTGATACTTTTTTTCAAAATAACACCGAAATGCACTGCATAAAGCAATAGCTTCGTGAAATCGCCATGTTGGCCGGTGATACTAATAAAATAACACAAGCTTCCTTTGAAACAAAATGTGATTCACTCACCATCAGTTCTGTTATTTTTAGACCGGTGGGTTAGTGAAAGTTTGCCCCTGAGATTTTGCTGCCTGTGCTCTTGAGGCAATATTGCTATCTTCCAACGTTAATTCTGAGAGATATTTTTCAGAATACAACCAGGCCCGTGCTGGCCCACCGGGACACCGGGACGTGTCTCGGTGCGCCCTCCGAAATATCACAGTATAAATAAAGGTAAAAGCTTTTAGTAATAAATTCTTACAGTTTTATTGGTAAAGAGCCCGTGAAAGGTGCAGTGCGCTCTTTAAATTAGACGCCCTTGCGAGACCACATCAAAGATGAACGATTTTATTTATTCTTTTGTATAGCACAGTTCTGTACAATAAATACATACAGTTACTGTTGGTAAAGAACCCGCGAAAGGTACAGTTCGCCCTTTGCATAAGGCGCCCTACGAAACATCACATTATAGATAAGTGGTTTTAGTTACCCTGTATATCAGCTTTGTACAATAAATTCAAATACTGAGTGGTAGTACAAAACCTGTGAAGAATACAAGGCGCCCTTTACATAAGATGCCCTACGAAATATCACATTATTTTTTTTATTTTATCCTTCTGTATTTCAGTTTTGTATTTTAAATTCATACAGTTGCTATTGGCAGAGAACAGGTAAAGAGTATAATCACTTACAAAAATATTTTAAAGTTGTATAGCTATAAAGCGAAACAATGTGATACATCAAGAATAGTTCGGATAGTCAAACGTACGATGCATTTATGTAATACTACACTGACACTAGTCTCTAATTTACGATTTTTACGGCATCGAAGCTTTCACAGTCTTAATATGCATCCATATATCAAAGCATATTGATTGTTCCTGTGTGTTTTAAAGCGGTGTCGGAAAATCAGTACCTATTGTATTTCTGAAATATAGCTATATTAATTTCCGTAAAATGTGGTATTCCTGTCACCACGGCACGGTGCGTCCTCAGGTTGTGGATCGAGGAGATGGCCTCTGGGATATAGAGATTAGCTGCGAATATACTGAATAAGCAGTCACGGAGAGACAAGGGGTGATTCTTCTCCACCTTGGGGATTTGATGTGGGGCTAACAACCTCATCCTGTAAAAATAAATAAATAAATAAATAAATAAATAAATAAATAAAGGATTGTTCAGATAAGTTCGCAGAATCCCCAGATCAGAACTGATAACTTGGCAAGAACTTAGCAAAGTAAAATCGACATGAGATTTGGAACATGGAATATAAGAAGTCTCTATAGGGCAGGCGTGTTTAAATTTGTAAAGAATGAGTTTAGAAATAGAGGATAGATCTAGTGGGATATCAGGAAGTTAGATGAGAAGGAAATGGAGGAGTCAAGTCGGGAAATTTTACGTTCTTTTACGGGCAACGGATTAAAAATTACCAACTAGGAACAGGGCTTTTCGTTCACAAACGAATACGTAATATCAGCAATTACATGGGTTGAATTTGTTAATGATAGATTTTCTTTTACTTCTCTTAAGGGTCGGTGGTGTAATATTATTGTTTTTAAATGCACATGCCCCAACAGAAAATAAGGATGGCGATTAAAAAAATAGTTTTTACAAAGGAATAGAACGGGTATTTGATCATCTCCTGCATTACCATATGAAAATTCTGTTAAGCGGTTTCAAAGCGAAGGTAGGACGAGAGGACATTTTCAAACCGATTATAGGGAATAAATGTTTGCATAAGGAAGGTTGTGGCAACGGCTTTAGACTCGTGAACTGTGCAACATCCAGAAACCTTATCGTGAAGATTACAAAATTCCAACATCGCGACATTCATAAATATACTTGGACTTCATCACATGGAAAAAACACATAATCAAACTGATCATGTTTTAGTAGATAGAAGAAAACAATCTAACACAACTGATTACAGAGGAGTTGATTTGATAGTTCGAGAGACTATCGATGAATAAAGGAAATATTCAATATTTGAAAACAGAGCGGTTTAATTTTTTTAAAAAAATAGAGAGTCAGGTGAGAGGGGAACCAGAGTGAAGTGGCGAACAGATTCTCGGTTTTAGAAGGTTCGGAGGGCACTAGTGTTCAGGATACTTGGTTGAAATTAGAGATAACATTAAAATTTCAACAAAACAAATATTGGGGCACGCAGAAATACGTAGGAACAAACATGGTTCAACCAGGAATGCACTAAAGTAGCAGAGAAGAGAAAACAGAAGAAACAGCGTTGGCTACAAAATCCGAACGAAATAACTACATAAAATTTCATTGACATCTGGCAAAAAACTTCCAAAACTTTTAGAACAAAGAAACGAGACTTTTGAAAGTTAAAATTAATTAACTTGAAGATAATAGTGAAAACAAAAACATTCGGGACATGTATAAATGCATCAACGAACTTAAGAAAGGCTATCAACCTCGTGCATATATATTAAAGAAAGCTACGGAACAGTTCTCACTGATCAGGATAGCATCTTAAATAGATGGAAAGATTTCTTCCAAAATCTAATGCGCGTGGAGAAAGTGAAATGCATATAGCATAACCGTATATTCCAGAACCTAACCAGACAGAAATAGAAATCGCTATTCAATAAATAAATAAATAAATAAATAAATAAATAAATAAATAAATAAAATAAAAAATAAAGAAACACATCTCCGGGTGCAGACGAAATTCTGCTTGACTTAATTTTAGCTGGAGGGAAAAAATGTAGAGCAAGATACACAAACTCATTCTCCTTATCTGGAACAAGGAGGAATTACCACAAGAGTGAAAAGAGTTCAGAAGAAAAACAACAAAACAGATTTAATAATTATTGAGGCATTTCTCTTCTGTCAACATCCAATAAATTCTCTTAAACATTCTATTAGCATGATTGACTCCATACGCAGATGAAATTATTCGAGATTATCAGAGCGGATGTAGGTAAAATTGATCAACTATCGACCAGATATTTACCATTCGACTAATACTTGAAAAGAAATTAGAAAACAATATCCTGGCACATCAATTATTGACTTTAGACTCTGGTAGGAGGGAGACATTGTACAACATGCTTACAGAATTTGCAACACCGAAAAAGGTAAATTAATTAAGACATGTTTAAATGAATCCCAAAGTAAGGTTCAAGGAGAGAAATTCTTGTTCACGAGCTTTCACGTTGAGAATTGCCTCAAACAAGAAGAAGCGTTGTCGCCATCATTCTGGAGAACTTTGTTCAGGAGAACACTATAATGAAAATCAAAGACGGCAATCAGGTGCTAGAGCTGAATTGTATTTGCCAGGTTATGGCGTATGCTGATTATGTAAATTTAATAGGGAATGATAGAACAATAAAAAGGAATGCAGAAATCTTAATTAACGCTTGCAGAGATATAGGCTTAAAAGTAAATGCAAAGAAAACTAAATAAATGGAAGTTATTTAGTTTTCGGGATCGTAATACTGCATTTTATAGATGCGTTAAAATACCAAATAAAATTTTCTTTCGACAAAGTGGATACATTCAAATATCTAGGATCATTATTAACAGACCAAAACCATAATCACTAAAAAATTTAATGTCAACTGGAAACAGGGATTTCGTGTTATTATTCAGTTAAAAATCTTTTGTTGTCGCTAATTCTATTGAGGAATTTGTAGCTCAAAATATAAAACGATAATCATGCCTGTTGTGCTATATGGTTGCGAAACATGGTCACTGACATAGGGAAAATCGTAGACTGAAAGTATTCGAAAACAAGATTCTTAAACCAATATTCGAACTCCAAGAGGAACGGGAAGGGCGGTAACTTCATAAGGAGGAACTGCATACTTTTATACCGTTTACCAAACATTGTTATGGTCATCAAGTCTAGGAGGCTCGAATGGGCAGGTTATGTAGCCAGAATGGAAGAAATTAGAAACGCTTTTAAAGTTGTAATTGGAAATCCAAATAGGAAAACGACCATTAGGATGACTGAGGCGCAGATGGGAGGACAATATTAAAATGGTTCTCGCAGAGATTGGAATATAAAGTAGAAACTGGGTGCAGTTGGGTAAGGACAGAAATCAATGGGAAGCTTTTGTAAATATAGCACTGAACCTCCTGCGTCCACAGGCCATAGAGCTATATTAAGTTGTTGATACAATTAGCTTCTTTTTATTTGACAAAAATTTTATTACAGGAACTAATAAGTTTTTCTCTATAGTACTCACGCCGAGTCGTGAAGCTTGGGCTTTAAACCAATTATAGAAATATTTTCCTTGAGCTTCAACACATCGGGAAACTTCGGTACAATTCGTGGAGCCGCTTCCCGAGCGCACACTTGGGGAAACATCGAACAGCTGAAATTCACCAACTATGTTGCCAAACTTTGAAGACATAGTAAACAAGTATATAAAAAAGGCACTTAAAAATTACCAATAACAACGCTGCACAACAATAACTACTGGAACAACTGTTCTAAAATGGAAACAATAGCACAAATAGTAACAACGAAAATATAACGCAACAAAAAAGAATTAACAAAACGGAACTTGACGCCAATCCGACAACACTGTACTCTCGGGAGATGTTTTCCGTGTAGCACGAGAGAAGACTGACAAAATTTGATGGGTGGAGGTTGACGACCGGAACACACCTCGCGTTCTATTGGGTTGTGAAATCGATAGATCTAGGTCAAGCTTCACGACTCGGTGCGAGTACTATAGTAAAGAGGATTTCGATTCGAGGTTAGCTATTTACGTTAATACTAAAACAAATTTGGTGATGATTTTGATATAAAATGGCACTCACACACACACACACACACACACACACACACACACATATATATATATATATATATATATATATATATATATATATATATATATATATATATATATATATATATATATATATATTCCGGTTTGTATGGGCGCCCTTTTAGTAGACTTGTCCACCGCTCTCATTAGTATCCCAGCACGGTCCTAAATACAACTCCCTAGTTACGGTAAAGAGGCAAAACTTTAAAGAAAATAATGTGGAAATATCGACAATTTTTTCCTTTGAAAAATAAGAAACATTGAAGAAACTATAAATTGGCGATTAAGTGAAAATGTGTGTTGATAGTGATATGAATTGCGTTTCAAATAAGTATATTGTAAATTGTTTTTTTTTTTTTTTAGAAGCGAAGAAAATGTTAATAAACACTACAGTGTAGTTTTTAGTCGATATATGTAATCAAATATTCCATTAAATAAATCCAAGTTTAGGATGGGATATTGAGCCATTTTTTCTCAGATGGTTAAGTTCAAAAATACAATTGATTCGTTTTAATTTAAGATGTCAATATTTAAAACTATTCCTTTCATTTTAAAATTATATTTTAATTAGCTTTCACATACCACTTTCTCTATGTTTACTATATACTTGCTGTTTAAAACCATTACAGAATAAAGCAAATAAACCCTATTTGCTTGTATTAAATCGCGAAAAATAACACTGATTTTGGACAAAAGATAACACCGATTTTAGACAAAAAATAACAACGTTTTTAAGGATAAAATACAACGAAAACTTCACGTCCCTATATATAGGTCATTTGGAATACAATTTCTTCTTCGACAATGTCTTAATGTCTTTTAATTACTTCCAGTTGCAATCTTTTAACCTATCATTCTCCATGTCCCTCATTGATTGATTGTTTCAAATTTTACATTTATGCCGAAGTTTAAATTTCGAAATTCGATTATTTTTTTGTCTTCTCATAATGCTTCTTTTCTCGTAATGCTACATATATCAGCATTTTTTTTAAAAAGGTTTTGACTTTTGTTTAGTAAAGTGCGAAAAATTTTTAATTTGCGTCGCAATCTGTTTTATATCGCACTCCGGCAGCCTATGATAATGAAAAGCAAAGTAAGGAAAAAGTAAAAGCAGTTATACTTTCTAAAAGTTTTAACTTTTATATTCTGCATATTCTTTTCGAATGTGTCCATATAAAGTTTTTTTTTAATAAAGTTTTTAATCGTAATGACTTGAAGAAACGGGTAATTAGTATTATGCACCACGAAATCAACTTTATTATTATTATTATTATTATTATTATTATTATTATTATTATTATTATTATTATTATTTTACAATAAAACAAAGAACTGACTTCCCACCAAGTCCAGTTTCTAGTTGTAGCCAACTGCTACTAGGTTCCAATTTGTTTCCCATATTTTAAACATTTTAAACCGAACACTATTTTTTCTGTAACTTCCATATAAAATAAGCGAGCATGGCAAAACAGGTATATTTCTAGGGCAATACTATGAAAAAATATGAAAAAATAAGAGAACAGGAGAGAGTACTGCTAAGATCCCGTATTTTATCTAGTAAGCTAGGTTCAGTGGCGTAGCTAACGGCTTGGGGGCCCTCCCGCAAACAGCGTGGAGCGGGGCCCCTTCTCTACGTCCCACTTCTAGATTAGGGGGCCCCCTGATGACTTGAGGCCCCCAATGCGGGGTCTTCAGGGCCCTTATTTACGGCCCCGGCTAGGTTTTGAAAAGTAAGCTCGAGTTTTGGATTTGGAGAATTGATTGAGACACTTTCTTTACAGAGAGAATAAAGTGTCGAAGAGAAGTTTTGAGGTCTAATTCCAATAATTTGGTTTGTAGTGAGTAGTAGATTGTGTTCTTGAGATCCAACAAAAACCAAAAAGTAAACATCGGGTTTCCAAGAAGACTAATCACTGAGCTTTAACTGTATGTAAGATTGAAAGTGAACCATTTTGTGATAAAGGAAAGATAATGATAAACTGTTTTCTGTTGCAAAAACTAACCCATTTCGGTAATAAATAATAATCATAGATGCATCGAATTTTGCATCTTCGCATCTGGTTAATTACACTGGTGAGCATGGGTTCGGTTGTCTCGAAGATAATAGTTGTTTCTTAATAATTTTGAAATGCTCATTCCGAAAATGAAGACTGTTTGTTTCTATCACGTACAGTTTTTGCACAAAACTACAGTATATTACCGTATTTACGCGTGTATGCCGCGCCCCCGTGTAAGCCGCGCACCCCAATTTCTGGAACGGTAAAATTGAAAAGAAAAAAAACCTTGTGTAAGCAGCGCATATCAATTTTCTCAAAAAAAAGAAGAAGAAGAAAGAGAAGAAGAAGAAGTACAATGTATTTTTCATCCTACTTTTATTCTTTAAAATCGTTATACACAGAGACAATCCAACAATACTGTGATTATTAACAGAAATCACTCCCGTGCCTAGCTTTCTTCGTCGCCGTCGTCTTCCGAGGAGCTGGAGCACGTATCACCATCGGACTGAATAAAGTCTTCGCTCCCATCGCTGGCATTGGAAATGCAGCAATTTTTAAAGCTGCGGACAAGATCCTCTGGAATTGAATTCCATGCTTCAATAAAAAATGAAATGAAATCTTTGAGTTTTACGTCCCACGGTTATGCCGGTTAGGCTAAAGGAGACGGTGATAATGAGAGATGAGTGAAATGAAGAAAGTGGGAGGAAACGGGAGTACCCCGAGAAAACACACGAGCACGGTGTTTGTCCACCACAAAGTTCACTTGGCGGGGGCTGGGATCGAACCCGGGACCCCAAGCACCAGAGGTGAACGCTCTACCAATGAGCCACCGTGTCCCCCTTCAATGCTTCAATAATCTATTCGCACAAAAGGCGAAGTGCAGGTTTCTTAATTCGGCCAGTTGGCGTAGTTTCATGTACTGCAGTCGCGATCCATTCAGTGTACAGTCGCCGCAAGTGGTTCTTAAAAGGCTGGTTGACGCAAAGAGGAAAGATGAGCTGTAACTTGTCATTTTATATTAAAACTTTTCTACTCTTGTAAAATTACTCACAATATTCCAGGATTAGGTTGATAAAATCTCCCCGTGATTTTAAATGCTTGGTGGCTTAGTCAATTCTACATTTCCTCGTGTATGCCGCGCACCCTATTTTTTGACTACGTTTTTGTACAGAAATGGTGCGTGGTATACACGGATAAATACGGTACTTTCCTTAATTTAAGAAACTGTTGTTTCAGATGTTGTCAATAGATGGCGCAATGTAAACATGTAGAAAATATGTGTAATTTTACGCTACAAACTTTCATTTTGCAACTGAATGTGAATAAAAATAATATAAGCACTTATTTTGTATTCTGTTGACATGCTGTTGTTAAACTACTTTGACTTTGGGTATTTATACGCCTATTTACATATAAATATCCATAGTAGTATTTAAAATGTGTCGTTTTATATGAGTTATCGGGGGACGTTTCGGTTCCACTCCCTTTACGTTACCATAGCTACCATATATGTACGCCCTGGACATCCCATCCCACGCTCATTCTTTCTTTACATCTCCAATAACTTTAAATATTATATCATAATGGCCGACATCAATATTCACAGCCGTCCAGCTAATCAGAAACAAAGCTTCCTTGACTTCATTACTACTCATACCACCGGCCATGTTTTTGATATACCTAAAGCAACCAGACCCATCACGAATACCACACCTGACGTAGTTATTTCTTCTGGCAATCTCTTCCAGCGTTGCACACTTGAAGTGCTCGATTCCATAGGTAGTGATCACCTTCCTATCAAACTTCATATCGATCAACCGCAGGCTCCTACTCTTCGTTTGCTCCCTGAACCTCGTCGTGTTCCACGATTTGATCAAGCCAAGTGGGATGACTATCGCAGTACTATTGCTGAAGATTTGGTTACCATCGAGCCTCCTACTACCGAAGATGATCTCTACGCACGGGTCTCTGAAATCACTCATTCCATTCATCACGCTTCTGACCTTCATATACCCACAACTGAAATATCCAAGTACCAACCACGTTTACCGCCAAACTACCTACCTCTCATACATCGTTCTCGCGAATTCTTTCGCGAATATCAGCGCACTGGTAACCTAGAAGCTCTTCGTCATCATCGCCAACTTCAGCGCACTGTACGTAACTACGTCAAGGCACATAAGCTTCGCAACTGGGTGAAGACGTGTAACAACTTAGCTGAAACTTCACACCCTACTAAGTATTGGAAGCGATTTCATATGTTGACTGGGAAGCTTACTCGCACACCATATCCGCTGTTAGTAAACAACCAACCATTACACACAGACGAAGAGAAAGCGAACGCCTTTGCAGACCACCTGCAGACTACCTTCACCCCATTCCCATCTGATTTTGTTCAAAGACATCCTACTGATCGCTTGAACTTATCATCTTCATATATACAACCCAGCGCAGCACACATCCTTCCAGACGACAATCCTCTCACAGCTCCAATTTCTACATCTGATATCGCCACCGTCGTAAACCGCAAGCGCAACACATCTCCTGGTATCGACCACATAACTTATCGTCATATCAAAGAGGCTCCTTATTGTCTTCTTCTGCTTCTTTCATATATATATTCTTTTATTCTCCGGACCGGCTACATCCCCTGTGACTGGAAGACTTCTTCCACTCTCATGTTTCTTAAGCCCAACAAACCTCCAGATTCTGTTGCTTCTTACCGTCCAATACAATTAACCTCCGTTTTTAGCAAAATTCTTGAGCGCATCATTGTCATCAGACTACATCACCATCTTTCTCAATATAATCTCTTGCCTGTACACCAAGCTGGTTTCCGACCTAATTTCAGCATCAATGATCAATTGCTCAGACTTCTCAACCTAATCACAAATCATTATAACACTGCTCGGCCTTCATGCCTCATTCTTTTTGACCTAGAGAAGGCTTTTGATAAAGTTTGGCATTTAGCCCTCATGTTCAAACTTCACCGTTTTAGGCTTCCACTCTGCTACCTCCGTTTCATTTTCCATTTTCTTTCTAACCGCCTATCTTATGTTACCATCAATAGTTCTTCATCACATCCGATCTTTATCCATTCTGGTGTACCTCAAGGCTCCGCTCTCTCGCCTCTTCTATACCTTCTGTTCGTAGCCGATATGCCAACCCTTCCTCCCAATGTTCATACTTTTCAATATGCAGATGACACTGCCTTTCTTTGCACAGCCAGAACTATTCAACAAATCAATTCTGCACTCCGCCTAGCAATAGACTCTTTTCTCCGATGGTGTGCTAAGTGGCGCCTTCATATAAACTCGACTAAGACTCAAGCTATCGTCTTCATACCACCTCGAAAACGTTCTCGAGTTCAGAAAAACCCCAATCTACTTCATCTAGAGGTTCATGGCACACGAATATCACCTACTAAACAGGTTACCTATCTTGGTATCATAATCGATCATCACTTAACTTGGCGGCCCCATCTTCAAGCAATCATTCGTAAAGCGTATGCTCGGCTCAATTTACTAAAACGTCTAGTTGGTACCACATGGGGATTGCAACCCACTACAATCCTTAATACGTATAAGGTATTCTTACGTCCAGTTCTAACTTATGGTCATCCCGCTTGGGTTACTGCACTACCTTTTTTCTATCAGAAATTACAAGTTCTTGAAAGGCACGAATTTCGTCTGGCTTATAGGATCAAGCTTCCCAGTCCGACACAGGAGCTTTACGATCGTATCTCTTTTCCTACCATTCTCCGTCATCTTGAACAGTTGCGACTAAAGTTCATCAGAAACCGGTTTCAGCAACGTCATCCATTACTTCTAGATACTATGGATGCCGACCGCCACTATGATTTAGGATATCAATTTTCTACTTCCCCTCTATCCCTACTCTTCTCTTTATATCTCAAAACCATTCCACCAAACCATCCAGATCATTTTGTCGCTTCAGCTTATTCTTCTGATCACCTTCCATTTCATATATCACCTACATATGCTGCACCGTAACCTATTGTGCTAACAGGGCTCCACTTGTCTACATTACTGTCCAGAGCAGCCCCTGGACAAGAAGATAATCTGCATTCGTCTCACTAACATATCCTTGTGTTGTCCTGTCATATGCACTTCATTGTCATTTTTTTTCCCAGTCCTCATGATTATGAACAAAGTTCATAATGTCCAATGAAATTGAATAAAATGCAATAAAAGCAATAAACTGAAATTATGATCTAAATAAAATAAATGATTCTTTCCGCTTAGTCTTACTTCCCATAGACCACCTCCAATATCCTTCCTTCCCCAGTCTCTGCACTCCTCACCCCGGATAGAGGGCGTAACCCTCGCAAGGGAGCTAGCCTTCGGCTAGCACTAAAAAAAAACGTGTCGGTCAACATACATACTTAGCTGGTTTCCAGCTTTCTCACAGAGGCATTCCTGTAGTGTCAAGTCTAGGCTGAGGATATTACGCGTTTGTGGACTCAAGCGTGGCAGTTCTCAGTTTTTGGGCGAGAGAGTGAGAGAGACCAAGGGTTTCATCCGAGTGGAGGCTGCACTATCGTGCACATTAGTGTACTAATTTTTGGGAGCTTTTGCTCCATCATTCATCATCTCATCACATCATCTATACTGCAATAGACATTTGCTACTCACATACACAGCGTTCTAGAAATCATCTTGTCCGGCTACTATGGCCAGTGGACAACATCCTGGTCTTCCGGCTGCAGTTCCTACAGCTTCTACTGTCACTACTAAGGTAGAGAAGCGCAAGAGTTACAAGGACGCTTTTGTAACTTCAGATCACGATCAAGGATTAGTGGGTAATCCTATTGACGGCGACCCAGCATGTCATTCAAAATCTCCTCCTCATAAGAAACATCACGATGACAATATCAGCATCGCCAGTTCAGACGACAGCTCTCGCCTTATGATTGTTGATGGCATTCAACAATTTCCTCAGAAACAACAGATAGAAACTCATAACTTTCTACTCCAGGACTATGATCCGAAATTCCGGAACACCAAACTTCTACTCCAGCAACTTCTGAAATATAGACCACGGTCTGAAATCTCACAGATCATACAAACTCAAAACGGCTATATCATTAAATCGCCATTACCTAACTTCGCAACAACAGTTAGAGACAAACATAGTTTTGAGATATTCGGAAAAACAGCAAAACTCACAAAACTGAACGACCAACGAAAGAAACAAATGCCACCACCTCGACGAACTCCTATTCTGTCCGTAGTTATCCGTGGTGTTGATCCGTCTTACAGTGACGAAGAAGTCGAAGAGGAACTACACCACGAGGGTTACAACTTCAAAAAATGCATTCGAATCAGGAATAATCAAGGAGCTACTTATATGGTCAGGGTACTGACAGAGTCGCAGGAAACTATTGATGACCTGCTTGAACACGGAGCATTCATATACAAGCAAAGACATAGAGTGGAACCATCCAAAACATCGCCTCCTCTTCCCATATGATGCGATCGATGCCAGGAATACACTCATCCTACACCAAAATGCGTAAATCCGTTTAAATGTGGCTACTGCGGTGGCCCTCATCCTACCCGCTCTTGTCCAAATATGCAACGGCCACCTGAGTGCTCAACCTGTCATGAACGTCATCCAGCCTATAGCTATAAATGCAAAGCCAAACCTACTCCAGAAGAAGCAACACCTGAACTAGTAGTTCCACTTAGAATGCATGACGCACAGAATCAAACTTCCGAACCCAGCACATCCGATCAACCAATAACTGTTAAACAGCTTCTTGCTTTCATTACTCTCACTCTACAAAACATCCATCCGTTTGCACGTCCCTTAGTTCTACAACACGTTCAGTATGCTGCTCAATCAGTCTTCCATCTTCAGTTCCAGGCGACTTACAATGGTCCAACTGCCTACTTTCATACATTCCCATCTTCACAAACCTTCTAAAGATCATCACAGTATGGACATTATGGGTATTGTTTTTCTGTTTGTTAACATACGCTCTCTCTGCACCCACAAAATTCTATTTGAACAACTGTTACTCGAGGAGAAAGTAAATGCTTTTCTTCTTAATGAAACGCATCTAACTCCTAAAATGAAATGCAAAATAACAGGGTATACGATCATTCGCAAAGACAATACTTTACCAGCACGTCGGGCAAATGGCGGGGTAGCTGTTGGGTTTTCACCTCACATCCCATATCGTATCCACACTCCAGCAATTCAGAACCTCCCAGAAAATCTAGTAATCACTCTTTACTATAAATCAGATTATATTACAGTGGCCACTATCTACGCCCGCCCAGGGCATCCAATTCCTCTGTCATTTTTTCAATACATATCAAACAATTTTCAGCGTTACATCATTCTAGCTGATATAAATTTCCATAGTCGTTCCAATAGAGACCAAACTCATTTTTTGAATTTCATTCTCACCAATACGACGGGCACTTTTCATCACCTACTTAAACCAACCAGACCTGAATCAAATACCACACCCAATATCGCTATCACATCTGCCTCTGTAACGCCACGCTCTACTATAGATGTCCTCGATCCTTTCGGGAGTGACCATGTGCCCATAAAACTCAGTATCAAATGCCGTACCCCCCGACCTCTTGACGCACCCCCACCTCGCATGATTCCTCGATATGACAAAGCGGACTGGGAGAAATATCGCACATACCTCACTGAACATCTCGAAGGCCTAAATCCTCCTACAACAGAGTCAGAGTTATATCAATCATTAGAGACTATCACCAATCATATCAATGAAGCATTTGCACAATATATACCACAATCTCAATATGCACCACACAAACCTAAACTTCCACCACAATATCTTGCCATGGTAAAACGATCACGTCAGTTCTTCCGTGAATATACTCGCACAGGAAATCGAGAGGCACTTAGACATCACAGAGCACTCCAGCGCACTGTTCACAATTATGTTAAAGCCTTTAAATTAAGACAATGGATCAAAACTTGCAATTCTCTCTCCGAAACCTCTCATCCTACTCGATATTGGAAACGGCTAAACGCTCTCTCTGGCAAATATACCAAAACTTCATACCCGATCATCATCAATGACTCGCCTTTAGACTCTGATCTGGACAAAGCAAACGCCTTCGCCACTTATCTACAAGATATCTTTACACCGCTCACTCCCGAACATCCAGTTCGCAATCACCCAGTGGATCACTTCGACTTTTCTTCACCTCATCTTCAGCCAAACAGTACTCATCCGCTTAATACATCACGTCCTCTTACAAAGCCCATCACTCCAGAAGACATCAGCACAGCTATTGCACGAAAACGAAACACCGCACCTGGCACTGATAACATCTCATATCGACATATCAAGGAAAGTCCATACGCAGTATTATATATTCTTTCTCTCATCTTTACATTCATCCTCCGCACTGGCTATATACCATTACAGTGGAAAACTTCAAAGGTACTGATGTTTCTCAAACCCAACAAACCCGCCGACTGTGTCTCCTCATATCGACCTATCCGATTGACTCCAGTCTTCAGCAAAATCTTAGAAAAGATTCTAGTATACCGTCTTCATACACATCTTTCCAGATATAATTTATTACCATCACATCAAGCAGGTTTTCGTCCAAATTTCAGTATTAATGATCAGTTATTACGCCTTCTTAATTACATCACAAATCACTATAATACTTCCTGGCCATCTTGTTTAACTCTCTTTGATCTTGAAAAAGCTTTTGACAAGGTTTGGCACCATGGCCTTGTTTATAAACTTCTTAACTTTCGTCTTCCTCTTACTTACATCAGATTCATATATAATTTCCTGTTCTGTCGCCTAGCATATGTTACCATTAATCATACCTTCTCTCATCCAATATTTCTTCATTCTGGTGTACCGCAAGGATCGTCTCTTTCTCCACTATTGTATCTTCTCTATGTAGCCGACTTTCCAACTCTGCCCGATAATATACACGTTTTTCAATACGCAGATGACACCGCCTTCTTAGCGCTGGGCAAAACCATCCATCAACTAAATACTTCTATGCAATCCGCCATAGATTCATTTGTCCAATGGTGTAAAGTGTGGCGCTTAAAGATCAACGCTCTCAAGACACAAACTATAGTTTTCCTACACCCTAAAAAGCGCACAAAAGTACAGAGAAATCCCAAGCTCCTTCATCTCACAGTCAGCGATACACGTCTTCCACTCAGCAAAACAGTAACATATTTAGGACTTGTCTTAGACACACATCTCACCTGGAAGGCTCATTTGCAGCACATCACCACAAAAGCTTACAATCGTCTTAATTTACTTAAACGTCTTACAGGCACTACTTGGGGTCTCAGTCCAAAAACTGTACTCAATACCTATAAAGTATTTCTACGTCCGGTCATCACATATGCTCATCTAGCCTGGATTGCCGCACCACTCTCATTCTACAATAAACTGAAGATATTGGAACGACATGCTCTGCGCATTGCTTACAGAATCAAACTACCCAGTCCGACATACGAACTCTATCAACGCATGACCTTTCCACATATTCTTTTCCATCTTGAGTCTCTCCGTCTTAAGTACATCACCACTCGTCTTGAGGATCGCCACCCACTCCTCATCGATACAATGACAGCACACATCGACTTTCCACTTCGTGCCCATCTTCTCCATACACCACTGGCGCTGCTTTTTACACTCTATCACTACACTCTTCCTCCGAATCACCATCATCTCCTCTTAGCCGCAGAATTGAAGGCTGACGTCATCCCACCCTTCATATGTCCATCATTCGCACAGTAACTCCTTTGTAACTAATCTGGGCTCCCGCTGTCTTTTCATCAATGCTTGGAGTAGCCCCCAAGCGAGAAGAATAACATGCATCTGTCCACTAACATAACCCTGTATTGTGTATGCTGTGTATCGCACTTCATCACATCATGCTCATCACCTCCATCATGACTTCATGATTGTGATCCAAAGATCACAATGTCCCTCCGAAAAGTGAGATAATAAATAAATAAATAAATAAATAAATAAATAATAAATGCATTCCACAATCTTCCTTCATTGTTTCACCATTTCCTTTCTCTTTATCCTTCACCATCCACATATCAGTATACAAATATCACATAGACCAACTCCCACTGTTCTTCCTATCAGTTCCCATGCATCTACCTTCCCATAGAGGGCGTAACCCTCGCACGGGTGGCTAGCCGCGGCTAGCAAAAAAAAAAAAGAAAAAAACGTGTCGGTATTACGCAGACAATGACATACGATCCCAAGGTGGTGCTGTAATTGGAGTTCGTAATACGTTTGTAATTTTTCAAGTGTTCCAGATTTGATGTTTTCTGTTTATTTATAATTATGTTTTTTTCCTTTCTTCTTGCATGCAATATTTAGTGAAATAATACATTATACACTCAAAAGGTTATAATATATTGTAATGTAGTGATATATAGCTGGGGGCCGCTGTGGCTCAGTAGTAGAACGTTCACCTCTGGTGCTTTGGGTGCCTGGTTCGAGCCCAGTGAACATTGGGGTGAACAAACACCGTGTGCGTGTGTTTTCTCGAGGTTCTCCCGTTTCCTTCCATTTTCTTCATTCCACAATTTCATTCATTGTTTCATCACCGTCTTCTTTAACCTAGCCGGCATAACCGTCGGACGTAAAACTCAAAGATTTCATTTCATTTTGATATATAGCCATCATTGGACAACATACTGCAAATCATAAAGATGCATCATAAAATATAGTTTTTTTTTCCACTAACTACACAATGAAAGCTTGTTTCAGTGTTGCATAGGCCTGCCAAGTATCGTTGGCTGCTTGAAATGTTGCATGTGAGATAGGTTGCATGGAACGTTTGTGAAACAAACAAACAAACAAAAAAAAAAAGTGCTGGATACAACCTAATTGAGTTATAGCATGAAAAAGAAGATACTTATGCTGCTGACTGTAACAGCACATATAGCATTTTCACTGCGTTTCTTGTTCTTTCAACTTTGGAAGACATAGTGTATCGATTTGGACCCCATATTTAAAGTTCTTGGGCTTCGCACTGTGAGCCATTATACTCTTAACCATGTATCTGTTTCCTGAACTGGTATTTAAAAATAATAGCTGCAAACCTTACAGGCAGGGGCGGACTGGCCCACCCTGCTACCCTGCAAATGCAGGGTGAGCCCCCCAAACAGGTGGGCCCTTTCCACCAATTTTAAAAAAGATGTGCTCAATTAATCCTACCAGCATCAAAAATATAGCAGGGTAACTCCCGCAAACTTGTGTTTTGCATAAAAAAGACATGAAGTTAAATTTTCATGAACAGACCTTATTCTTCTTCACGTTTATCGACTTAAAAAGGTTCCGTCTATGAGACAATCAGGCCCTAAAACATTGCGGGGTTTGTGATATAGCAGCTGTTAAAAACGAGCACGTTAACGACTACTTTTTTAAATATAAGAAACACAGTAGATTTCAGGCTGTTATTGGATTTGGATACCATGGCCTACTCCCGTCCTTTTACAAGCCGGCGAGTGGCAATGTTTTAAAGAAACAATAGTTTCGTACATATTGCTATTGTGGAAAGTGGATGTGGAGCCGGAACGCTTTTGAACTGCATTGTCCTCAGACCAAGCTTCGAAGAAAGAAATCGGATCAAGCTTCGTTGTTTTTTTCTCAGTGCGGTAAAGCGAAGAGAAATTAGTCGACACTACCAACGATTGTTTTATACAAACCTCAAACAATTACTATGAAGTTGCTGCCTTCGGCTCGTGTTTTATTTGTATATTACATCCAAGAGCAAATTCTATAGCAGCAATTTAATTATTGGAACAACAGTTACGTGTCGTTTGTCGTGTGGTTGTGTCAGTATGGATGGCAGGAGTGATTGTAAGATTACTGTAAAGAAAAAATATAAAAGTGGTGATAAAAAGCGAGAACACAAACGAAGATGTAATTTACAAAAAGCTGCATCTGACCCAAAACAACGTAGGCTATTTGAATCTGTGAAACCCCAAGAAACAAATGAGCGTAATGTGACTCACTCGAGTACTGCAGGACAGTTGCCAGGTATTTTTTTTTTTTTTCTGTCTAAGGTGTATATAAATTATAATGTATACACCACGTCTTTGGATGATTTCAGTCAATTGTAGCTTATCTTTTATGGCTGTTTTACTTGAAATTACACAACTTTAACAGGCGAATACGAAATTAACTGAACTGTTTGCTACCGCGTAGTGCTTTCAAACGGGTCATATAAGCTTTCATGGGTCAGGGGTCAAGTCAAGCCTGCTTGAGACACGGGTCGGGTCAGTCACCTAGGCTAGGGTCAGGGTGCTCTAGCCACCGGTCGGCTCGGGTCAACTTTTTATGCGCCGTTTCGGCTAAATCCTTCTCGGGTCGTGAGGGTCGAGTCGAGTTGAACGTTGACTCGACCAGACTCAAGACCCGAATAGGTTTTAGCCGAAACGACGCATAAGAATCTTGACCAGAACCTACCCATGGCTCTAACAGAAATTGTGAGTGTAACTGGGGCATAATGAAGATATTAATATTAGGATACATTTCTACATAGGATACATACTTTAATATTAATATTATATTATATTAGGTTACAGTATGCAATTCAGTAGAAACTTTTAACCAATTTGATATTAGAACTGATTTATGAGGAAGGAAACTTACATTATTTCTGTCAGTGTTTTAATCATTTAGTGTTTCAAAGTTGACTTGAGATTAGTTTTTACTTTTTGCACATGTATATATTTTGGGTTTTCTAAAACATGACACTCATTTCTTTAAATAAATGGTTTAAATTCATTACATAGAAAACAATAGCACTATATAAATATCTGAAAGCACCAATTCCCGTATCGTGTGTATTTACAATAAAAAACTATAACGCCAATTACACACTGTATGAGTTACTATTAAAATGTTCCTACTTCAGATTTTTTGTAATTACTGTTTTGCTTTTGTATGAATATATGGGATACTATTTATGGGTTCAAAGATGGACTTTTATATGTAATACATATGAAGAATGCCAAGTACATTTTTTTACATTTTTATACAGTGGGCCCTCATTTCAGTTTAGCAGGGTGGGCCCTATGTTTGCCAGTCCGCCCCTGCTTACAGGGATGCTATATTTATTTGTGTTGCGGTTACTAAACTACTTCTTGGAAATAAGTGTAAATTACCAACCGTTTTAATAAGGTCCATTTGAAGATATTTTAAGTTGGGAGTTTTTTTTTTTTTTTTTTTAATGAGGAAAGAAAATTAAACTTCTTTCGAAAGTAAGTGTAGTTTTATAAATGATTGTTTAACAGTTTATATATGTTGGTTTAAATATTAAAACAAGTTTTTAAAATGATATAATTCATTCATTCATTCATTCTTTTAGGTGCATTTTTTTCCCTTCAAAAGCCGCCTCAAGTGAGAAAACGTACACCTTGTTCCATTTTCCCTTTTTCTAACTTTCCTAACAAATTAAGACATTTTGACTCTTTGAACGTGATCTCATTCACACAAATTGTTAAATTGAGAGTTTGTGTTCCTTTTTCTTTCTTGTTTTAATTCTTTCTTTTAAAAGAACGCTTTTCTTCCCTCTTTTTTCCTCCTTAAGAATTATCCTTATTCTTTACATTTCCTTACCCTCCACTTTGTTACTACGTATTTTTTTTTCTCCAAATGCCGTCAGAGTAAATACTTCCATGTCTTGCCTTGCTCCCACGCCTTTCTTTTTGTTCTTGTTTATTTTTTTTTTATTCCGCCTTCCCGTATTGTTATAAACAACATTACTTGGTACACGATGGAAGTTAATTACAGTAATTTACTTCTGGAGACAGAGTCGAGTCAAAATAAACAGACTAAAAAGACTTTAAGAAAAGAAGAGAAAAGTCATCTAAAACAGACCCACTTTTTTCTTTTTAAACGAATTTTCCGGACGGCAGGAGGTTAGAAAACGAGAGATCATCGTTCTCATGAGAGAAGCTCTTCTCTAATCCTCAGTTAAGGTCAACAAAACACAGTTGACTATTTTCATGTAAATGAAGCTATAATTTATATATTTCTTAATCGCACCAAATATGTCGAGGCTTTGTTTTTATTCTAGCTTTATAGATTAGATGTACCAAAATCCCCGCAAAATGTTATTGTAAACCATTTTAAGGTTTAAACCAGTTTTGTTACACTTTGTTTTGTTAGCCAGACATCAACTAATAAATATATTAGAATTTCTTGAGGACTTCAGCCATTTAACGGGATACAGAAAAAGTTATTGGCATTATTCTTGGCCGACAAAATTGTTGACTATTGGCAGAGATGGTGTGTAAAGTGGACCACAATAATTCTTGAGGTATAAAATCCGTGGGATAGGCAACCCAACTAACGCCGCTCCAAGATTAATTAAGCCTGGTAGTAGCTAGAACAGCAGCATGAAGTTGCCCCCACCTGTTAAATGAACAAATCGTAAAGAGTGCTTTGTGCAGGAGTGAGGCAAAACGCTGGCTGATGAAATGTCAGAAAGGAGTCTCTGGATACTTGTACTTGCAGTATTTCTTGTTTGTATGATACATATTACACAGGCACTTGAAACAAATATCCGGATACCAGAGGCACCGATGAGAAGAAAACAGTGGGGGATTTAGTTAATTTTATAATTAACTCAAATGAGGGATTATATAAACAAGTTTACTTACTTCAAATAACTATACATATCTGCGTATCAAATAATATATGGATAGCTTACGCCGTATATGTAGTAGGTTATTTTTTAAGAAAACTCGAAGCTTGACGCTGAGTTTTGAAATTATTAACAGTAGTCCTATCTGCAAATCAATTAAAAGTATGGATGGATCATTTGGAGGGAAGAACCCAGTCCTCAATGAAAATTTCGGAGCTCCTAGATTCTGGCGCCACTGACTGATATGTAATACTATTTCGAAAGAAGAAATTGTCCGATTTCATTATTCGTTAAATGATTTTTGAAAATTCTAAATATTGGTATGCAGTAATTTATTTGTAAATATTAAAAATGCAAAATTCGATAACACTCAAATGAGTTGGAGAGTTTATCCGTACTAAGCGTATTTCCCCTTAGGTTGCATATATAACTGAAGGTTTCTGATTTGCAGGGGCGGACCAAGGCAACATTTTCACCCGAGAAAAGTCACTTTTTGGCGCCCCGCATACTTCTAGCCTATATTTTACATTTTATTATAGTGATATTAATATTTTAAACTCATTTTTCAGATAGAAAAAATAATACTCAAATACATTATATAGGTATACTTAAAAATATAGATATGATAACAATTACATTGTGTTTATATTATCATTATTTATGTACCGATATCTATAAACAAACGATATCGAACAGCATTTATTGAATACAACTAATGATGGCATGATTACTACTATATTGTAAATTGTTTTGTTATATCAATAACATCAGCAGTCATTTTACTATATATCCAACTATGTTACAATCTATTTTAATAACAATAAATACATTTCACGTGTGTTGAACATATGTTGTGTTTTACGCACAGCAATATAAACAACCATTTCTACATACGTCCTAGTAGTTGAAGTTCATAC
The DNA here is from genome assembly GCF_964235325.1 of Thermobia domestica. Classification (NCBI taxonomy): domain Eukaryota; kingdom Metazoa; phylum Arthropoda; class Insecta; order Zygentoma; family Lepismatidae; genus Thermobia; species Thermobia domestica. The sequence goes on along the minus strand of NC_137465.1, from coordinate 62,406,928 downwards.
ATATCATTCATAAAACGTATCTAATGAATTTGTAGGGACCGCGGTGGCTCAGTGGTAGAGCGTTCATCTCTTGTGCGTGGAGTTCTTAGTGCGATCCCACCTCACACAAAGTAAGCTTTCTGGTGGATAAGCACCACGTGCGTGGGTTTTCTTGGGATCCTTCCATTTCCTCCCGCTTTCTTCATTCCACCATTTCATTTATTTCTCATCATCACCCTCTCCTCTAGCCTAGCCGGCATAATCGTGGGACGTAAAACTTAAAGATTTCATTTCATTTTCTCATGAAGTTGTATTAAAGCTGAACACTCTTACAAGACTAAGCTTAATAACAAGTTTTATCAAGTATTAGAAATCCTCTAAGTTTCAAAAGTTTGATAAGTAAGTAAACTATATCAAAGTCAACTTAGCGAAATTTATGAGAAAGTGTCCATATCTCTTTCTTCCATAAAAACAGTACCTTAAAATCTAGAATAATTTACACAAATTGTTTTCCTAATTTTACAACCTTTGACCTCAGGCGTGATAATTAATAGCATAACAAAATTTAAGAAAAACTAAATAAAAAGTTAAATTCCACTATTACTGAAAATTAGCAACAAATTAAACAATTTTAAATACATGTTTTCAGCACCTGACAATGATTATTGAAAAGATTAAGAGAATCTGGTTGAGACATTGGCTAAGAACGAACTGTATTATGAGGGACGTGCTAGAGGGTATAGTGGCAAGAAAGAGGGAGAGCAGGCAAAGGAGGCTACAATTAATGGACTGTATCAAAACAGAAAAATCATACGTAAAGGCGACGAGGTCAGCGGAAGACCGTGGAGCATGGAAGTTTCTCATGGCGCCAAGTGACCTACTAATAATGGCAGAATACCTATAATGATGATAATAATAGGGGTCTAATCATGTAAATATAATGATGGTATTTTTCTGTCAAAATGATGTTTTATTGTACGAGCGGATCGAGGGAACATAATGCTAAGCGCCACTTCCGGCGAAATTAGTTATCGATTGGAGGAATGAGTTAAGATCGAAGTACAGAACAGTATGAAGGTAGTTTAATTTCGGAAATTTACCTCCAGATGGCAGAGAAAGCTTGTTTAATATGTGTCATTGCATTGAATTACTGGGAATGTCGAACCACCTTTTTTCAGTTTACTAGAAAGTTAGAAGATTCGACATATCATTGAGGAGTACCGGATCTAGAAATTTCGCCCCCCCTTCCCCCGCTTGGCAAGAAAATTTGAAAGAGTCTCCTCTATATTCAATACTTTTTAATAGTACATTTTAATGAAATATTCCTAGTGTTCTCTTTCTCTCTTGTGTCATTGAACACTTTAAATAGCTCTTATACCTCTTTAAGACTGAGAATGACCTTTCAGTGGAAGCCAGTGACCGGTAAAGTCAGGAATAATGCAAGAGTAGTCAAAACTTTAGGACAAGTTGGGACAATAGTATTAAATTCCACATATAGTAATACCGCCAATTCAAGAGAGTGTTGATATTTGAAACATGATTTTTAAGTGCAGTACGAAGGGAAATTAATTGCAATGGTAGCTACGGGCCAGAGTCTTGCTGGTACTGCTTTTGTAGTTTTTTCAGCCTCAACTAAAATCTCTTCGTCTGAAAGGTTCACAAGTACTTTCGGGAATAGAATATGATTGGAAATTCAAGAATTGTCTGTAACGGTTTAAAATGGTTCTCTATTTCATTGTACGCGATATCTAGAAGTCTATTGTAAACATTAACCCTGAAGTAAGCCTGTGTGACCGAAAACCGACGATCTTCTATCCCTTCATCGAAGTTTTTTTTTTTTTTTTAAATTTTGGTTTTCACTTTGGATTGCCTTTTTTCTACGAACACAGGGTTGAATTTAAACTTCGCAGCAACAGCTGTGGCCTCTTGTTTTATTTGATGATATTATCCTCTCATTTTCTTCAATTCCTCTCGGCTCTCTTCAAAAGTGCTTAAAGCTTTCTCAAGGTCAATTTGTTTAGTTTGGAGAAGTTGCGATGCGATGTTCAGTTGTAAAAAATATTGTAAGGTTCCGCATGTCCCCATAACATGCGATAACCATGTGTACTAATACGTGCTAATGGTAAACAAAACAACGCAGACGACGGACCCGAAGAGGAGTCGCCCACATTCGCCAGCAGTCGGCAAGGCGGAGATCACCGATGGCAGCCGACATTCCAGGATAAAAGAGAGCAGCACGCACCATCGAACATCAATCTGCCCAGGTTGATCGAACCACCTAAAACCCCTTTCACGACGCTTGGTCACCGAGAGGCACCTATCATAAGCCCACGACGCCTGGTCACCGAGAGAGAGACCTCATCTTAACCCCTCTCACGATGCTTGGTCACCGAGAGAAACCTCACCTGCAAAAGCGCACGACGCTTGGTCACTGGGTTCCTATCTTAATTTTACCCAATATATTGAAGGAACTACTTATAATTTTTGTATTTAAGAAAGACTTTTTATAATAAAAGGTGAAGGGAAGTCCAAAATCCCGAGTACATTAATTGCTCTACTTTTATAAACTGAAAGAATTTTACAATATTTTTGACAGCAACACAATCAGAAATACAGAATCGAAGGAAGCCATTAGTTTCGCCAATCACTCTGCTTCTGATACCTGGTTAGCCTTCTTACTTGTCAGTGAAAGTTTTCGGAGAGTTTTCATTACATTAACATACCTCAACCTGATAGCTACAATGGGCTGATACCGTGAGGCCCATCTGATTGGATTGAGCTTTTTCAAAGTGACATCTGACTTTACTGTCAATGATGACAGAATATCCCACCTATTTATATTTTGGCCAAAAACATCTCGTATATATACAAATCCTCGAGCGTTGGAAGTAACTGGCAACTCCTTTTACACCTTTGACGGCATCATTGATGACAAGGTTTAGGTTATGTACCGCACAGTGAATATATTTAGCTCGTTCCTCAATTTCTTGAAATCTGTTCTGAACACCTGACTAATCACCACTCATCATAGCAGCACCATCATATCCCTACCCTCTAGATTTTTTCACAGACAATCCCAATTTCTCCAAATGACTTAACACTTGAGTTGCAAGTCCGGATGCATTTGGATTTCTTATATGTAAAAATCCTAAAAACACTTCTTCAATCTCGACCCATCTAGAAATTTCGTTTTCTAAGCTATCGCCTACTTAATTTACAAAGCGAATAATGAAACTCACTTGATCTTCCTTTGATAAATCTTGAGTCGTATCAGTGATTAATGAAAAAAATGACCCTCTTTTAATTTCCTTCAACAAATTAGCTTCTAAATTAGAAGATAGACAATGGATGATTTGATTTTGAATATCATGGCTGAGATACTTAATCTGGCCTTTGAGTAGACTGATTACCCGTGCCATTGTATGATCATATTTAGCTAATAACTGTACGAAAGACAACAAGAAAAAAAATCCATCATAGATTCTATCATGGTCTTTACTGCCTCTAATTGCTAATTTGTTTTCTCGCTAATGTGAGTGTAATATCGAAAAGTCTTTCCAGAATCTACTTCAAATTTCTTTTCATTCTCCAGTGAATCTTCAATGGTTTCATCCATTTCACTTATAAAAAACCGATGATGCTGAAATGTGATTTTGAGATTTGAGTAATTTTTTATTGGTTCTCTCTAATAAGTCATCTTGCAATCGTCTTTTTCTCCTCTTGGCTGCTCCAGTTGTTTTACTTAGATCCACATTAACGGGCTAAAAAGTACAATGGACAATGCGCCAAATTGAGTTAACTGACCAGAGCGCTAGAAAATGAATTGCACCCTCCCATTTCAGCTGTGTTGCAACTCTTGCAAAAAGCACAATGCGCGGATAAGCTTATTTTTAAACTCTAGATAGTAAGAGACATCTCGTGCGTCGTTGTCAGTCGTGGAAGCTTATGACTTGGTTCAAGCAATTAAACTCTTCTGATAATATCATTCTCTTTCAAATGTTTTAAAAATTAATATTTACAGGCAAGATGCAGGGGAACCTCTAAAAGCCTTTGGGCCTCTTAAGGTCCGGACCCCTCGCACCGCGGGGTTTTGCGCTTTATAGATCCGGCACTGCCATTAAGCTTCCCCGAATCGCTCATGTATAAACGTAATAGGCCCTACTTCTTAAATTAAATCTTATTTATAAATAGATATTCAAAACGAATAACACAGTTTAATTTTCACAAAGAAGAGATGTTTAAATGAATCTGAAAGAGAAATCAGTAAAATCAAAGCGTTACAATTTTCGGTCATTTCAAAGAAAATAGAACACTTTCCATATAAATCAATGGGGTTAAAAACAAAGATGGCGGAGGTATTCTACAGTCTTAAGGTAAGTTTAGTTATAGGATAGCTAAGATACTAATATTACATTTTGACGAACGTGGGACAGGTTTAACTGCAATCCATCAAAATGGTAGACTTGACTTCCGCTTGTGAGTTTCTGCAAATTTTCAATCATTCACAGTAGGAAGAAAAAGAAAAGGAGAGAAAAGAAAATATGAAAAAAGTGAAGGGAAAGAAATAAACATAGTCTCTTTCCGTCTCTTAAAAAGAAAATTGGCCAAAAAAAAAATAAAGTAAAGTAAACTTGAGAAAGAGTGAATAGAAGAAAAAATATGCAGTTTCCCCCTGTGAAGAGATTTGGAGTATAGGGAATAGGCCAGTACGAACGTTTAGATTTAACACACTTCTTGGCAGTATATTTTTCAATGGAAGGATATTTCTCTGCAATATTTCTTTCTCATAAATATCCGGGTTGCTAAGAAAGAAATTCCTATTAAAAGTAGTAAATGAAATGCATTATTATTTTAGAAACCAGGGAATAGTTCAGTTTTATGAGGTTCATCAGTAGCAGATTTATCACAAGTTTGTGCTAGCGTTAAACAAATTAACATTTTAAAACGAGTCTAAGTAAAGTTAATTACAAACAGAAAATAATTAATATATTGCTCATAACTCAAAACTCACAACAATGCACTACTTTTATATTTTTGTATATGAAATTACAAATTATTAGTTTTATGGGTATTCTATTCACAATGAACAATACTTTTACTAAAACTGACATGTTCGATACTAGTTCAGTTCTTGAAGTTTTAAAGCTTTTTAATCTTCAGTTCTAACAAACTAGACTTCTGATGATTTTACGCTATTGCAGTATCACTGACCGTGTTGCTCTCTCAAGTTAATGCCTAGACGTAATAGTTATACGGAGCTATGTAAAAGTGAACATCCCAAATTTAATTGTGTTACTGTATTATCATCCACATTAACATAATAAGTAAGTAGAATTACAATAAAAGCTTTTGAAATTCGTGGCTCCCAGATAAGGAATTTAGGAAACGAGTTAAAGAATCTATTATATAAAAGAGAACGCACAAATCCTTTGTTCCCTCATCACGCTAATACGGCTGAACCAATTTCTTTTATTTTTGGGGGGTTATTAGGATTTGGACCCTAGATGGTTTTTATCATATCACTTTAATTTTTAATTACCAGTGTCTTGAGATAATTGACCATTCAAGTGTCCATAACGTACAAATCCTTTGTTAGTTCATCATAGGTAAAAATAAACGTATTTATATGCAACCCGCATGACCGTGTCACTCGGCGGGTTAACATAAATGACAGGCGATATAATGTTAACATTTACTGCAATCTACTATGGTTTTTATCATATCACTTGAAAGCGAAAAAGTAAAAATTATCTAAGTAACAAAGTTTATTGCGTTCCGGGGTGACCGCAGCGAAGCGGGGCGGGTTAACATAAATGACAGGCGATATAATGTTAACATTTACTGCAATCTTCTATGGTTTTTATCATATCACTTGAAAGCGAAAAAGTAAAAATTATCTAAGTAACAAAGTTTATTGCGTTCCGGGGTGACCGCAGCGAAGCGGGGTGAACGCTGCTAGTTAAGGAATAAAAGTGAAAACAAAACTGACTTAAGCAAACATGTCTCCTTGGAAATCAGATAGAATGCTCATTTTGTATTATCATATTACGCACTGCAGTTGTAGTGCTGCTGATGTAGTACGGAGTTCTCTCCAACACACAATCGCCAATATTCGAAACTGCTGTCGCCGCCTGACCGTTCCCAACTTAAACAATTCACGTATTTCCAGCTCCCGGTGTTTCCAATAAATCAGTTAGATATATATGAATGGTTATATTTGGGCTATATATGAGTGGTTATATTCGATCAAATCCATTACTTTTGCAACACAACTTCACTACCTTTAATCTTCAGATCTGGCAACACTTTTCGTGACGAAACAGCTCTCCCAAAAGTAACAGATACATTTTCCGAAACGAAACATACTTTCCGAGACGCGACATGATTTTTGTGGCGAAATGCGAGACAAGACAGGATTTCCGTATCGAGCTATTTGAAACTCGACAGAATTTTCGTACCGAGATACAAGACTAGTGTTGTAAAATTTCCGGAAATTTTGAACAAGTTGGTAAAAAAAACGTTTTTTCCGGTTTCTTTCCGAAAAAATTGGAAAAGTTGGGAAAATAATAAAAATCTTTGTATTAAGTTAATTTTACTAGTAATAGAACTTTTTTTTCAAATACGTGAAAGTGTAAGTTGAGAAACTTCAATATTGCGCAGTGTTGGGAAGTAACGTAACGCAAGTAACGCGTTACTTTTTAAGTAACGTTTCCTAGTAATGCGTTACATTTTTTCCAAAGTAACTGTAATGGTAACGCGTTACAAATTTTTAAGTAATGTACCTAGTTGGCGTTACTTTTTTCGCGTTGAATTTCGGATGAGTAATACAATATATGTGTATTTTTTGGAAACAAATGTTTCTTTCCTGGAAGTGAATTTCTCAGAATGAAACAATCGAGCATGAACTACGTATGTCAGTGACCGACAGTCACAGACACACAGAGAAACAGACAAGTTCATAGTGCCACTTGCTGTTTTTTGAAGATGAGGACAGGCTTTGGGAAATCACGTGTACTGATTGCTAGCACCTGGAAGATTTTGTCGTAGATTTTGACAATTCCAAATCAATACATTCAGTGAGTGAACTGGGAGTGCAATGATACCGGTAGTCTATTTTACTTTGATTGGTGTTGTTTTTATAAAGATGGAGAACGAAAATATTTTACCGTTCGAACATTTGAAAGAATACTTTTTTCTTAAGAGCTGAGAATGATGGACAGAATTTAAAAGGAAAGTGTCTGAAGTGCCGCTGCGGAAAATACTTATCAACAACTAGCGCGCCATAATCAACGATTTATAGTAAGGGGTTAATATGAATAAACTGTTTTGATGAGCAGGCCTACTTTATTACTAGAAAATAGTTTTCTGATGGTATGTAATATTGGAGTTCTTTCAGATCAGTTTGCTTATCCTGGAGTCCCGTTGATTATAGAGTAGTGTAATGTTTCTCTATATTCTTTATTTTTAATTTTACACAACATTGTTATTATTATATAATTAGTGTAGCAGAACGCATAGGGATGAGCACGAGTCAAGCTAAAACTCGACTCGACTCGAATTCAAATCGAGTTTCGAGTCAAGTCAAAGGTAATATCCTCGAGTCGAGTTCCGAGCTGATTTAGTTTTTCGCGTCGAGTTTCGAGTCCAGTCGAGTTTGATAAATGGCTCGTTCGTTTTAAGTCGTCTTGAAATCATGGCCTGATTACACTGGGAAACGAAAGCCATGAGAAATGAAAGCTAAACAGTAATATGGAATACTTTTAGTGTTGCTCACGAGAGGGACACTGCTTGCATCTCGTCTCGTCTCGATAGCGAGACCACAAGAGATTTTTTTATAACAAGCTCAGCTCGGCTCGGCTCAACTGAGAAGATGGCCCGAGCTGGCTCACTTGGGGTGAACCATTGCCTCGAGCTGGCTTGGTAGGGATGAGCCATTTGCTCGGTTTGGCTCAACTGAGTCGAGGGCTCTAGTCGAGTCGATTGGGTGAGCTGTTGGCTAGGCTCACTTCTCGGTCCTAGTCGATAGTGAATGAGCTGTGAGCCGAGCTCCTCGAGTCGTTGACTATTCTAAACCTGGGCCGAGCAGTTTTGAAGATATTTGGCCAGTGCCCTATAACTTATAACATTGTTTGGCTCGAGCCCGAATACTCAACCTAGACCCTCAACCCAAATTCAGAATCTCGTGAACAATGTCCTTGACTCCTAGGCTTTATGACTACCGAGGTTGGTAATCAACTAGCTTTTTAGTATTCAAATACAAACCGCCTATCTTTCTTTTTATATACAGTGTTGTTGTAATTAATAATAATAATAATAATAATAATAATAATAATAATAATAATAATAATAATAATAATAATAATAATAATAAGTTGTACTAGTAGTAGTGTCATTGATAATAATTATACTGTCTATGTAATATACTTGAAGAAAGTACCTGAAACTACACACCGGATTTGGCCCTACGCGTGCGTGGTTTTTCTCGGGGTTCTCCCGTTTCCTCCCACTTTCTTCATTCCACCATTTCATTCATTATTCATCCTCACCGTCTCCTTTAGCCTACCCGGCACAACCGTGGGACGTAAAACTCAAAGATCTCGGATTTGGCCCTAGTCGACTCGAAACTCGGCCCCAATTCGAGTCGAGTTGGAGGAAATTTTTCGAGTCGAGTTCTCGGGTCGAGCTCAAAGATGTGTGTTTCTAGTCGAATCGAGTGTCAAAGAAAACTCGCTCGAACCCGCTCGTGTCCATCCCTAGGAGTAAAGCGTATGGCATTTTATCAATGTTACATTATATGAAAATGTTCATATATCAAGTAAAAATTTGTCCTTGCATTTACATAAAGCGATTCAGAAAGTGCTATAATAATAATAATAATAATAATAATAATAATAATAATAATAATAATAATAATAATAATAATAATAATAATAATAATAATAATAATAACAATAATAATAATAATAATAATAGCTGTAGTAATAGTAGTACGGAAAATTGAAGTCCTAATTTTTTCACATTTTTAAAGTTTCGGACCTAAAAGTAACACGTTAGTAACGCGTTACTTTCGAAGTAAAGTAACAGTTACTTTTTGGGGGCAAGTAACGCGTTACTAACGCGATACTTTTAAGAGAAAATAAAGTAACTTGTAACGCGTTACATTTTTACAAGTAACTTACCCAACACTGATATTGCGAATATTTAAAAAAGAAACAATCGAAAGTAAAACTGTTGTAATTATTCTTGAAAATTAATAGGCTGTACTTATTTTCTTTATATGCTTTTAAGTCGTTCATTCGTGGTTGTGCATTAACTACAGGACTTTAACAGCTGCATACTCATTTTCCATCATGCAGCGTTTCTGTTGCAACAAATAAAGCTCTTGAATGAAAATGAGTTTTTAATGCTCTTTGATCTAGTGAAATTTTGTTAATTTTAACCAAATTACTTCTTAAAAGAGACAGCAGTAGGCAAATTTCACTAATACTCATGCACTAAAACATATAATTACTATTATTTAATATTTTAATATAAACTTTATATACAACATTTTGTATGTAAAGAAATACTTGTTTCTATAGTGACAAATTATATAAAAATGAAAGTAACTATTTGTAATTTAACAACTTTTGAACTACCAGACCGATCTCGATAACATTCTCAACATAGATGGGGTTCGGGCATGGGATTGTTTTTATCATTTCACTTTGAAGGTGCAATTTGGAGGTAGGAAGGGGGATACATATTGAAAAGGACCGATATTAGTTTCGAATTCATAGTTTTCGGATCCGCTGAGATGAACAGTACATTTTCGATGCCGTTTAAATCCAAATTCAGGCCCGCAACTTAGGGAGGAAAATATATATGAAAATGATTGAAAATGGCCACCATTAGTGTAAAATCCATAATTTTCGGAATCGCTGAGATGAACAGGGACACTTTCGATGCTCTTTAAATCCAAATTCATCCATGCAAATTCGGGGAAGGGGAGATATATAACAATGATGGAAAATCACCGATATTAGTGTTGAATCCATAGTTCTTGGGGTTGCTGAGATGAAGGGTAACACTTCCGATGCTATTTAAATCCAAATTAGCGCCGTAAGTTGGAGGCGAGAGAGACGGATATATATATATATATATATATATATATATATATATATATATGATCGAAAATGACCGACAGTGTTGATTCCATAGTTTTTGGAGCCACTAAGATGAACAGTAACACTTCCGATGGCGTTTAAATCCAAATTCAGCCCCCATCAGTAATGTTAAAGGAGAAGATTGGCGTGTAAAAGTAGGTCCTAATTGAAAATGACTTGTACACCGAACCACAAAAGTATCTCCCCCCCTTAAGTGCTCTAATTCAACGGATACTTGCGGTTCAGGTAATTTGCAGTTATGTGAACGCCTAGACAGATGCAACCCAACTTACACGTAACTTTTCTCGGCACTGACAGCAGTGGGTAGCCCTGATCCAGGTGTTTATCCAGGTAAAATTGTAAAGTAGGTGACTAACGACACAGTTCTCCATTCTAAGATGAATCTCTATAGTTCGGATCGTGTTTTCCAAAAAACAACCCATATTTATCTTAATATTGCTGTGTATGTAATGTATTATTTCTTTATATACTGTATGTGTAGAAAAATAAAATTACTGACCACGCATGAATCAGAAAATGCTTGAAAGTAGCTGAAAATATCAAATCTAGAACAACTGCTTTAAATAAGTTAGTAAATGGTTTTCTTCATTGAGAGACTTTCTCAAATTCTCCTCATTCCAACATATTTTTCTTTCTGGAGGAGAGAAGATCTTTCTTGTCACACTGAGTATGTATTGAAATTGAAACATTTGAAAAATTTAAAACCTGACCGTGATTTGAACCTTGGTCCACCGAATAGAAGTTCAATGAGCTAACCACTTACCTACCGCGTCACTTCATCTTCCATTTAAACTATTAGCTAGTTAAAAGCATTGCATGTAAGACTATACACAAAATACTCGTATTAATACTCGTATAAGGAGACGTTCCTTATGAGTGTCACAATGACTTACTCGAGGTTTCCTTCTTTAACTTGAAAACAAGTGATATAGACCTTCGTCAATGAGGAAAATATCACGAAACGTTCTTAAAGATGAGGCTACCTCATCGTTTTTAACTCGTTCCGATTTACATTAATGCAATTCTTCCTCACCGTAACTTCTAATTCCTAAAGAAGAAAAGCCGGCAGACATTGTTTTCGGATTCCTTAAATTGCATCAACACGTGTAGAAATAGTGTCTGCTATGTTTATCTAACATAAATACTAGTTTATTTTCTTAACTTCGTATGAGAAATTAATGGCAAAGTGTGAAAGCAGAGAACTGCCATTACAGTGACACGGATCAAATCCCGGCGTGGCATTTATTATTTTTTCTTTATTGGAAAGTATTGTTTACGTAATTGATATTGTAATTCTGTTATTCCTTTATTATTATTATTATTATTATTATTATTATTATTATTATTATTATTATTATTATTATTATTATTATTATTATTATTATTATTATTATTATTGCAAAGTCGAGACTTGGCTACATATTTTATATTTTATGAATTTTCTGATTGGGTTTCACGTCTTTATACTTGGCGTTGGGAAATATCATCCTGTTGCTTTTTATTTGTTTACTTGCATTTGTTTAAACCAAGCCTGGATACTTCATTTCACCTTTCTATATCTACGGGAAGTACCCTAAAGGTTTTGGTGATCATAAGAGAGTAAGTGAATAAGTGATGAGATCAATGAACTTTGCGTATTAACAACATTTAAAGTATCTGATGGTCGTAAAAGTTATGACATAAATTTATTTCGGTAAAATATGACAAATGATGATTTGTGGATATACTGGAGTTATTCGGATCATGCAATAGTTATGTCATGAATAGCTACGTTAGTGTATTAATATTGATCTGTGTTTGCTTGGTTTTACAGATTTGATAACACATAGAAGAGGGAAGACCAAAAATTGCATATTCTCCATATTTTATTGTTTTACTTCAGGCAAGGGAAGAACGAGCGAATAATGTTTGTGCCTTTTTCTGTCCTCAATGTTTCTGTGTTTTTGTCCCTGTTTCTAAAGAGTTACTGGAAAAACGGTAAAAGTGAGTAAAGGGACATTCCATGTTAACTCAACAAGCCATCATTCTTCACCATCTCATATTTTTGTAAAAAAAAAAAAAAAAAAAAATGATGCACACCTTTATTACAGTATGAGATGATAAAATGTCAAATATTACTTCTCTCCTCTTGAAAGTGTCCCCATACAGGATGTTCAAAAACGTCAAAAAAGCGCATTTTTTTCAGTTTCAATGATTATTAAAAATTGTCATAAAAATTCAAATGTGAATTTTGAATTTCGCATGGAAACCCCATGCCGTAATCGTCGCCAACACCTAGTGGCCCACTTGCCGGTAAATGTCGATCGTCGCTATAGCGAAGCGTCGAAGGACAGCCGCTAGTGTGCCACGGGCGGTAGGGTTTCGTCTAGTCGAAAGAGATATCTAGAGTCGGGGTATTCAAGTTACCACCGCATAGCAGCGAGGACGTCATTTTGGTCCGCGCTCCTTCGATTTGTCGCGGAGAGTCGCGAAGGGACCAACACGAACTATCGCCAGTCATGTGCATGCGGTTATTATTATATATTATTTTTTCCTGACGAATTGTTCCTAAAGTTAGCTACGGGGGCCAAGAGTAACCCCTGGGTCTAAATCATGAAGTGTAAAATCTTGAGGTGAGTGCGTATAATTGTATGGATTTAGATGACAACTGTAGCCGATCATTTGAAAGTGAATATGGGAAACCATGAAATAAAGTAAACAGACGCGCGTTATTTTGTTATGATTATCGTCGAATATACATGGTTACAGGATCACTCTGATTAGCCAAATTAAAAATACCTCAAGGATTTATGCCTCTACAAGCGACTTTTTCGTCATCGCCTCCGTGGTCAAGTCGGAAGAGCACGCGCCTAGTAATCCAAAGGTTAGTGGTTCGCGCCCAAGCCGGGATACTTTTTTAAACGTTTCTAAACTGTTTTTGAGACTCTCTTTAATGTAAACAAATTAAGCATATAAGCAATTTAACATATTTCTGGGGAGTAATTTTGTGGTACATTGGCGTTTTGTCGCGTTTCTGCCACTGGTGAACCGCTGGAGGTATAATTTTTAAAACGGAAGAGGGGCCATCGTGGATCGTCGCTGCGGGGCCGCCTATTTTTCGCGAGATGTCTTTAGTTGCTCATCTGTGGTCCGCCGACGCTTACGGCATGAAGTACGGATTAACGCGAATCCGAACCACGTGAGCTCCGCCGGGAATCGAACCCGGCTGTATTTCTTCTTTCTCAACTAATATTGATCGTTTTCGATAACTTTTACAACTAACCCACTATCTATTTACCATATGTAGAAAGTGCACCCCTCGCCATAAAGAAGAATGTTAAAAAATGCTAGTAGCCGTTCTGTTCACTATCAATAAATAGTTAATATACTGAATTTCAGCTGCGTAAGTTTAACGGCTTGTGAGATACTCAATTTTTTCCCACAAATATTCGGATCCCCACTATCCCTTAGGATATTATTATAATGAACGCAATATGATAACATCACAGTTTGGATTAATTCCTAACTATGTACCTAAAGCCATTTTATTTGACTGCAATTTGGTCGTGATGATTAGACATAAATAGTTACATTTATTTTTATATAATAATTTATATATTATAGTGATTCAAAAATGTATTGTTTCCAGTAGTTAGCTCATCTAAAACTCACAAGCTGTGTCTCGAAAGCCAAGTAGTAGTATATGTCCTTTTGCTATTATTACAAATACAAATATCAATATCCAAAAATGCCTCAAGTTCTTTTTTTCACTTAGAGATAGTCAACTCAGGTAAGTAAATAGAAGCAAACGAAAAAGGGAAATGGAGACCTTGAAAGTAAAACGTAGACAAATTCACCAGTGTTCAGAAGCGTATTTTTAAATCACACTCGATCCTGCTCGTAGGAGCTAAATACGCGGTTCTGGTAAGTTGGAATTATCCATTTCTCGCCACGTAGCAGAAATATAGCAAAAATGAAGTGTATCTTACTGTCGGTCTTCGTGGCCGAAAGTACTAGCGCAATGAGCTAATAATTATAATTGCTTTTGGTGTGGGTTCAAACCCGGGCCAAAGAAAGTTTTTTTTATTTTTACATTTTATTTTTAAAATTTTCAGAACACATTTTTCATTAAAATAAGATGAAAATAATACTAAACAATGATCATGTTACCTATGCAGCTTTGCTATACGAATCCACAGTATAAGTAGTAAGAGTAGTAGTAGGAGGAGGAGCGGGTTACAAGTCCCGCAGGACTCGTTTTGTTCCACCTTGACTGCCATGATGTAATTTTAACCTCAACTGCTTCTTCAATTTTTTTCTTTTTCAATTCCAAAAAATGACATTTTTTTAAATTACTACTATAATACACAATACATACACCAGAATGTTTGGACAATCGCAAGCTGCAATCAATCAGAAATGTGTTTTTAGTTTCTGTGGCTAGGGTCGAGGGTGAAAAAAATATGCTGTTCAGAAGATGCTGTCTACAATGTAGTGAGCCGAGACGATCGGGGGTCATAGTGGGTCATAGTGAGTGGTGGGTCACGGTGGGTGGTGGATCGCAGTGGGTCACGGTGGATGATGGGTTGCAGTGGGTGATATGCTGTGGACCCACGACCCACTGACCCACTCAGAATACTCGATCCATTTGACCCACTGACCCACTTCAACTCTGGATTCGACACCACAGAAAATGGAATACCAAAAATTGCATGTTCACCATATTTTATTGTTTTACTTCATATTTTATTTTTTCGCTTTTTTTACTGTCCTCCATGCTTCTGAGTTTTTTCCTGTTCTTAAAGAGTTAGTGGAAAACCTGTAGAAGTTAGTAAAACGCGTCAAATGGGAAACAAGGTACTGAGGAAGGTTCGTTAAATTAGTTAACTTTTAAAAGGAATAATCCAGTTCCCTGAAAGACCACATTCCAATAAATATAAGTATCTGCCCAATGCCGTGCCGTGAAAAATCAGGGCCCGAGGCGAGAGCATACGGCAGCACCTCCGTACATATGAGTTGTCAATTTAAAGTTGATTTCTCTGGACTATTCTTTCTGCATAATACTTTACTACTTTATCATAACTGAAATCAGAACGTTTCCGCATTATTACACTGGAATCGCAAAAGTAAGTAATTACTGAATTCACTGCAGCTCCATTTTTTGCTTCTCCCAGAACAGTGATGTCTTAGAGTAGTGACTTAAGCGTTAGTTTCATAATGTTGGGACGCGAGTTCGATTCCGGCTGTGGCAATTCAGGAAATTTTTACAACCTACAAAACCGATGCTTCTGATGTATACTAACATGAAAAATATTCAATTTCTCTGGGTCTAAGAGTTGAGATAACTTCCTTTACAGGTGAAATACCAACAACACAAAATTATGTCAGCCGTATAACCCTTCCTTCGTATCTGTCAAGCGAGTAACGTGTTTGGACAAGAATTCGTGACCACATAAGGGCTAAACACGTCTTTACTGCTGTAGTATTGGCTTAAAATGAGTTCCAAGGAATTGTTCCTAGCTGTGGACAAATTGCAAATATTGATCGAACTTACAATAGGGATCGCTAGTCAAGAGAATGATCCAATTTAAGATGTCACCTCACTTAGAAGAAGGGCGAAACAATATGCATTACTGTTATCAGCTAACAAATATTTATATTCCATTTCTTGTTGTTCTAAAATGATAATTCTATCCGTAAATCCATAAACAATAATATTATTGCGTTCATGTTTAACCCTAAAAAACATCTGACATGCTGTATGTCTTTTGTGTTCCTATGAATACCTTCGACTATATTACTTTTTCTTTCCGTTGTGGTTCTACTACTACTACTACTACTACTACTACTACTACTACTACTAATAATAATAATAATAATAATAATAATAATAATAATAATAATAATAATAATAATAATAATAATAAAGGAAAAACATAATTACAATACCAATTACATAAACATTATCTTCCCATTCAGAAGAATTAATTGCCACGACGGGCTTGGAACCCCAGTAGCTGCAATGGGAGTTTCCTGCTTTCACAATTTTTTAAAACAAATCTCCCCAACCGGAGTATTGTTCGCCACTAGCACCTCATGTCCTTTCCACGTATTCCAAACATTACAGGAACACGAACACAGAAATACTGAGGACAGTTAAAATTCCGACCTTGCTCTTCAGAGGAATTAGAACCCCTAGTGGATTGCGCCTCACGATCAGAAGCTGAACGCCCAAGATCACTCGGCTTGTGCCAACTTGCCACAAATTCCTCATATGAATATAAGAAAATAAACTAGTAGTTATGGAACATAACCATAGAAATGTATATTTCTACACGTGTTGATATAATTCAAAGAATGTGAAAATAATTTCTGTCGTCTTTTCTTCTTTGGAAATTAGAAGTTATAGTAAAGACGAAATGTAATGTAAATCGGGACCATCCCTGCAACCGATGACCAGCGCCGTAACTTAGATTCTTTTCTGGGGGGTCAATCATTAATAAGCTTATTGGGCCCCCTAGAAAAAGTTGTCTTTCTAATTCTTGGGACCCATCTTTCCAACTTTCTCTTAATCTTTATGGGCCCCACGGAGCCTGTGGGCCCTCCCGCATGGCAAGGTCTGCGGTTCTGTTAGTTACCCTCTGGGCCCATTCCATATATGAAAAAAATATTAAGGGGACAATATTGATAAATCTCAAAGCCATACGAATAAATATTTTTTCTATAGTCCCTAATAGTAGACATTTTTTACTGAAATGGGTCCACGACTCATTTTTGTTCTATTTACATTTTGTGTGCTGTTTTGTTTATGTAATGTATCGACCCTATTTGATGTTTCATTTCTAATTTCATGTTCGTAGCGTATATGGAATAAGAAAATTTTGTCTCAAAATGGGCCCCCTCGAATGGCGAGGAGATTCTCAGGGGGGCAGTTGCCTTCCACAAGTTACGGCTCTGACAATGACGTAAGCTCAACTTGAAGAACGTTTCGTGATATTTTCCTCATTGAAGAACGTCTATATAACTTGCTTTTGAGTTAAACAAGGAAATCTCGAGTAAGTCATTAAGACACTCACACAAGTTGCTTATATTTTCTTATTTCTATTTTTATTCATATTTTGTTTATATTTGTTTGTTTTTGTTATATTTGAGTCATAGTTATATCATGCCTGTTATTTTGTATGGCTGCGAAACATGGTCACCTACTCTGAGGGAAGAACATAGACTGAAAGTATTTGAGAACAAGATCCTGAGACGAATATTCGGACCCAAGAGGAACGGGAATGGGGAATGACGAGGAACTACATAATTTATATGGTTTACCCAACATTGTTACGGTCGTGAAGTCTAGGAGGCTTAGGTGGGCGGATCATGTAGCTAGAATGGAAGAAAGTAGAAACACTTTCAAAGTCTTGACAGGAAGACCAATCGGAAGACGACCATTAGCAAGACCTAGGCGCAGATGGAAGGATAATATTAAGATGGATCTCGCAGAGATTGGAATACAAAGTAGAAACTGGATGCAGTTAGCTAAGGATAGAAGTCAGTGGAGAGCTTTTGTGAACGTGGCATTGAACCTCCGGGTTCCATAGGCCATAGAGTTAGTTAGTTAGTTATATTTGAGTATCTTGTTTATATTTTTCCATGATACGATTTTAACTAGGTATTAGTTTGGGTGGAAGGTTAAGTGGCGCGGTAGATGAGTGGTTAGAGCATTGAACTTCTATTCAGTAGTCATGGGTTCAAATCCTGTCCAGGCTGAAACTTTTTCAAGTGTTCCTGTTTCAATTTCAATTTCAATTTCAATGCATACTCAGTGTGACAAGCAAGATCTTCTCTTTCCTAGAAGGAAAAGGATGTTGGAATAAGGAGAATTGGAGAGGGTCTGTCAATGGTGACAGTGATTTACAAACTTCTAGATTAGATATTTTCGTCTACTTTCAAGCATTTTCTGATTCATGTGTGATCAGGGTTTTGAATTCTTTAAATTACAGTATATAATGAAATAATACATTACATACACAACAATATTGAGATTAACATATGATGTTCATTGGACAACACGCTCTGAACCAGAGACACTGATCTCAGAATGGAGAAATGTTTCGTGCGTCATCTAATCACAATTTTACTTACATAAAGTCTTGACTCAGTGCTACCAACTGCTGTCAGTGCCGAGAAAAGTTACGTGTAAGTTGGGTTGCATCTATCTAGGCGTTCTCACAACTGCAAAGTGCCTGGACTCCAAGTAATGGAATTAGAGCACTTAGGGTGGAGATACTTTTGTGGTTGGGTATACTAGTGTTGAATTCATAGGTTTGAGGGTCCCAGTTCATTGGTGAGAGTTTGGGTGCCCTTTATGTTCAAAATGAAACATATTCTACTCGTGCGAAGAACTGGTATTTTGCTAGTATTTAATAATAACGAACGGAACTTTCACAGGGGGCGAGGTGGCTCAGTGGTAGAGCGTTCACTTCCGGTGATTGGGGTTCTGGTTCGATCCCAGCTCGTGCCGTGTGTACTTTGTAGTGGACAAACACCGTGTTCGTGGGGTTTCTCGAGGTTCTCCCGTTTGCTCCCACTTTCTTCATTCCACCATTTCATTCATTTCTCATATCACCATCTTCTTTAGCCTAACCGGCATAACCGTGGGACGTAAAACTCAAAGATTTCATTTCATTTCATTTCACATGTTAAATTCTTTAATATATTTTTTGTTGCTCAAATTTACACTTGTGCGGTATATATATATATATATATAAATCAAATCATTTCTCTTTCTGAGTTGTTCGAAAAATAGATAAATAATAAAGAGGGAATTTACAAGAAATCAGAAAACTAAAAAGTAAAATTAAAACCTGGTGCTTTAAGTTCTTTTCCTGCTAGCGAAATACATTGTATATACGCTGCAGACACGATACAGCAAATAAGATTAACATCAGGTGAAGAAATAGTTTTTAACCGGTTTTTGCCGATATTTCCGAAAGATTTTTAATAGGTTCAAAATTTCCGGAAATTTTACACAGCACAAATAACATACGTATCTCCATAAAATATATATTTCATTTTAACATATTGATATTAACTAAAATGATTCTTGCCCCATTATTTTTAACACTTGCCTGCCATAAAGCAGAAGCTTCATAAGATTGCATAAGATAATTTAAATGCATCTATCGTAATTAATTTTATTTTAGTATCTTTTGTAGTCTTAACTCCATTCTATCAAGGTGCTAACATTAAAGGAGTGGTACACATATATTTGTTGATACAAATTTTCCCTATTCTAATACAAGAAACATAAGTACTCAATGATCTTAACTGTAAAGTAGTAAATATAAAATATTTTTCATTTTAAAAGCATAATGTAGTAAAATATTCGAAAATTTCATTTTTTCCTAAATTTTCAGTTTTTTCCAAGCTAGGGAAAAACGATAAAGTTTCGTTTTTTTTTTTTTTCAGGCGTTCACAACACTGTACAAGACTAGTCAGAATTCTTGAAATTTTGAAAATGAGTGATTAAATCCAGCACTTCCGATCAAAGGCACAAATCTGTCTTCAACATTGGGGGGGGGAGAGGGGTTAAGACCGTTCCCATTTTTTTTAGCAATGTTCAAAATATTAATGAAGTTGAAGAACAATGCTGTGGAGGATCAGGTGAATAGAGTTGTCTTCCAACGTTGGGAGGCGGGCAGATTTGAGGCTTATTCTCATGCGACATTAATTGGGAGGGGGACAGTACCCACAGTTCCAAGATTGGAAGGGACATGTCCCCCTCATTCCCCCCGGGATTTGCGCCAGTGCTGTCGATTCAAGTAGAGGAATAAGGCAGGAGATGGTAACTAATGTTGATGCATTGATTCCGTATCAAAAAAGCCAATTATCGTTATCTCCTGCAGTGTTTTCTTCTATGGTAATATTGAAACCAAAAGTGGTAACTCAGGGCAAAGCCATAGCTATCGGGGCAAGGGAGAGGGGCCATTGCTCCGGGCGCTGATAGCAAGAGAGCGCCGAGCAATAAGAAATAAAAAGTGTTGGAAAAGAGTAAAAAAGTTAATTTGGTTAAAATTTTCTTGCTCGCTCTGCTCGCAACCCAACACAAGAAGTACTTTACTTATTTAATATTACTTTTTAAAAGTTATTATATATGATTTGTTATTGATGATGTGATATTCAACGTGCCGAGTAATGATTTAGAGTGTACGCAAGGGGTTTTCAAAACCAGAAACGATCAAAGTCTGAAATGTGTATTCGGCACTTTGATGGTGATGAGTTTGGTTAGCTATTCCCGATTTTCTATCTAATCGAATTCGTCAATAAGATGAGAATAAAGATATGAAAACGAGAGGAGTGAAAACACACACGCAAGCTGGCCCGAATGTTAAAAATTGAGAAAAACAAGGGGAATAATAACATTTTCGAACTTGAACCATTGTAGAATAGGGGTTTAAGGGGTCAGAACTTAATCCAATGAATTTCGTTTTTTGAAAGACTGGCCACTACCCGTGTATTTTTATAACATTCGCATATGAAATGCTTCGAGGCTAAAGGAATATATTGCAATCATTTCTCCGTCAACTGCTTGTATTGCCAGGATATATATTGTGTATTCGTATATAGTTGTGTGATACTTTTATCTATCTATATACATACAAAACATATACACACACTGTACATCTCTATATCTATCTATCTATCTATCTATCTATATATATATATATATATATATATATATATATATATATATATATATATATATATATATGTGTGTGTGTGTGTGTTAGTGTATTTTTAATATGTTCATTTAATAAGTAATCTTAAATTCAGAATTTTCTTTCATAAAGACATTAAATAATTACTGTAATTTCATTGATTAATATTGAAAAATGTTGCAAAGAAGGCTCCTTCTGATTATTATGTTATATTTCACAAAATAGTTTTTATCGTAAAAGAATCGAAATTAAAATGCTATTTGTGTAGTCACATCAGAATAAAATTTGAAAAGTTTGCTTTTTTTTTTACTGGAAATTAACGTTGTAACCCACTTTAAAAGCATAAGTTTCTAATGTATTGCAATTCCATTTCTTATCGATAGTATGAAAATTTCCATAACTGTTCTCCAAGTGGATATGTACACCGACCAAAGGTAGTTTGGTCAAGTTTAACAAGAGCTACAAAATAAGCATCTTCAAAACAGCTCTTATTTGTAAAACAATACTTATTGGTTGCTTTTGGCCGTTGGAATGCTCTGTCCAAATAGCTTGATAAAATTTATGGTAGCATAACAAAAGCTTCTCTTATACCTATTTTGCATCTGAGAAGGTATATTTAAAAAAAAAAAAAGAAAGAAAGAAAGACAGAAGGACTTGGTAAGATGAGTGTTGGGGGCACCGAATTCTACTTCGCCCCGAGCGCCGAAATCTCTAAGCCACGACTCTGTTCTAGGGATAAATATGGAATCTATTATTGGAATACAGAACTTATACCAAAATACAATTCCTTGCTGTCTCTAACCGCTTTTGCTCTGATACCTACGAACAGATAGATGGACGGACGAAAAGAGTAGTTCAGTAATACCATACTTATGTAGAACTATAGAACATTTGTAGACTACAAAAAAAATGTAAAACTGATGTTTTTTTTTAATTTCTAACTGTGCAAAATGAAAATAAAAGAGCAGAAAAGGTCAGTAAGTACTGTACTTGTAGAAGAGATATAAGCATCATGGCTGGTTGGAAAAGATATAAAGTGACTCCTAGTACATATGTTTGCACTTTATTATTGCATAACACCGATGTCAAAAGCCGCAGAGTATGGAAATGGGACAGGGCATAGCATGTCATTACTATCCAACAACTATTTATGGGATGAATCACTAGTACTTATTGTTTGAAGCGATTGTGTATTCTTTACATTTCGAACTCTCTAAAACAATGGCGCCTTCTATCACTCAAAATAGTCGTTTGCATGAAAGAAAGTGATTTCGATACTATCTGCTTAAGGCTTCCGACATTCCTCTAATCCGTATTTATTATACTTGAACATCATTTGGAAGTGTTATAGCAGTTGTAATAGATCATGAATCACGAAGGGTGACAATATTACGTGCATCTGTGTATGACCTTTCGATCTCTTCACAAAGCTGTAACATTTGACATATAAATAGGATATGGTTCTCAGCAGCGAATGTTCGCTTTCTCTACGTTAAAAACAAATATGTTTTATTGTGTCATTATTATACATGAAAGAAAAAGCGAACACATGTTCTTTTCGCTAACCATTAGCTTGGATGGTGAAACTTCATTTAAAAGTTCGGAAAGGGCTGACAGTTTTGTATTGTATTCAAGTGAATATTCTTTAAAATGGGTTAATGGACATCGTCTTTCTTCTCAGATGCAAAATAGGTAAGTGGGCTTGAGAATATTGTTGGAATGAATAAAAAACGTGAGTTTCGTTTCACAGTGTAAAACTACGCTAGAATTCCAAACTACTGTAAGTGATTTCAATACTTAAATTTACAGTACTACATCTACAACTACTGGTTGAAGTAATTATTGAGATCAAATATAGAACCTGTTCTTCGGATGTTGAATCCATATCAAAAAGCCATTATTCGCTATGCGTTATTGTTCTTGGTCTATGGCGATAAAGGCTTAAAACTGAAAATAGTTAATTTAAACCAATTCCGGATTGAATAGATGGTTAAGGGATTAGACAGAACTTACTTATGGGGAACTGAATCGATTGCAAAGAACTGCATTTAATATCTCTTACCGTTTCTTGCTCAACAGAAATCAGTATTGAAACCGGAAGTAATATAAAATTGAACCACTTTTCAGTTTCGGTAGAGTATTCAACATAGTCATGGTACATTGCCTTGAGATGCTGAATCGTTTGCAGAAAATAGCTTCTTGATATATGTTGTCGTTTTCGTTCTATGGCGATAAACGTTGAAACCGGAAATGACTAATTTGAACCACTTTCGGTTTGAACAGAGAGTTAACGGAGGAGGTGGAAGCTACTTTTGGGACGCTTAATCGATTGAATAAAAAGAAAGAAAAAAGAAAAAGAAAAAACTCAATATGTATTGCCGTTTTTTCTCTCATACTTGTCGACAGACGGACGGATAAAACCGTTCTATAAGACTTCCGAAATTAAGCATAGCATAGTTTGGAAGTCTTAAAAAAAGGGAGGAAATAATGCATTCTGGAGGTTATTATTAGATCAGTAATATTCAATCTCGGGAACCTTTTGTTGGAAAACACATAAAATTTAAAGTAACATAATAGAGTACTATGAAATGTACAGCATGATTTTTCTGTTTATACTGAAACTAATAGTAAGTACTAATAATTAAAACGATTTACACTTGATATGTGCTTTATTAAGAATACACGTGTGAATCAGGAGTGCCGCCTCCGGTTCTTGAGCACCAACCAGAATTTTTGTAGGAGTGCTCAGTACCTACACAAAAGAAAGAAGAAAATAAGAAAAGAGTAGGCCCATACAGTAAAAAAAGAAGAAAAGAATAATAAAGAAAAAGAAAATAAGGGGAAAATTCTAATCTTTCGCCATATTTCTTAAATGATAGTATGACCAGGTTTATTTTTTATATATAGGACGGAGAAGGAGGATATAAAGTTTCGGCAGAGGGTTTACCATGGATGAAAAGATGGCATGACGAGAACTAAGATAGAGGTTAGACCTGAGAATCTTCCTAGTTATATACCGTAAAAAAAAAATCTCTATTTTCATTCGAAAGTACCTAAAATTGCATTTTCGGTGGGGTTAATTTTCAAAATTTTTCAGAGTAGGAACCCCGGTCTCCCCGATTGTAGACTGAATGCCACTGATTTTCTAAGCCCAGCTGATTTAGATGCTGACTCCGATTCCCAATGATATGACTATTACTGCGGAATCTGAATCGAAAATGGACAAGATGTTAGAGAAACTTGGGAAAAGCCCTGTAATATGTGATGAGAATAAACAAGAAAAATGATTAATAAAATGTAATTGTAACAGAAGGAACTGTCGCAAGTATAAAAGATGAAGGGAAGAAAATAGAAAGATTACAATTTTTCAGTATTTAGATATCATTAACTATTTTGGATATGAAGATTTTAGGTATGAAGAGAAATATACTTTCGAATAGAAGTGATAAAAGAAACCTTTAAGAAGAAGAAAGAATCAATTCACTTTCTGCAATATACAATAATTGCTAGAAATTTATTTTCTGTGCAGTGTCACATTTTGCGGTCATCAGCATATTGATTTAACAAAATCCTTTGAGCTTTAAATTATATTATTATTATTATTATTATTATTATTATTATTATTATTATTAATAATAATAATAATAATAATAATAATAATAATAATAATAATAATAATAATAATAATAATAATATACTAATCTGGCGATAGATATGATGTTAAAAATTATAGGCCTATTAGTTTAGCAAGTGCATTCTCTAAGATTTTTGAATTAATTGTATACAAACATTTATATTTAAATGTAAAGAATATTTTAAGTGATACCCAAGACGGTTTTTATAAAGATAGATCGATTGCAACGAATCTTATCCACTCTACATATTTTACGTTCTTATATTGTACTACCACAAATATAAATAAGTAGAAATAAGGGTCTTTATTTCTTATGGCCCCAACCTCTACTTATTTATATTTGTAGCTGTACATATATACGGAATCCATATGTTTATTACGACAATCTGTACGTAGCATACATTATCCATAGGGGTATGCTACATACGTACTGCCTTTTCCCACTTAGATATTATATCATGCCGCTACAGAATGTCCGGCATCTAACAGTCTTCTGTATATTAATATGTATACGGATTAGGGATGGCCAAAAATTTTCGGATCCGGATCTCGGATCCGAACCTCAGATCCGGATCCGAAATTCGGATCTCGGATCTGGGTCCGGATCTCGGATCTGGATCCGAAATTCGGATCTCGGATCTGGGTCCGGATCTCGGATCTCGGATCTGGATCCGGATCTCGGATCTGGATCCGAAATTCGAATCTCAGATCTTGATTCGTATCCAAATCTGCATCTGAAATTGAGATGATAAAATTGAATATCTAAAATTCGTCAAAACTTTTTTCAGATTCACTAATATAGTAGGTTGCTGTGCTTTTAAATGTTTCCATAACACGTTTGTGCTAAATTTGTCCTTTATTTTATTTTAACCTTGCAATATTTACATCGAAGTCTCTTTAGTAAAATATTTCCAAGTTTGCCTTCTTCCCATTTCAGAGTATACTGAATTGTCTGAAAACTGATGTAAATGGTAACAAATTCTTCTGTTTAGCTCCTCTTCGAAACTTAATGTTAATTTCACATTGAAAATATTTATTTTATTCTTAGAAAATAAACTTTCTTATTTTCTCATATATAAATGAAATATCTTTTAGATAGACCCTTCTAATCGCAGGAATACTGGACAAAACAAACTCTTTATTAATAGTAGTTTCTGACTTAGTAGAGTCCAACCATCAACAAATGTAATAATGAATATATTTCACTTTCACTTCGAAGGTACAGCAAAAAATATAGACTGGTTGGCGTGGAACAACAGTAGATTTGTAAACGTACACACGAGAATTTCAGAAGAGCGATATGGTTATGTAGTATTATTAGTATTAATAAAAGTGTTCGTTGTATGACTTTATTACCTAACTTACGGCTTGCCCTTCTGAGGTCAGGAGTTTGTTGAAGGAGTAAATATAAAAGAGATTTCTATTATTTTTTCTTTACCCTCCAGGTTTCTTTAATCATACATTGCAGGACGTAACCAAAACATATCCATGCATCGTATCATTGAACCGTTTTGTGTTTTGTATATTCAAGTGTTCAAAAATATTTAACATATTCGCATTTCTTCATGTGATCTCAGGTTTAATTCTCGGTGGAACATACATGAGAAAATTGAAAGCTGAAACAATATGAAAATAGTATTTAAAAGTCAGGAAATTGATATTAAAACTTTAGCTATCTATTGGGACTGTAAGGCTGTAGTTAAATTAACCCACACGCTTCGTGAAGATATATTACATCATTATTGTTTATTTACTATAAGCTACCAGATACATCCTCAGAGGCCACTTTACACTGTAGTAATCAACAGATGAAAACATTGGAAAAGGAATGGAAGGAAGGTCTCCAGAGCCTTAGATCAAGGTACTAACCTAGCATTTGCCCAGTATAACTGAGGAACAACCCTGGAAAATCCTCAGTCAGGATGGCTGGTCTCCGAATTCAAACCCGGTATTATCCAATTGCGAAGCAAGAATCCTAACAAGTAGCCTGAGCTCGCTCCGTATTATTATTATTATTATTATTATTATTTAATTAACGTGATGTTCTAAAATTAGTGCAAATTAAACCCCACTTTCTTTATTGCTGATGTTATAGTTAATAAGCCTACATGAGACATCAGTCCCCCATCAAGAAAGAATACTAGAACTGGAATTCAGGAAGCGGGGGTGAAGAGATTAATGAGGATGAGGAAACTATGTACGATGCAAAAACTGATAGATTATGACTTCATCACAGATATATTCACTTACGTCAATTAATATTTCTCTGATACAGGGCATTCTTACTTTCTATAGCGGCAGGAAAATGGCCCACTCTTGTAAACGAACACACTAAGCATGTGCATATAGGCGCAATGTCCGTGCAAAAGAAACATAGGTAAAACCAGAAAAAAAATAGGGAAAGCAAGGGGAAAGTGATAAAATGCCATTCAGCTTTAAAAAAAAAGCTAAAAATAACTAAACTTAGAGCTACGAAAGACGCGAGGCGAATTTTATCGAAAAGATTGTTTTTCCTTGTGATTAGTTGTGCTAACTATGAACATGAATTAAAAAGAAAACAAGTAGCTAGCTCTGAATTTCGCAAACTGGTTGAAAAGAAAATATTGGATAAAATTTAATAATAAAGAACGCATTTATGATAATTAAAACAAACTAAATTCTTGGCACGACAGTCCTTTGGTTCCTACCAGCGGACTTAAGTTCAAAGTGGGAAGGTGTAGTCAACGCATCGACACCCGAAGTCCCTAATGCCGGCTTTCTAGACTGGAGTCCGCTACCTCTTACTTAAGATAACTCCCCAATTGTCCTCACGATGCTGGGTCAACATCGAAATTGTTGAGTGCCTCTCCGGAAATTGAACCCATGACCACGGGCACCGAAGGCACGCGCTAACCACTGTTTTTTATATATAAAAAGGTAACAGCTTTTTATCAGATTATTTAACCTGTTGAACGCTTTGCACAGATTACACTGTAACCATTACGACACCACACAGACATAGAAGTAAACGAGGACAGTTAAAAACACCTATGCCCGAAGTGTGATTTGAATCCAAGACATTCACAGTAAACGATCCACAGCCTAATGCCGCAGACCACTCGACTATGGCTGTCGGGTTTTATCGGCTAATCTGTAGTATATTTAAAGTAACTGATTATTTTAAAAGTTGCTTCTAAATACTGACAATCTAAGTCTTATGTATTAAATATTTCCTGCGATAATACCATACACTCTCCGACTTCTATAGACGAAAAGCCATAGTTACCCACATTATCTAATACAGAAATAAGTTCTGATTCTCTAGTAGCTGCTGATGGTGATAGTCAAGGTTCACCGAAGCATGATCCCTAACCCAAACTGAGATATTGATGTCACTGAAACACCTGAAAAGCCATTGTGGGTAAGTGAATTGCCCACTTGTCAGGATGAAGGGCGATGGTGATGTGAAATGCGGGGCTGTCAGAGGTACTACTTATAATAATTGGATTTATAATATTCTATGTTTCCGTAAACCCTCTTCAAGAAGATAACTGTTAATCTTAGCTTTGAAAATGTTATATAAAGAGTTTTATTGCTATCATTAGGTTGCATATAAATCTCTTTATTCCGGAATTATCGGATTTACTTTAACACTTAACTTTCACATCTTTTCTGATTTACGAATATTTAAATCACGATTATCCCCTTAAGGTCAATTAGTGATATTTTAACTCATTTCGAACCAACTATATATATAGTTAGTCTTGTTATATGGGAATAATAGAGACCAGAAGCAGTCTACAGGCTAAGTTCAAATGAATCTTGGCCGACCTCCTGATAAACCACGTCTTTCAGCAAGGTGAATTGCGGCAATCCGATACCCACATGAGGAAATCTTCCGGTTCAAGTGAAAGCTTCCATAAGAATCAGCACCCTAATCAGTGGAATGTGTCTTGCTAATTTTTCCCCAATGTGAAAGTACCTAACTTTATTGTTAAAAATGAAAAGCCCTTTATTTCAAAGAAGTCGCCATTAGAGTTTTCATATTTGAACACAACACTCATGAAAAGTCACGTTAAAGCGCGACTTACCCCTGAAAAAGAATATTTATCTGTTTTTAGTTTCTCGTGTTCCCCAAACTACATGCGGAATTAGTGCATGTGCCTTCCGCTCGCATTACCTGGGTATAAACAGCTACGATCTTGGTACTAGCACATGTTTCGGTTTCCAGATCTCAAATATTTATATTTCAGCTTGATTCTATGTATGAATCCGAAATTTCAAATCTAGATAAGGGGCACCAAAATTCATAGTTTATTCTCGGTGCTCATATTGTGATTTACTAAATAATTATTAAATCTAATTGTAAAATATACATTTGATATTTTGAGCAGACTGAGCAAGATAAATATACGTAAAAACTAGTCAATACTTGTCTTAACTGTTTATATTTTCTTAACTGTCAATGAAGTAGGCGTATTGAGGAATTTTAAATATTCGAGTTTTGTACTCCGGTTTCAAATATATATATATATATATATATATATATATATATATATATATATATATATATATATATATATATATATATATATATATATATATATATATATATATATATATATATATATATGCATGTATTTCATCTCGGTCCTGCAACCGAGTGGACCTAGATTCGACATTCGAACTCTCATCCGGATCATTTTTTTAAAAGTAAGCCAAGCATTTGATCTTTAGAGTAGAATGAAGGAAACAAATAGACTTGCCAATATTCGTCTTAATGTTCTATTCTCTTCTTCACTGTGAGGACTTCGTGAAATTACTTTCGGCGAATTTTAGATATTCAAGTTTATCATAATTTGGGTGGGATGTGGGTTTGGATAAGAATCAAAATCTGAGATCCGGATTTCGGATCCAGATCCGAATTTCAAACCCAGATCCGAGATCCGAATCCAGATTCGAGATTAGAGATCCGGATCCAGATCCGAGATTCGAGATCCGGACCCAGATCCGAGATCCGGATCCAGATCCGAAATCCGAGATCCGGATCCAGATCCAGATCCAGATCCGAAATCCGAGATCCAGATCCGAGATCCAGATCCGAGATCCGGATCCAAAGGATCCGGACCAAGTCAGATCCGGATCTTCGGATCCGGCCAGATCCGGATCCGGCCATCCCTAATACGGATGTTACAAGTCAGCTATATGTTACATACGTCCATCTGTATGTGAGATCCTTACCGCCTATATATAATTCTTTCTTTTATGCGGAAAGTACGTCTAGATGGAAAACTTATACGGAAAGTATTCCTTACAACCTCTATATACAGTTCTTTCTTTCATGCGGAAAGTACGTCTAGATGGAAAACTTATACGGAAAGTATTCCTTACAACCTATATACAGTTCTTTCTTTCATGCGGAAAGTACGTCTGGATGGAAAACTTATACGGAAAGTATTCCTTACAACCTATATACAGTTCTTTCTTTCGTGCGGAAAGTACGTATAGATGGAACACTTATATGGAAAGTATTCCTTACAACATATATACAGTTCTTTCTTTCATGCGGAAAGTACGTCTAGATGGAAAACTTATACGGAAAGTATTCCTTACAACCTATATACAGTTCTTTCTTTCATGCGGAAAGTACGTATAGATGGAACACTTATATGGAAAGTATTCCTTACAACCTATATACAGTTCTTTCTTTCATGCGAAAAGTACGTTTAGATGGAACACTTATACGGAAAGTATTCCTTACACCCTATATACAGTTCTTTCTTTCATGCGGAAAGTACGTCTAGATGGAAAACTTATACGGAAAATATTCATTACAAACTATATACAGTTCTTTCTTTCATGCGGAATGTACGTCTAGATGGAAAACTTATACGGAAAGTATTATAGAACATATGTTTTCAGTTGCGTTTGCTGTAGGATGTGTTACACATAGTCGTATGTTAAGTCCGAAAATTACACGACGTACATTTTTACGTATGCCCCTTCCTTTTTATCTCTGTGAAAGAATATCCAAAAGGAAGTCTGTCTGTGATCACGAGACCTGCAACTCCGCTGAAATTTAAATTCATTATACCACCTTTGTTGATCATAAGACCACTCTTACGATCAAGCAAAAGTATAAAATGGAATAAAGAAAAAATAGTTCCCTCATACACAAATCTTATTCCTGAATAGCACTCTTCTGCAAATCTCAGCATCTCTTTTCTTAGTCAACTAAGTCTAAAATTAGAATGAAAGAAAACCTTAGATACAAAGTCTAATTACTTTAGAAACTGCGGAAGAACTTTTGCAATTGTTAATGAACATAGAACAGAAAACTAAAAGGCCATTCAAACAATTTACTGTTTTTTGATTGAAAACACGATGAAGAAACACTTGAAATTAATGAATTGTTTATTTTAGAACTGAATGCTTTTACTGAATGTTTTATTACAAGAATTCACTAATTAAGGCGCATCTACGCCTACGTAAGAATAAAAAAAGAAACAAATGAACTACCAATCTGATGACAACTTGTCTCTGCGTCTCAATTACCAAGTTCCTTGAATAATCTTATAAGTATATAATCTATATAAAAGAGTATGCTTGTTTATATGGTGCATCATTACGAGGAGTGTCCATTTTCCCCTGATCAAAAGCACAAGCCTCCTACATTATTCATGATATGTCTACTCTTGCATCATTCAGTCGTCTTCTTTGTAACCATCTTAGTGATACGCAAAATATATTATATACAACGAGATGAATGTTAGCGTTGCCTGCGATAGGTTATAGATACAACCAGTTATTGAAAATGCAATCGCAAAAACGATTAGGGTATGTCCATGGTAACTCACGTTACGTAATGACGTATATTTTTAAGAATACTAATCATAAATAAACTTAAAAGCTCCGCTTTTTTTTTTTTAAAAAAAAAGGAAAGCTGTCATATTTATACAGATAATTACCAAATACCGTCATTTTATATGATATAGCAAACCTAGGAGAAAAGAAAATACTATAGTAACTCACGTTACAAATTTTTTCCCTACATTTAGAACCTGAGATTTTTCAGTACATTTTCTTTTGTGCTGGCATAGCTAAGTGCATGAAATTACTATGTAAGATAGGGACACACACAATTTAATTATGGCAAAAATATTAATTTTTTATTTACATTTTATGACTATTTATTTTAGTGGAATATGCACAGAGTCGGGTAGCTCACGTTACGGTAACTCACGTTACATTTGTCAACGATCTTTTACTATTAAGTATAAGCAACATGCATTTATAATAACTTGAAATAAGCACAGTTTAATTAAGTTGAACATTGAACTTTACTTTAAGAAAAGGTTTCATCAGTTATATGAAATTTTACTTGGGATACCGACAGAAAAAAAATAAGACCTATGTAATAATAAATAAAGCTTGTATAATGTAATCAACATTAAAACTTAGTAGATGAAAGGTAACCTACGGAAAAAATAAGAAAATAGTTATTCTCTGAAAAACAATTAATGATGCCACCTACATACAACTATATTTTTTATCAAAAGAATAATTTGACTAAAAATTATAAGTATATTTATTTCACGAATTTTTGTCCCTGTTTCCTTGGACATGCCCATTAGGGTGAATTTTATTTTTTATTATATACAGATCGTTTCTTTACGCTCATAATCTTCCTTGTGGCTATGTGGATAAAGGCGTGGGAAACCCGAGTTCTGATCCCGACAGGAGTTCATGTGGTTCGGATCCCACCTAGGCTAAAGCTGTAGGTCCACGTCTCATATAGCCCCGCTGTTGAAAGCGACGCTAAATTCTGTACAGAATGTGCATTCTATATTACATTTCTACCTAGAATATAATTTCTTTATGTTTTCTTTTCTATGATATCATCATTCATTTAAAGTTATGAAATGTCCACATTTATAACATTGTCACTAAACCCATACTATTGTATGTACTACTCATCTTTCCTTTTCTTCCGACACGCACAATGATGAACTTTTTGCCGTTGGCATAGAAACATAGAAATGATCGGTGTCCATGCGATATGACTCTTGAAATTTCTGCCCGTCCCATTCTATGAAATGTTTATAAAGTAATCTTAAAACGCGGAGTAATAATTAAACAGAAAAACACTCAGTAACAGTTTCACTGATTACACTATCGACAAAATTGAATTTTTACCCCAGTTAAAAAATGGATGATTTTTATTGACCTTTTCATGCTGATTTCAAATTTGTTCATATAACTTTTTCACCACCTACGAGTATGAATGTAACCCCATAAGAAACATTTTTGTCAACTGTGCATCATATTAATATAACGTCTTACCTGGAATCACATTTAAGTACGACCAATGTATTTCAAGTAAATCTTCGGCTAGACTTTGCTCGAGGAACATCTCTCTTCAGTGTCCAATAGTAGTCTGTCATCATATTTTCATGCAATTTTCCCTGGCAGTATCATTCCATTTCAACTATATCTTGGTGAAAACTCTACCTGTGTTTGTCGCTCACAGCGCCGAGGTTTTCAAGGTAGAAATCAAGATGAAGTCCACGAAAGGTATTTTCAAAGTCATGTATTACACTCCATGACATGTAGATCTTAATACGTTTACTGACATATTCTTCGAAATTTTAAGATCTGTGGTTTTCTAGAAAGTTTGTGACACAGTTTTTGAAATACAGCCATGCATCTTCTTGTTATTTAACCTGCTTCAAGCTATATGAATTAGTTCATGCAAAAATGCTCTTAAAATGCTCTTAGATTCCTAACCTAACTGTATTTCAATTAATTTATGTAACTTAAAATGAAGTGCAGTTGTCTTGTTATAAAGAGAGTTTTTGTAAAATATTTGCGAGTCAAACCATTGACAATACAATGATACACTCATTCAAAATGTGCAAAGATGAACAAAAAAAAAAAAAAAAATATTGCCACCACTTGCAACTTATGCCGCCGATAAAGTTCCCATCGAGAGTACCAAAATCAATATCAGGAAACTGCTGCCCTATGTTTCCGATGAGCACAAACACTTGAATTGATCATTAATTGGCTTATAGTTGAGCAGATCGAGCCAGAAGTCCAAGACGCTTGATAGTGTTTTATTATTAATATTTTATTTGAGAAGAACAAACCTTAACACAATATGCAATACATTGTGTTTAGTAAATTAATAGTTAACAAACATATATTTGTTTCCATTTGGTGTTACATTTTTTATACCTACTTCGGATTTTTAACTGGGCAAGAAACATCTTAAGACAGTTTTGTGTTAACAAAGAACAACAAAATAATAAAAACCATGAAGTTACATGTATACAGGGCTTCGTCTATAATTTACATGCAAGAAGAGCTTCAGTTCAAAGTGGAAAATAATTTTTTTACCATGGCAATATGCAAACAAAATAGTTTTCCTATACAGCAATGAATTAATGTAATTTTTATCTACATGGGAAACACTTATTCATCTTGATTTTGTTGTTTCAAAACTGCATTTTTTATTTTTTTTTCTCAAAGCTCAGTTTGTTTGACTGAAGCCCTTTTGTGTTAACTGATTCATATATCTATCATTCTATCAGTTCTTTGATTTCAGGAACAAAGTTTTACTTCATTTCTCTCAGTTTCCTTCTTATTCACACCTACGAACCGTACATTAATGGAACTTCATAAACAAAATATTTTGCACAACATTTGTGCACGTACCTGATCCTGGTGCCCCACCAAGGAAGCTCATATTTAAAAAAATATCCTTTCGATGACAGCTTCGGGAAAAGCTCCTGAATTTCGCCCAAAGGTATCACTCATGACACGTGACTGGTATCATTCGAAACCCTGCTTCTTTCTAAAGACAATAATGTGCAAATTAAGAATCTAACCTACTTAGGAACCTAACACGATCTTCCAAAGTTTTGTTCTTTAAATATTCCTTTTATTTTCAGGAATATCGAAAAAGTTTTATTTCTCATACCTACTAACTGCACATCAATGAATCTTGGCAAGAATATAAAATAGGATATGTAATGTATTTTTGGCTTCCTTTCTCAGAAAGTATATCCTAGGGATCCGCTACAGTGGTCCAATCTGTAGTGCAGCATTTTTTTGCAATGACCTACAAACCATAAATTTAAGATAATTAGGTACGAAAAAGACCTTTTTAAAATGTATTTTTAAATCAATTTCGCATTAATTATATTGTTTGAATATATTTATTTATTTATTTAACTCCGTACAAATTACTCGAATGCAAATTACTCCATACAATAATTCGAAGAACAACTCGAGGCAAGTACTTCTCGTGCAAGCTCCCAACTTAAAAGAAATATCTTTTTCACGAAAACTTCTGAAAAGTTACCAAACTCCCCAATTTATGAGAGTTGCCAACTGAGCGGTATTTTACCGGCTGACCGTTTTTTTTTTTTTTTTTTTTTTTTGTCAGACTCAACTACATATTTCAAGGTTTAAAACTCAATTTTCTTGATGTATCTTGACAATTATGAACAGATACCGGTAATTTTATTTTTCACGTTGGCAAACCTATGATATTTGTCTGGTATCATTTGAGAGCCTGATTCTTTGTGATGAAAATGATGTACAAATCACGAATCTAACGCATTAAACGTAAGAGCAACTTCCTAAGTGAAAGTTTGCAATTTTTTATGAAGACATGTGGGCTTAAAAGGATTAATACGCAAAGGAAAGGATGGTGATGGAAAGTTACTGACTTCATTTTTGGAATCAAGAGATGGAAATATTAGAAAAAAGTTAAAATTCTATATTTAACAAAATCATTAATGACCAAAATTATCAGGGATACTCTGAAGGAGCTGAGCTCCATATCAATTTTATAGGTAAACTCCGTCTTCCACTACAAAATCGTTTAGTTAAAACTAAATTCCATGGGTCTCGAATACTTATACTGTATATAAAAATACGAATTTTTGAAAGTGATAAAGTGAAAGTGTAATGACAGGCAGAATTGTTCAAATAGTTTCTAAGGTTTGTCCTTCTAGCTAGTAATAATTTTAGCACTATCATATACTTCAACAGAATGTGAGTCATTTACATAGTTGTTATTGGTTATCTATTTATTTATTTATTTATAAATGTTTCAGATACAGATCAATGCCCATTTTACACTGAAACAAGTAACAACGTATATGAGAAATAAAAATGAAAGAGGAAAAGTTTTAAAAATAAAAGAGTAACAAGAATATATTTATGTATATACATACATGCCGTAGAATATATACCATAATTACAGATACTTTAACTTGTTTTTAAAATGATTTTCAGAGTCAAAAATGTCAACATCTGGCGATAGATTATTATATAATGATGCCAGGCTAAAATATAAGGAACGTTGTATAGTTGTTAGTCTGGGTGTTACATGCGTTAGTAGCGTATGACTGCGAGTAAGGCGGGAAGGTATGCGAAAATTGAAAACGGAGACCAACAATTCGAAGTTTTCCCATTGATAATTTTATGGAGAAACCTTACGTGGAGTAAGTGGAGTCTGAATATTGAGTTTGTTTAGGAGCTCTGTTTTATTAAGACTACGCACTGAAAGAACTCATTGTTTGACAATAGTAAGAAAAAAGTTAAGGACAGAACTAAAACGGGATAATTTCTTCCATATCGGTGAGCAATATTCAATTTTAGGAGATATAAAAGTTTTGAAGAAAATACTGAGTGATTTGAGATCGAGTATTTCAGTAAAGCTGTAAATTTTACTCAGTGTTCTCGTAGTAGTCTTAACAG
The DNA here is from genome assembly GCF_964235325.1 of Thermobia domestica. Classification (NCBI taxonomy): domain Eukaryota; kingdom Metazoa; phylum Arthropoda; class Insecta; order Zygentoma; family Lepismatidae; genus Thermobia; species Thermobia domestica. The sequence continues at coordinate 62,370,707 of NC_137465.1, read as the reverse complement.
TAAAGATGACGTGATCAGCAAATGTGAGTTTCTCATCGAATAATACTCCGAGGTCTTTATGTGTTACGACTCTTTCGATAGGATTGTTGTTAATACAATATATGTGATAAATTTTATTTTTCTTCAAGAAATACTAATGTACAACATTTTCAGGGTTTAGTTTTAAATTGCAATTCGCACCCCAGTTAGTAAGTTTAGCAATAATTTCTTGAAGTCGTAGGGCATCATCTGCAGAAGAGCTTTTATGGAAAATTTTACAATCGTCAGCAAAGAGAAGAATGTTCGTAGATGGTAAAGACAGGAGGGGATGGAGATCATCCATGTAAAGAAGAAATAGCAGGAGTCCTACAATACTATCCTGAGGAACTCCAGAAAGAACTGGGACATATTTGGATGATGCATCTGTCATAACAACACGTTGCATACGATCAGTAAACTAAACCTTTAGTAGGGACAGGAATTTGTTATGAAGATTAAATCTGTTGGATAGCTCGTAAAGAAGCAGATGGGTGTCAATTTTGTCGAAAGCTTTGGAGAAATCTAAGTATACAGTATTACATCCAGTTGAGAAGTTTCTGAAGTATAATTTATAGCAGGAATAAGAAATTCTGATAGGTTGGTGAGACACGATTTTTGTTGCATGAAGCCATGCTATGCAATATTCGAATAAGGGGCTGTGAACTTGTAAAGTCTGTCCTTAATGATTTTTCACAAAGAATTGACAGCGGACAGAGAAGAAAAATGGGTCTATGGCAACATGCATCAGTTTTAGTGCCGTATTTATAGATTGGAATAATGTTAAGACTGTTTCCAAAGTTGGAGGGAAAGAAACCCTTCTGTAAAACATCTATTAAACAAAAAAAAAGCTACGGAATAAGCAATTGATGCAGCTGTATTGCGAAGGAAGACTGTATAAATATTGTCAGATCCAAGAGTACGATGGTCAGGTAGAGGTGACAAGAGTGACTTACCCCACGGAGTCCTCTTCCACAATATATTAACATGTTTTGCACAACTAGAATACAGTATTCATTTAATATTTAAATTATTAGGTTCATGCTAGTGGGCCTTATAGGGTTTTATAGTACGTGTGTACTTTCATCCATTACTCCACACAATAACTTGAGCAAAAGTGAATTTTCGAATTATGTTTTCTTACAGTAAACAGCTAAAATTTTTATCTCGGCTGAATTCATTAATAGAGTTAATCATTAATGTGTTCACGGTATTGTTAACTTTGACGGTAGTTATCCATATGATATAAATGGAAATATGTGCTGAAATAAGAATTTTTTAGGTTAAAAAGTAAAATATTATTTGAAGTTTAAAAAAATTGGAGAAGCCTGAAAAAATATTAGTGAGGTTAAATGCTTATACATTTGGGTTATGAGAGGGTAGCCCAATATGAAACCTAATGTATTGTTGTTGTTTGCCGTCAGTTTATCTTCAAAATCCATATAAGATTTTTTGGTTAAACCTTAATAAAACACTAGTGAGGTTAAAACCTCGCATACTTGGATTATGGCAGGATATATAAACCCTAGAGTTTGAAGCTGCTTGGCATCAGTTTCTCTTCAAACTATAAGATTTTTTGGTTAACCCCAAAATATATTGATGAGGTCAAAATCTCTTATACTTAGGGTATGAGAAAGTATATAATATTATCCGTTTCAACTACCAGCATAGATCCATTCGGAAATATGTTGCGTATGGGCCTTTCACTGTCTTTACCACTTCTTTCCTGATTCAAAGATATATGATTTAAGCAGTATTGGCAAGTAACGCGTTACTTGTAACGCGTTACTTTTTAAGTAACGTTTCCTAGTAACGCGTTACATCTTTTCCAAAGTAACTGTAACGGTAACGCGTTACAAATTTTTAAGTAACGTACCTAGTTTGCGTTACTTTTTCCGCGTTACATTTCGGATGAGTAACTACAATATATGTATATTTTTTTCGGAAACAAATGTTTCTTTCCTGTAAGTGAATTTCTCAGAATGAAACAATCAAGCATGAACTACGTATGTCAGTGACCGACAGCCACAGACACACAGAGAACAGATAAGTTCGTAGTGCCACTTGCTGTTTTTTGAAGATGAGGACAGCCTTAGGGAAATCACGTGTACTGATTGCAAGGACCTGGAAGATTTTGTCGTAGATTTTGACAGTTCCAAATCAATACATTCAGTGAGTGAAATAGGAGTGCAATGATACTGGTAGTATATTTTACTTTCATTGCTGTTGTTTTTATAAAGATGGAGGACGAAAATATTTTACTGTTCGAACATTTGAAAGAATACTTTTTCTTAAGAGCTGAGGATGATGGTGGACAGAATTTAAAAGTAAAGTGCCTGAAGTGCCCCGGCGGAAAATATTTATCAACAACTAGGGTGCCATAATTAACGATTTACAGTCAGGGGTTAATCTGAATAAACTGTGTTCTGATGAGCAGGCCTACTTTATTAGTAGAAAATAGTTTGCTGATGGTATGTAATATTAAAGTTCTTTCAGATCAGTTTCAAGTCGAGTCGAGTCAAGTCGAGTTTCGAGTCAAATCAAGGGTAATATCCTCGAGTCGAGTTCCGAGCCGATTCAGTTTCTCCCGTCGAGTTTCTAGTCCAGTCGAGTTTGATAAATGGCTCGTTCGTTTTAAGTCGTCTTGAAATCATGGCCTGATTACGCTGGAAAACGAAGCCATGAGAAATGTAAGCTAAACAGTAATATGGAATACTTTTAGTGTTGCTCACGAGAAGGGACACTGCTCGCATCTCGTCTCGTATCGATAGCGAGACCACAAGAGCTATTTTTATAGCAAGCTCAGCTCGGCTCGACTAAACTGAGAAGATGGCTCGAGCCGGCTCACTTGGGGTGAACCATCGGCTCGAGCTGGCTTGGTAGGGATGACCCATTTGCTCGGTTCGGCTCAACAGAACCGAGGGCTCTAGCCGAGTCGGTTGGGTGAGCTGTAGGCTCGGCTCACTTCTTGGTTCGGGTCGATAGTGAATGAGCTGTGAGCCGAGTTGCTCGAGTCGTTCACAATTCTAAACTCGGGCCGAGCAGTTTTGAAGATCTTTGGCCAGTGCCCTATAACGCTTAACAGCGTTTGGCTCGAGCCCGAATACTCAACCTAGACCCTCAACCCAAATTCAGAATCTCGTGAACAATGTCCTTCACTCCTAGACTTTACTACTACCTAGGTTGGTAATCAACTAGTTTTTTAGTATCCAAATACAAACCGCTCATTTCATTTTTATATACAGTGTTGTTATAATTAATTAATTAATTAATTATTGTTATTAATAATAATAATATAAGTTGTAGTAGTAGTAGTATCATTGATAATAATTATACTGTCTATGTAATATACTTGAAGAAGTACTCGAAACTACACACCGGATTTGGCTCGAGTCGACTCGAAACTCTACCCCAATTCGAGTCGAGTTGGAGGAAATTTTTCGAGCCTAGTTCACGGTTCGAGCTCAAAGATGTCTGTTTCTAGTCGAATCGAGTTTCAAAGAAAACTCGCACGTGTCCATCCCTACAAGTAACGCAGTATGGCATTTTATCAATGTTACATTATATTGAAATGTTCATATATCAAGTAAAAATTTGTCCTTGCATTTACATAAAGCGATTCAGACCGTGCAATAATAATAATAATAATAATAATAATAATAATAATAATAATAATAATAATAATAATAATAATAATAATAATAATAATAATAATAATAGCGGTAGTAATAGTAGTACGGAAAATTGAAGTCATATTTTTTTCACATTTTTAAAGTTTCGGACCTAAAAGTAACGCGTTAGTAACGCGTTACTTTCGAAGTAAAGTAACAGTTACCTTTTTGGGGCAAGTAACGCGTTACTAACGCGTTACATTTTAAAAGAAAGTAAAGTAACTTGTAACGCGTTACATTTTTACAAGTAACTTACCCAACACTGGATTTAAGCTACCGTCTCGTATCAAGATAACATTTGGTCGAAAACTTACCCATCGACGAGATTAGAACTTAATTCCTGCCATTAATTGATGAAATTTACATTCGTGTTAAGAGAACTGGTCGTTTCAGAAACGCTTTTAGACTTATCAGTGATCGTAACTGGACAACTCATATCGAATTTTTGACGGTATACTCATCAAACAATCGTTAAAGTTAGCATATCGTTAGTTAACATTTCGTAAGAGAACTAACCGTTTACGAAATATCCATTTTTGTTGATCTTATCGGATTTATTTATTTTGCAAATCTTTAATCTTTTTAGAATTGTTAGTTAAACAATCGGTAAGGTATTTGATAAATATTGATAGGCTGTGATAGGAAGGTTACGTTATAGAATTAGGCATAAAACCCGTTAAAATTAACACACTATTAAATGATCTTCAACGCCTCGTTATGAGGGCAATCATTAAACTATTTGATGAATGTTGATACGTTGATAGATTGTTACAAAACTTACTTGTGGGGACCGCACAGTGGTACAGCCAGTGGTGCAATTCAGCCGGTTCGCTAGAACCGGTTGTTAGAATATTTCGACTTTGGATATCTGTTACAACAAATCAGAAATTATCACACACATATACACAGACACAGCTGGAAGGGAGAGCTCGTTAGATACAAATTTTTTCACAGCCAAAAACAATTGACCTATTTAAAGAGCCTTGGTTTGCTCTATTCATACCAGAAGATTAATGGCAGAGTAGGAACGGTATTTTATTTTAAGTGTCTCTGTTTTTAGAAATTCTTATAGCTATAGGGTTCGTTAAACATATGATCTCTCAGAACAAGGTATAAGCGCTTACTCCTTAATCTCAAATGCTGAAATATCCAGAATGAGAACTGGAATCCTACGACTCAAATGGTGAAGGTGTTTATATATTTGAAACATACTATATATATATATATATATATATATATATATATATATATATATATATATATATATATATATATATATATATATATATATATATATATATATACCATTATCAATAATTGTCGATCCATTGCTGGATGAAGGTCTTTCCAATACTTTTGACAACCATCTATCTTGGAAAATTCATTTCCAAGATACTCGAAGTGCTAAACCCCTATATAATTTCGTCACATCACCTTGTATTAGGATGCTGTGTAGGTTGCTATTGGTCAATTGTGGTATTCAGCAAAAACTTTGCTTATGTCTACCCTGTATGCCTTGTATGATTTGTTTTCTAAGAGAATTATATCTATCTATTTACCTATCCACCTACTGTCTCTCTCTCTCTCTCTCTCTCTCTCTCTCTCTCTCTATATATATATATATATATATATATATATATATATATATATATAAGGTGGCCCAAAATAGGTATACAACCCTGCATTGATCAAGTATAACATTCTAGTTTATGGATTTATTTGTTCGATTGTTCCGGGCTTAAGTTATAAGTAAAAAGACGTTAAGATCAAATAATAAAGAAACTAGGCCTACCTGTTTGATAACAATAAGAAATTACATAAAATACGGGACGGGACTGTATACCTACTTAAGGACCACCCTTACATATATATATATATATATATATATATATATATATATATATATATATATATATATAGAGAGAGAGAGAGAGAGAGAGAGAGAGAGAGAGAGAGAGAGAGAGAGAGAGAAATAGATAGATAGATAGATATAGGGTCTATATATACACAGAACCGATTGTTAAAATCTAGAATAACACCACTGGGTAGAGCGTTCACCTCTGATGCATCGGGTTCCTGGTTCGATCCCAGTTCGCGCCAGGTAGGCTTTGTGGTGAATAAACTTCATGTGTGGATTTCCGCGGGGTTCTTCCTACTTTTTCTGTTTTCTTCATTCCACCATTTTATTCACCTCACCTTTTAGCCACATCCAGGGCATAAGTATGGGACATAAAACTGAAATGGAAATTCTCACTTTACAGAATTGTTGATAGATGTCAATCAGACGTTAAAATTAACACACAATTAAGTGTTATTTAATGACTCGTTAGGAGAATTAACCATTTGCCCAATGAATGCTTTTGTTGATCAGAATTGTCAATTTAGCTTAGCTAATCTTGATTTTTTTTTTTTTATATAGAGCTGTTTATTGAACAATTAAGCTATTTAATGAATTGTGATAGACTGTAATAAAGGTTATTTCGTATTGTAAAGAAAATAGTGATGGACATACCGTCTCTTCTGTTCACTCGACCTTCTTTTCCTATTTATCTGCATGATTTTTCATGACAAGACTAAAAGAAGCCCCTTGTTACCCTTACCACGTAGCTTAAGATTCCAAGTTGGCATTTTTGTGATTCTTCCATGCATTGTGTCTGTCAGAAGTAAATCAACACTACCAGTTCGTGATTGCAGTGATAAAAGATGCAAAAATACAGGAATGTGGGATGAGAACAGCCCTACTCGTTAGAAATGATTAGCATTGATATGTGCAACGGTAAGCGGATTCAAAATGTTGGTCTCGCATATAAAGGAAGAGATTTAGTCGATAAGTACATTGCACTTGTCTACAGAGTTTAAGAAGGAATTACCTCTGACAGGTCAAGTGTAGGTCATATTTGCTGTGTCATTCAGCAAGCAGATTACTTATGTTTTATATATATTTAATTTATCACGAAATATATGTAGCTAAAGAGGAAGGCGAAAGCTTTAACTTCATGTTTTCTTTTTTCTAAATTTACAATCTGTGTACAATTTAAATGTGTATTTGAAATATTTACACTAAATAAAATGAAAATGCTAGAAACAATGTTCGTAATGGACTGTAATGATGTTTGATTCGTATCACCACAGGAGTGCAGCTAATATAAAATCCACTATAATTAAATGTAGCCAATATTGTATGATCTTGGACCATGATGTATAGTCCACCAAAAACTAAACTTGTAGCTTCCACAAACATGCTGTCAGAAACAATTGAAAAGCCTTAAGCAACTTGTACACTGTTGCCAGCTAAAGGAACCCACACTGTTAAGTACACAAATAATCCCAAATAATCTGTAAATTATATTTATTATAAGTAAATCAACGAAATTAAACTATGAACTGGACTAAATTAGCCTCATAGTTGTGCTGGCAGCTAACTTTTTATTTGTTGGAACAATGTTGTCTATGTAATGAGACGCCAATGTTTTCTGTGATTTTTTTAACTAGTACGAAAACCATGTTCCCGTTCCATCACTCTACGGCACTCATTTCCAACTAGGTGCTCTATGACGTCAAAATCTACTGTTCCCTTCTTAATCAATCACACGGAGAGGAGAAGAACGTTGTTGGGTCATGAGTTGAGAAAAAATAATTGTGACAGACAAACAAGAATATCGAAAGTGTAATCGATAGTTTTACAGGTGGAACATGAGTACTCGTATACCGTCAGCATTTCATATCTCATTTTTGTGCCTTATTCCCTCCCCCTTCTTTCCTCAACGTGTTTCTCTCTGCGGTTTGGTTACTCTGTTTGTAAAACTACGATCCTTAGTCATACGCCGGACAGATGAGTGAAATATGATTTTATCATTTTCGGTGTTAGCAGAACTGTAGTGTTCCAAACCGACTAATTGTGGTTATAATTTCCAACTGGACAATGTATGACGTGGAAGCACGCTTTTACAATAAAAGAAACAGCAGTGAGAAAGACAGAGAAAAGTTGATGTGTATTGGCAGAGTACAAGTAATTTGATCTACGAGAAATATTTCTACAAAACCATCGAATAAACTGTCGGTGCTCATGTTTGCCTGTCACCACTGTATTTTCTTAATGAATGCATGCTCCTTGTTTTATCTATGGGGTTTACAGAGAAGAGTACAGAAACTGTGACGTCACAGAGCATTTAGTTGAAAATAACTTATCTGTGGCCTCAAATAACTTGATTGCTGTTCAACGGAAAGAAAACATGGTTCATTACATGATTGACACTTCTTTCCATGTAGATACGTTTCCTTACTTAATCAATTTGATTCACTGAATCATTTTCTTTAACGAGTTTTCTTTTGGAAATTTGAAGAACAATTACAGTTCTTTCTGTCACTATATTACTATAGAGCATCCTAAAACCCATATTCATTGTAACTTTTTATGCTGTGCATTTGTTTAGAACCTATCGCAAAGAAATAGTGGTTGGAAATAGTGACTGGTGTAATGTTTGACTCATCCATTTCTCCCGTAGTGTAGACATTCTTGTCCCTTTCTTAAGCTTCCAATTTCGTCCCTATTACTTCCTGTCTATAATTTTATTCCCCAGCTTGTTTGGATGGTATCACTTCAAGTTCGATTTATCTTTCTTTCTCACTGTAACTTATATATAGACATCGGGTTTTTATGCAAATGCATAATTTGTTTGCTTATATGCATCTTTGTTAAACTTGGTAGGGCTTTCTAACCAGAGGCGGCCTTTGGGGGTGGCGACTGGGGCATCCGCCCCAGGCCCCGCGATAGGATATTCTCTTGTCACAGTCAGCTCAAATATGCGGGGCCTCTGCAACATTCTAATGTACCGTAGCTTAGAGTTAACCTTTTTAAATTCTTGCCTTTTTCGGCGTTTTTCTTGAGTCTCGGATAAGCAGCGATAGTGTTATCCCTATTTATCCTAGAATCATGGTTTATACATCGTTTTTCTCAGAATGGAACAGCCTTTCAAACGGTGCCACTTACATGTCCCTATAATATGCCAGAAGGGAATTATTTGAGGAAAAATCGGGATTTTTTACCCCAAAAAAAACTTTTTCAAAGTTTGGGGCCCCCTGAGGCTCTACCGGGTCTACGCACAAACCTCCAAAAATTTGGAAAAATACTACGTAGTGTACTAATTACTTGTGACAAATTCGAATTTCCTGTCTTGAATAGTAAGTGCGGGAAATTTTTTTACCCATGTTGAGAGAGCATCAAAAAACGCCCAAAATTTACCTAACATGCACCCTACAAATTTTAAAAAATTCTGACCCGCCCCTAATGATCGTAAAATTATGGTTCATACGTCGTTTTGTCCAGAATGGAGTACCCTTTCAGATGGTATCACCCGCATGTCCCTCAGACATTCCTAAGGAGGGGAAAATTGAGGAAAATAGGGATTTTTGCTGAAAAAATCCCTTTTTTCCCGGTTTGGAGCCCTCTGGCGCGTCCGACGAAGAAAACAAACTAGCCCGCAACAAAACTGTTTCTACGCCCTGTTGTCCCACAAGCAGCAATGAAAACTTGGTGCAATTCTCTGGGGACAACGTTGTTGCAACAGACCCAGAAAGTGACCTCTCCTGTGAAAGCGCGACCATTCCTCTGCAAAATTCTGACACTCTTCAAACGACGACCACACTGTTCGAGGACATATACGATCCAGGTAATTGGAAACATATTAACAGTGAAGTGCGTGACATGTTAGCGGAGAAGGGTCCAATCAGGCTAAGTGACTGTGAATATCCAAAGGACGAAGGTAACAGACATTTTTCGAACAATTTCTTTACACGGAGGATGCCGAACGGAGAAACAGTGGATAGGCGATGGCTAAGTTATTCGAAGATCAGAGACAGAGTAACTTGCTTTCCTTGTAAGTTGTTTGGCACGACAGCTACTAGAGGCCAGTTAGCAAACGAAGGCTGCTGCGACTGGAATCATCTTGGCGATAAACTTCAGCACCACGAAGTTTCTGTAAATCACGTTAAGTGCATGACAGCGTGGTTGGAATCAGCTCGGAGAATGTCCAATGGTAGCGCAATAGATAACATGATGCTAGAACGAATTAGAGAAGAAAAGCTGCATTGGCGCGCAGTGTTAACAAGAATTCTAGCGATTGTACAGTACCTTGCCGAAAACAACAGCCCACTTCGTGGGAGAACGGAGAAACTTTCTGCGCTGAACAATGGTCAGTTTTTAGACTTAGTTGAGATGCTGGCCAAATTCGATCCAACCATGCAAGAACATCTCTGCCGAATTAAGAACGACGAGGCTCACGACCATTACCTCGGGCATAGGATCCAAAACGAGCTTATCGACCTGATGGCGTCAGAAGTAAAGGGGAAAATTATTGATAAAGTGAAACTTGCTAAATATTTTGCCGTCATCCTTGACTGCATGCCTGATGTTGGCCACAAAGAGCAGATGTTCCTAATATTGCGTTTTGTGGACGTATCAGATCCGGAAGTGAAGGTGGTGGAGCACTTCATCGAATTTCTGGATGTGGACAATGCAACAGGAAAGGGGTTGTCTGAAGCTCTTCTTGCCGCACTGGCGAACCTCGGTCTGGACATCGCCGATTGTCGTGGCCAGGGGTACGACAATGGTGCGAACATGAAGGGAAAACACCAAGGAGTTCAAGCGCACATTCTTCGCATGAACAATCGAGCATTTTACACTCCGTGTGGCTGCCATAATTTGAACCTTGTTTTAGGAGACATGGCTAAATGCAACTCCCAAGCAGTGACGTTTTTTGGTGTCATATAGAGAATATATAAATGCGTTGCTGCCTCGGCTGAAAGGTGGAAAATTTTGGAAGAAATCGTGCCTTTCATGACTACAAAATCGCTTTCAGAAGCGCGGTGGGAGTGCCGCCTGGAAAGTGTGAAAGCGCTGCGTTATCAGACGAAAGAAGTCAGGGAGGCACTGTTGACTGTCGCAGATACCGCCAATGATCCGCTAGTAAAAAGTGAAGCCGAATGTCTTGCAAATTATGAGCTCGAAAGCTTCGAGTTTATTCTGAGCTTAATCATATGGTATGACATTTTATTTGCTGTGAATGCTGTCAGCAAAACTTTGCAATCAGCTGACATGCAGCTCGATGTGGCAATACATCAAATCGAAGGCCTTGTTACTTTCTTGAGAAAGTACCGGGAAACCGAATTCTCCGATGCTATGATAGCAGCAAAGGAAATTGCGTCCGAAATGAACGTACCTCAGAAATTCAAGGAACGAAGAGTCAGATGCAAGAAAAAACAATTCGATTATGAGGGTAACGACGAAGAAACATCTTCGCCGGAGGAGTCCTTCAGAACAGGATATTTCTTATGGATAGTGGATCAAGCACTTACCTCAATGGAAAAAAGATTCGAACAACTGGAAGAGTATGCTTCAATCTTTGGATTTCTATACAACTTGAATGGTTTGCGGTCATTGAACGACGATTATTTGTTAAAGTGCTGCATGGATTTGGACAACATGTTACGCGCAGAAGATTCACGCGATTTGGACGGAATTGACTTGTGCGCAGAATTGAAGATTTTTCGAGAAATGCTTCCTGATAACATCAATGCCGCCCAAGAGTGTCTTCAGTACGTTTGGCCCATTCGAGATTCATTTCCCAACATCGTTATTGCATACAAAATTATGTTGACAATTCCTGTGACAGTTTCCAGCGCGGAAAGAAGCTTTTCGAAGTTGAAACTTATCAAAAACTTCTACGATCAACAATGTCGCAAAGCAGATTGTGCGGTTTAGCTATTTTGTCCATCGAAAAGGAAGTTGCCTCAACAATGGACTACGAGGACCTTATCAACGATTTTGCACAGCGAAAAGCCAGAAAAGTGGACTTCCGTCTGTGACCGTCAAAGCAGCTGCTTCGTAAGTCAGTGATAGTTTTATGTGTTCCAGTTTGTTGATCTTGCATGCATGTAAAATGTTTCCGAATCATTAATGTCGTAAGTTATATCGACCACCATGCCATAAGAACCCCTTACCCCCTCAAAAATTTCACCTATGTTTCCTGGCTTCGGGGGGGGAGCTTCGCCTACCGACCCCCCCCCCCGCCCGGGGCCCCGCATACTAGTAAGGCCGCCTCTGTTTCTAACAACAGTGATACAGCTCAAATTTGAAGTTCTATAGTGCATATAAATGCATATTTCAAAGGTTAGAGCATATATTAGTGCTTAAGAGCATATTCACCATATTTTGTAAGTTTTTATTTCAGATGTATACTTATAGCATGGAATAAATCCAGTTTTAGTTTCTGTTTGCAAAGCATTTACATGTCTATGCAATATATGGAAAAATGGATTTTTTGCATGGGAGCATGGAAAAATGCCTAGTTTATGGAATACCTTCAATCTATCAGCAGTGTAAAGACGCTTACAATTGCTAGGACGTTAAGAGAAATCTGATAATGATAAAGACATTGTAACATCTTGTCGACATCAATTGAGAAACAACAGACGCTAGGAATGCTGCACAGTGAATGCTTGGCTCTGTTCATGAAGTTCGGCACGAACTCCAGTCAATTTCTGATAAATTCGAATGCTATGTGGAAAAGAAATTGGTAGATATTATTGCAAAAAACTCAAACTACAAAAGAATTGAAGGCATGGGAAAATATCTTCAAGGGTTAAATTTCAATTTGTCAGAAAATATAGACACTAAACTTATTCCTCTCTATAAATACTGTTCAGTAACATGTATTGATGCTAACAGGTCATTTTCTGGCGACACATATCACAAACTGACAGCAAAAGAATGAATAGAAGCATCTTATAATATACTTCTAACACTAATTAAAAAAATAATTAATCCTTAATAACGAAAACTTTTTTCATGTATAGTGGAAGATGTAGAAAAGTGAGACTCGTATAATTTTGTGTAAAGTAAATGCACTCTAAAATATAAATCTGAAGAAAAACTAGAGATCGTGTTCTCATATCATTGTGTTTATTTTAATTTCATAATTTCTGTGTATTTTAAAAAGTTAGGACTGTTATAAAAATAAATTCTGAAGAGAAGTTCCTGAAAGGTAAAGTACACTTTCGATATTATATTTCACCTACAAAACTCTGTCTGCATGTTTGAAAAGGCTCCTTTATTGCATTGTTAGTGCATATTAAGTGCATCTTTTAACACATTTAACAGCATAGTTACATGCATATTTCATGAATTTTAAGGGCTTAAAAATCCAATGTCTACTTAAATATTCTTATATCATGCAAGAATTAAATACAAAGATATCATTAGTTCAACATCCCATGATTACGTTTAGCATCTAAATATGAAGCATTATGAATATACAGTAAGCGAATGGAAATGGAAAAATTTATCGAATAAAGCTGGGCGTCCAATAGAACCCCATACGAATGCGAATGCGACCTGCAAACTCAATTGCCTTCACTGGACTGGAAGATTTGCGAATGTGAATTACATCAACGTATCTATTTTAAAGGTTCAATGTAAAATGTTATTCTAGGACATTCTGTCTTAAGCTTTTCAGAGAGTGATAACCACATATCAACATTTCCTTTTTCTGTCATACTATCTGTCTGTATCTGAATAAATATAATGTTGCCAATTACGGAACTTACATTTCATTTGGAGAAACTAAATGCTACATTTCATTTTGAGGAGAATAAATTTCCTCTAGAGAGTCATGAAGACGCCACTACCCAATTCATTTACATTATCTTACATTATGATATATATGGATAATTATGATAATATAATGTAACAATATCAATAGAATCTGAGACTTTTAGCGAGAAAAATGGTATAGCAGAGTAGGTAGGTTTCCAAATCTGACCTCCCTGAGGCGATATTATATTAATCGAGGCCTTTTACGCTGTATTACGGGCTTTCTAGCGCCGCGGTGTTGCCAAATTATGCCCTAAAGGGTTGAAATTCCCTATATTTTGTATATTTATAGTGTAAATTATGCAACATTGTAAGATATAATTTAATTAAATTTTGATATCAATTTAATTAACCCTTTAATTAAACTCTTATCAAATTGATTACCCCTTTAATCAAACAGCTATTAATTTATTCAATTAAAGATGATTGCGTAGAATTAATGTAATCGCGTATGATACACGTGACGTCATTACCTTACAGTATTGTTTAATTACGAACGGGTTTAACGTATTTGAATTAATGAATTTTAAAGCTAATTAACCTATTGAATTAATTAACTTATAATATTTACCATATGTATATACTTACGTATGAAGAATTGGGCTTTACCATTTGTGGTCTTTGATTGGCGGATTTGTTTTCCAATATGGCGGCATTGCGTGATTGTTGAACAGAGGTTCCTCCATAGTAGGAGTTTGAAATGTGAATACGCGCATTTTGCTTGCGTTTCCGTATAGATTGATGCTAATTAAACTTGTGAAAAATTTGGCTGCGCGAAGTTGTATAATTTAATATATTATTGCATTATGTGTTTAATTTATATTAATTTTTTGTTTTACATATGCTTAATTATTATAAAATTGAAATAATGATAATAGATAACGATACATTTTGATAAAGAAAGTAGAACCCCACAGTACTACGATATGTACAACTGTGCTGCCATCTATTGGCAATAACCGCAACTCCATTTAACAGGCATGTTATATGGGAGACTGATATAGCCGAAAGCAAACAAATATTTCGATACCGCCGTTGTATTTTCGGTTTTAGGTATATTTATAACCTCGCTTGACTATTTGATTCAGGCTATTTTTGAATTTAATAAAATAATAATTAATTGGATGAATATATAAATTTGATATTGTAATTTTATGAAAAAACATAATTATTGTGCACTTATGTATTGAAGAATTTTTAAAAAAGTACGAGAAACTATACATTATTGGAGTGGGGATATTTTTATGGCGCTTACACGTACACTATTCGAAACTAGCTATGTTTACAAGCTAATGTTGTATGTTGGTATTTTTATGTTGCTTTTCCGGAAGCATGGGTTATTTGACTCTGATTGCAGGTACAGCATTTGATTGTAGGATATTTGTTGTACCTTGCAAGTCAGAACTATGTTCTTTTACACATACGGATTGATAATACAGTTTCAATTGGAATTTTTTGTTATTACTATTTATTATTATTATTATTATTATTATTATTATTATTATTATTATTATTATTATTATTATTTGAAGTATGAAAATAAGTATTATCTTACGTAAATAGAATTGGAACTTGGGCTCTGAATTAATACTCCGTTATGTTAGGATATATATGACTGGAAGAGAGTTAGTTTTGTATGTTGCAGGAAATTATTATAAGTATGTGATTGCGTTTTTGTATATGAAATTGGATATAGAAATAACAGTACATAACATGTAGATGCGATCGTTTTTATTGCATGCCCCTATTATTTAAATGTGAAATTGCACGTTACAATTATTTGATATGTATAATACACTTATTATTTTGTTACTAATTGCGGAGGTCATATGATTTTAGGTTGCTTTTGGATTGTGATATTCAGATTTTAATGTTTAGCGTGTGTATCCTATCAGTTATGTAATTGGTAAGATCGAACAAACAATTTGAAAATGCGTAGAAGTCTTGTTTACCAACCTAATTTTGCGCTGTTCATATTATATATGCATAAGAATAGACATTTCATACATAGGTTGAAACTGAAATTGTATTTTAGATATTTTGGAGGGTGGATTTTAAGGATACCCATTTTTTGTTTTGTTAGATACTTATTCTTTTATTTAGGGTGCTGCATTTTATTTACAATATTAATGCATAGACATTTAAGATATAAGACCCGAATTTAATAATTTTATTACTAATTTAATACAGCTTGTATTCAAAATAATGGTGAGATTATGAATTGTCAAGTCAAGCGTGAATTTTACTAATTAAACTATATTTACTACGTATGGCACTAATTTTACTAGAACTTGCAATGGCTTTAAGCTGTTTGTTTGCATGAAATTAATATTAGCGGTTTGATTTACATTGGAGTTATTTGAATTATGCTTTGAGATTAGATTTTTTTCTTTATAATGGGAAACTTTATAGTTGAATTTACTTAGAAATTCTGTTGCAGCATTTGAATGGTATATACGTTTATAGCATGATGGTTATTGTTTTTGTAGGTGAAATGAATTTCTGTTTTACTGAATGAAGCTATGATTACAGAAATATTTGATTTTGATAGTATTATCAGGAATTGAACTAAACATTTTACGCTCCAGAGGTTACAATCGAACACTAAATAATTTTAAGTTTATTGTCTTATAATTATGTATGTTAAGGTAACTTGTATTAGAACACTTTGTGCTGACTTTCCCTTTTAAGATGAATGAAACGATGGAATGAGAATGTAGGAGGAAACGATAGAACCATAATAAAATTTCATATGTATGATGTTTGTCCATTACAAACATACATGGTTCAGAATTGAACCAAGAATATTGACGATATTAACTACGAAGTGTGTTCACTATAAGTAAGAATAGAAGGTATTCCATTGTTTGAAGCGAATTTAATGGGAAATTGTTGAGGGGTAAAAGTTATTCACTTTATGTGATAGATAGTGTTGCAGAACTATTTATATATTATGTGAACTTACAATGAATACAGTACCGGGACTATTGATTTAGGCGAAGATTATAGTTGATGTCTTTTATAGGGAGTTTTTAGTTTAAGCTTGCTGAGGACTGTATTATTATACTTTGAAGGAAATATACTACGGATATTTAATTTTGTACTTACAAGTGGGCTTGATTCACAAGCCTTTTGGTTAACACTTGGATGTAGTAGATGATTATTTATTTTTATGCTGCACAACAATATTTTAATGTATATGGTTTTATTTGACTCAATTTATGTACATTTAAATTACTGACAGAATTATTATAGGTAAAAATTGTTTTTTATTGAAATTTTATGTTGAGTGTTTTGATTGTTTACCCTAAAAATATTGAGTTGAGTTGACTTTGAGTTTTACGTCCCGTTTAGCAGCGAGGCTATATGAGACGTGGACCTACTGATTAACGTGGAATTTGAACCACATGAGCTACTGCCGGGAATCGAACCCGGGTTTCCCACGCCAAAGGCGCGTACACTAACCACTTAGTTACGAAGGAGCTTCCTAAAAATATTTTCTATGGAGTATATGTGAATTTGATTATATTTAAGACTAGAATATATTATTATTGACAGAGTATTTGACATAGGTTTAATTGAAGTTGGGAATCAAAGATTCACAAATTGTCATGTGATGCATATATGGCACATTGATATTTAGTATAATGTAGTGTAGATATATTTAAATTTACAATGCACGATAATATTAGAATTTCACATATTATGTATTGTGGTAAAAGATTACCCTACAGAACCAACATATGAAGATTTGGATGATTACACTTTGTATTTTGCTGAACTAGGTTCTTTACGAGATTAGTTTTGTATAGAGATACAGATTAACTACACGCTATTACTGTATGATGATGAAAATGATTGATACTTTATTGTTTGGATATTAGATATACGGGTTAATGGTTTTTAGAAAAGAATTCACGGAAACTTGTGTCCATTAAGATTTTGGAATTTCAGATTGCAAGATAGAACTTTGTTTGATGTTATTTGGTTTATTTATGGATGTTGATTTAAATTTGTTGAATTATAATTACACTATTCAAACTTGAAACTTGTTTACTGTATTATATTTATGTGACATTACCAGAAATAACTACAAATTAGTTTGTTATATTACATTAGGCCATATTAGAAACTATTTATCAGAATTGGTAACTATATTTGAAATAAGATTGAAGACAAAGAACTATGCTTGAATTTGGCGATAATTAATATTTACTTATTATACTGATTAGAACTTTAATTATGTGTTATGGTACCACCACTAATTTAATACTTTACTGTTCACATATTGCATACATTTTAGGATAAATTAGTTTTTTATGACTATTTGTAGATATTACAGTAAGATTAGAATTTATTTTATATTGAAATATGACACAATATTAAGTATGAACTATTGATAACTAATACTAACTACGGTTTACTAGGAACACAAGTTCACACTATACTTTGTAGGTTTGAAATTACTAGTCTTTTAAGAAGTAGATGGTTATTATGTTTTAAGAGCAAGGACAATTGATTTGTACAATAGTGACAGCTATTATACTGGATTGGAGATACTCTATTTATATAACTTTAATTTATTAGTATTGCAATTAGCAGATAGAAGTACATTATTTACAAATATTGATGATAACGACTCTTTTAATTATCTATAAATGGTATGTTTATTATTGTTATTTAGATTTGTTTAACTGGAATCAACTAAACTAACAGTTTTAACTATGACCAATATTATGATCCATTGCAGAATGTTTTTGAGTTGATATCAGTGAAAATGCACGGTAGAGACTTATTATATCCTTGGAATTGTAGTTTTTACTAAGAAATGCTATGATTATGAATTATTATGATCTTGAGAGATATATTGATATGTATTGCTTTAATAATAAGAATTAATTGATTTAGAATGTTAGGATTGACAGATGACTCCTGAAATATTGTTATTTATTTATTTATTTATTTTAGATACAAAGCGCCACAGCTAAATGACAAGTATTATCCTCTTGAACTACTAAGCACATAATTGACAGATTGCCACATAGTACTTTATAACATAAATGCATAGCAATTACATGTAATGCTAACTGAAGAGTGTACTATTGACATTTACTTAATAGATAGCCAGGCCACCACAAATAGTGACAACCATTGTTTTGTTTAAAGCTATTTAAATATAATTGACAGATGGATATGTTTTGCTTTTATAATAAGATATATTTGGTTAACATTTATGGAGACACTTTTGTTTTTGGTATTAGTCACTTATTTAGATATGAGGCAGCGCAACTAACGACAGCTATTATTTTATTTGAAGTATTAAATACGCGAATGTTACCGTGATTTGTTTTTTGTCATAAGTTGTATTTACTTTACATTAAAGTTGAATATTTTGATTATTACAATAATGAAATCTATATATGTTAGATAGAGGGAAATACAACTAGCGACATCTATTAACTTATTTGCCAGTTTGAATGCTAGTTTGATTTGTTTTCTTTTCATTATAAGATATATTAGGTTTACATTTAAGGATTGATATTTGATTAGTATGATATCAAGACTACTCCTGTTAGATAGAAGGTAGCACAACTAGCGACATCTGTTGACTTATTTGAGTTATTAACTGCATGAATGTCAGATTGAATTGTTTTACTTCAAATATTCATTTATTAAACCATAAATATTTTAAAATGATTGTATAGTAACAAGGTATATTGACGCTAAATACGACTCAGTATACGACATTACCATGTACTACTTCGTATTTAAATTATTAGATTTTGAATGACAGACTAGGACGTTTTGCTGTTATACTAAAGACTAATTATTTTGAATATTTATTCATTCAATTAATAAATACTAATGGATATGCATTATATTTTCTTTTACCTAACTTTATATTTCAATCATTTTGCTGCTTATATTAACTTGTTATTGTAGACAGTTTCTTTTGTTAAAGAAATTTGATAAGATAAATATAATTGTATAAACACAGTTAAATTGAAATTATATATTTATAGCCTACATATTGAATAAGTACTGGTTTGATTTACGAGTTGATGATGAAGAGTTGAACACACTGTGAATTTTATATTTGTATATCGGTAAGCATAACATTAAGGATAACTTTCTATGAATATGGAATAATTTTCTTGTACTGAAGAACACTGTATCCTTATTGAACAGAAATTTTTCAAATACATGAAGTTTAAAGAATCATAAGAAATATTTACAAGTAATTGATAAAAACTAAAACGATGAGACCTGACATTATGATGTGGAGATATATCAGGAGAATATGATGGATAAGAAAATAGCAATTTTTACTTATGAAGACTCTTTATGTATTTTTTTTGTTTAATAGTGACATTAAATATTTTTATTTCAGATTGATTACAGACAAAAACTATATACTATTTTCACTACTGATGAATTACATGATAATTTAATTGTATTATAGATTATGACACTTACAGTATTAAGTGCTTTGAAGGTTTGAAATTCTCCCAAGACAATGTTTATGAATAGATGAATGTTATGTCCATTTATAAATGTTATAATTAGGGGATCATCACATTGTGTTATTTGTTCATAGTTTCAGCACATACAAAGAATAATTTAATTATTAGTAACTATAAGCGCTTGTTCATCTTAGGTGACAGTTTGACACTATATTGACTTTAACAATTGCATAGAATTGTTTTCATTATAATGATCCCTTTATTTTCTGCAAGATATGTTTTATGTTACGTTTGTTGATTTTATCTCTTCAGTATAGTGACAAATGTTTTAACTGTATTATGATATTTGAATGAAAATGATAAAATGATAACGACCAATTTGTTTATTATTAGAGGTTCATTTTGCCGAAGAGTATGAAGGATATGAGGGTGTAAAGATGGATTGATTGTGTCGGCTGGATGTCTATAGAAATATTTGCGAGTGAGTGGTGTGAAGATGTCTTGAAGGAAATCAACAAAAGCATCAACTTTGGAGTAGTCTCTCTATATAGGTAAGGCGTCATTTGATAGTTGATATGCTGTTTTACTATGTTTTTTCGCAAAGAGCATTGAAATGTTTTCAATACTTGTTAGGACGAGTGACGTTAGAGAGTATTATAGATTTTAATTCAACACCGTAGCTTGTAACCACAGATGTAATTTTTGACCATTCTTTAAAGTTGTTGGTGATGATGGAGTGATTTTGGATTTTTTTGTACGTTGATAGTTACGCTAAAATTGTCGAGAGCGAGTGATAAATGTGAGATATTTTATTGGAAATGTTGGTCGATAAGGCGTTGATGTAGTTACTGGTATGTAAAGTGTATTAGCTTTTTGGATTGAAGATGTATTGGTATGAATGTCATGATATAGTGCGTCCATTGATGTACGGTTGTAATGGGTCTACTGCTGCTGATAAAGGTGTTTTGTATTGTTTACAGTTGAATTTGTTAACGGATGCTAGTTCTTTGAAATTCTGTAGATTGAGTCGTATGATGAGTACTAAGTTGTAATTTGATCGGAAGAAGCTCACTTTCTATTGGATCGAGAACATTAATTTGGATTTGTGAAATGTGATTAGCGAAGTAATGACAATATCAGGTATGCTTTGTGATACAGGCCTAGGGGGTTTGAAAGACTTTGATTGATACCAGGTATGTAAGTTATGACAAAGGTTTGAAAGGTAGATTTGTTTCTTTTTGATTTGCTGTGCATGTTGAACTTGGCCATAATTATGAATTTCTTATAATTATCGGAAATGTGTTGCACGATTACAGTATGTAGCAGGTTTACAGGTTTGATATAAACTGTACCAACGATTATAGTTATATTACGGAAATATAAAATAATGGTGAGATATTCAGGAAGATCTGGCAGCATACAAAAGTGGTGGCGTGATTAAATACGTGGAGAAAATTCCACAACTGTTCATCCATTTGTGGAGGAAGTGAGAAAGGTTTCGTTAAGGATAAACACTACAGCTCTTTTTTTCACTAACAGCACTTCGAATAAAGCTTTATTTTGATGAATGGATCTAATATTGAGAAATATAAAGACTATATCCATGATTAGTAGGTTAGGCAGTAGTTTCCAAAGGTACTGTAAGAAAATAGATATTTTAACCATAATAAGTAGTATGAAATGTAACATGGAATATTGTTGTTGCGTGGGTGATTTGTTTTAAGGCATGTGAACGATGAATTGGTTGAATATTTTGAAGAGTATGCGTTAGAAAGACCACAATATATTGCGTACTGTTATAGAAGCGTCCAGTGATTGTAGAACGTTTGCAGAATAGTTGTATATACGTAGTGGTACCACCACCTACTTAGGG